>NC_138300.1:95677500-96107500 GCF_965601325.2 Salmo salar
TCTGAATATGGTATGTATGTATGTATGTGTGTGTGTGTGTGTGTGTGTGTGTGTGTGTGTGTGTGTGTGTGTGTGTGTGTGTGTGTGTGTGTGTGTGTGTGTGTGTGTGTGTGTGTGTGTGTGTGTGTGTGCGCGCTCTAGGGACGTAATTATTGTTTGGATAAACTTATTTGCTATTATGTATTTATGTATTTTTTTTAAAACTCTATGTGATACGCAATGCAGAGGACGCTGGAAGAAGAATGATCATTTAATTACCATAGTGAATTATCGTAATGTTTGTTTATGTGTCAATTAATCCCATAAGGGATGGGTTGCCAATTGGCGATTTGACACGAAAATAAAATTGTATTTATTCGTTACACGTCAAACTGCTATTATGGAATGAAAGTCCTGCTTCAGTAGGCCTACTACTCCACTTGAACCACAGCCAGAGGATGGGTACATGATGGGCATTATGTGTGTGTGTGTGTGTGTGTGTGTGTGTGTGTGTGTGTGTGTGTGTGTGTGTGTGTGTGTGTGTGTGTGTGTGTGTGTGTGTGTGTGTGTGTGTGTGTGTGTGTGTGTATCTCATGAAGAGATGTTGATTTGGGCAGCAGGAGACCATCCATCCTATTGAACTGGGAATGATATTTTATGTTTGGAAAGGGTGAAACACCAGCAGTGTGAGAATGCGTGTGTGTGTCTGTGTGTGTGTGTGTCCACGCACGTCTGTGCGTGCGCCTGTGCGTGTGTCTGTGTGTGCGTAACCCTCACTAATATGTTTCCTGTAGTGGAAAGACTTTGTATTTCCCAGGTGCCCCGGTGTTGCAGTGAGGAACAGTGTTAAGCAGCATTTTCTAGACTGGAGTCAATATCACAAAGCAATTAATTTACAGAGGTCGCTAGGGGCAGCTAAAAACATCTCTGGAAGACTGACTCTGAGAGGCTCCTTCCCAATACTGGCCGTTTTCCCTCCCCCTCGTTTTCAAGTGTCCCCCGGTGGTGGAGTGGCACCTGAAAATGGAGCAACTAGTGGTAGGGAGAAAAAAATACGCAACTCATTGACGACAAGCCTAGTGTTTTTCACAATGCCTGTACTGGCGGCAGTAAAAGCACTCCTTATATTTCTCATCCAATAAATACGTACTTTCCATATGAGCAACAAATGAGAACAGCAAAACAACAATGTGCTCATAATGTACCCATCTTGATTAACCAGTGGAAGAATTAGAACAATTAAAACTACTGTTCAGAACTAAAATGTGCAGTTTTGTCATACAACAACCTCATGACCAAAAACACACAATGTTCTAAATGTCATAACCCTCTGATATCTTCAGTGGTGTTATGTGGACTGTGTCAACGTGCATTCCATAGGAAGTGCACCCCTATTGATAAAACTAACACAAATGTCTGGGTGTATTGGACATGTGAGGCATGCTCTTCCATGTTTCCGTTCCATTCTCTGGATGATTTTGACTGTGTATCGCTCTTAGTTGGGCAGGATATCAACCTTGATAACATGATCTTTAACCCGTTAGATTTTAATGAAGTGAATGATAAATATAATGATTCTGTTGGTCGAGATTCAAATTTCCTGAAATTTCCTAGAAATAAGTCTAGCACTTGTGATTACTATAAGACTAAGCAATGTAATAACCTGTACAGCACTTTATTTAATTTCAAGACAAGCTAATTTTCTACCTTTCATTTGAACATTCCCAGTCTTCCTATAAATCATGACCACCTTGTTCATTATCTGTCTTCTCTCAGTCATGAATTTTCCGTTGTTGCCCTTTCAGGAACATGGTTGACTGAAGAGACAACCATGCTTCATGACGTCTCCTTATAATACTATTCACCACTGTAGAACATCAAGAATGGGAGGTGTCCATTTTTGTTTGTAAACTTTTTCAATTCTTTGTAAGAGAGGAACTCGCACTTAAATCTCATGACATTGATGTTGAATCTCTTTTCATAGAAATTCCCTGCTATTTATTTTTTGGTGGTAAAAAAGTGGTAATTGGATGCGTCTATCGGCCACCCAATTCTGACATTGGTAGTGTCATTGATATCCTTGCATCAACTTTGGATTTGATTAATAATGACGATAAAATGTGTTTTCTATTGGGTACATACAACATACATTTATTTAAAAGTGAGAATCACTCACTGACATGAGATATCTGTATACCTGTATACCTGTAACGGTCGTCGTATGGAGTAGACCAAGGCGCAGCGGGTTGAGTGCTCATATTTAACTTTTATTGAACCATAAAGAAAACAAGAAAACGAACGAACGACAAACAGTCTTGCAGGCTACACACAGCAATGCAAAAACAACTTCCCACAAACCACAGGTGAAAAAAGGGCTACCTAAGTATGACTCCCAATCAGCAACAACGACGTACAGCTGTTCCTGATTGAGAGCCATACCAGGCCAACAAAGAAATACACAACCTAGAAAATCATAGAAATACAAAACCAGAACAATACCCAAAAACCCCGGAACACATAAAACAAACACCCCTCTTACATAATTACATATCCCAACAAACCCCGAACCACATAAAACAAACACCCCCTGCCACGTCCTGACCAAACTATAATAACAAATAACCCCTTTACTGGTCAGGACGTGACAATACCCTCATCTATGACCGTTTCATCTGCCACCCTTATTAATAATATTTTTTACTAATTATTTAAATAATGTTGGTAACATAGGTATAATTTAGACTGACATTTCTGACCACTTTCCAATTTTCCACTTCTCTTTGGCAGCTGGAAATGAACAGATTAATAGCTTAAAATGTAGAATATTTAACAAAGGTAATTGTGAGCCCTTTAAGATGTTTATTGATGATATTTCATGGGAAAATGTGTATTCATGCCGATGTGGAGTCTGATTCCCAGACTTTTCACACGTCTTTCAATTGTGTATTTCACCACTGTTTTCCCTTAGTTAAACCACGTAAGAGAGTAGCAGAAGGTTCTGGAAATCTCAAAAAATCCTTAGTAAAAAAAACTAGTTGTACAAAATGTTTCTCACAAATCCTTTTCCCCTGTATTCTGCAAATTACAAAAATGTTGAGAACAAATTTACTTACCAACTACGGATATCCCCAAAAATATATTGGGGATAGAATCCATCAATAATATAAAGTCAACTTCGAAAATCATCAATCAAATGTTTAATAAGAAAAAGTTATCTACAACTATTCCATCTCAATTTATTGTGCGTAGTGAGAGTAGGTGTGCTCTGCTCCACAGAATAGACAGCAAGTCTGTGCAGATGCAGAGAGCGAGTGCCACCTTGGCAGTTGATGTATGCCACCACAGTCCTATTATCTGTCCAGACCAGGACGTCACAATTCTGAAGGAAGGGCAAAAAGTGTTTCAAGGAAAGGAACACTGTCAGAAGCTCAAGGTAGTTTATATGAACGAGGCGGAGTTGTTGCGACCACACTCCGTTCATTGCTTCTCCCTCGTAGACTGCGCCCCAACCTGTGAGTGATGCATCTAGAGGAGTTGCAGAAATGAAGATAAAGGGGCTATTCCAGTGATGGAGAGCCAAGAGGCATTCTGAGGTCACATTTATCTTTCGATTGAGGTGACTTTGTGTGCACAGACGGGCAGATACCCAGTGTTGGAAGTCTACCATTCTCAGTTGTCCCAGTGGTACAACTGAGATGGTGGACGCCATCAACCCCAGCACTTGGAGTGCCTGTGGAACAGGGAAGTGCTGTCGGAACGACATGAGGCGGTCGTCCTATAGTTTCGCCGACAAGAGAGAGAATTCAGCTTGATGCCTAGATGTTAATTCTCTGTGTGGGCACCAAACAGCTCTTTTTCAGGTTGATCTTGAACCTTAACACAGTGAGGTGGCTTACAAGGGAAGCCGTGTCTCGCACTGCTTGTTCCTGTGTAGGGAAGCAAAGCAGGTAATTGTCTGTTTAGGTGGAGACTCTTAGACCCTTGATTCTCAGGGGTGCAAGAGCTGCTTCCACACACTTGCTGAATGTTCTGGGAGCTAGTCCTAGCCCGAAGGGGATAGTGAGGTATTCTTAGCCTGTGCGTTGAAAGGCAAACGTGAGAAACCTCCTGTGTGCTGGCAGAATGTTTCTGTAAAAAAAATATGCATCATGTCGGTCAACTGAAGTGAACCAGTCGCCTCAACGAATAGAGCAAGACAGCACATACGGAACGTGAACTTTCTTTCTCAGATAGCTGTTGAGGACCCGTAGGACCTCCCTTGGGAACTGGGAAGTAACGGAAGTAGAGGCAAGATGGCTCTCTGCTGCTGGTATAACTCTGTGATTGCCACTTTGCTCAATAGAGAGGAACTTTCCTGTTCTAGTATGCGAGCTAGTGAAGCTAGGATTCCATTGAAAATGGGTGGCTTCCTATGAAACTGCAGACTATGTAACTGTGAACAAGACTCAGGGCTGGACAGTGCATTCCCCTTTTGTTGTATTTTTACTCTGTAACCTTTGCAACACGCTGGGATGCGACAGATACTTTTTTATTGAAATGGGTCATGTCAAAACGCTGGGCTTCCTGGACAGTGTTTGGTGGTGACTGACAATTTGTATTCCTGCCTCGGCTACTTGAAAAAGAGGGGAGAGCAGTGGCATGGAGGGCACTTATGGGTTGAGCCCCCTGCGTCTTCTCTGTGAGTGGACACATTGAATTGACTCACTCTACGAGGGGTAGGGTTCTAGTGCCTCCCTCCCATTGTGATGGTGGGGGAGGGGGGGGGGGGGGTCTGTGTTCTACCCGAGAGGGGACGTGCAGGACATGGTGTGAACTGTTAGCTACCCCTCACTGCCGCTGGGCACGTACCCCTAGGTCGGGGACATCCCTTCTTTCCCCCAGGGGAATTGGTTGGGGCGGGACTTCGATGCAGCCGTAGCGAAGGGCTGCTTACCCCACTGTCGGACCCTGTTGGGGGACCTGAACTGTGGGTTTCCTGCTGCATCCCTGGGGGCATCGCATTGCGGAATACTCTGGTACCGGTGTGTTGCCTTTTCCCTACCTCAAAGCCTGGAGGGGCAGACGGGTTGCCACAGCACCTGGGTCTGCAGGGTAGCCAGAAGTTGAAGGCTTCACATTCATTCTTGCAGAGTTCGTACCAAACAATTCTGTCAGCTCGACCGGAGCATCAAGGAAATCTGCTTTCTCTTTGTGCAAGAGCCTGGATAGGTTGAGCCACAGGGCTCTCTCTCCAACCACAGCAAAGGCTCATGGGTCGACCACAGCCTTGAATGGCGCCTCTGAAGGCTCGGAGGTTAAGATTTGCAATTACACAGATCTCCTCCCATACTGAAGATCCTGGTTGGCTATGCCCATGGCTAGGAAATTGTCCATCTCCAGCAACAAATTGGCCTGGTAAGCCAAGAGTAGGGATATTATGTTCAACGCCTGTACTGAATGTGCCACAGAAATGTAGACCTTCTGGAAGATGGATGCCGAGAAGCGATTCATCTTCCTAGGGACAGTAGTTCTGGTCAGTGAAGAGGCACTGGGGTTGAGGTGGTTGGCCGACAGACATGCCGAGGCCAAGCTCCTCCATGTCCTCAACGTCCATGTACAAAAAGTGTCTGGTTTGGACTTTGCTGGACAAAGGCTTGTCCCAGTTGCATTTGGCTGGGACTTTTGGGAGGAGTTGCTTTCCAGGGACGGTTTGAGAAGGGAGTCTCCTCTCATCAAACCAGTCCATTTCGGCACTACCACCCCCCATGGATGCCGGCCACTCAATACCAAGCCTGGCACTGGGTGAAAAGAGTCCAAATCAGGGTATATATTTACATGACCATTTTCGATGCATACTTTGAGATTGGTGGATATGCACCATATCCAGACAAATTCTGAATCCAGATGTGTCTTTTAGACATATATTGCCTTCAGAAGTATTCATGCCCGGGCCATCTGAGTGGCGCAGTGGTCTAAGGCACTGCATCACAGTGCTGAGGCGCCACTACAGCCTCTGGTTTGATCCCAGGCTCTGTCACGGCTGACCATGGGGCAGTGCATAATTGGCCCAGCCTCGTCAGGGTTAGGGTAGTGTTTGGCCGGCAGGGATTTCCTTGTCTCATAGTGATCTAGCGACTCCTTGTGGTGGGCTGGGTGCCTGCAAGCTGACTTTAATCATCTGTTGGACAGTGTTTCCTCTGACACGTTGGTGTGGCTGGCTTCTGGGTTAAGCGAGCAGTGTGTCAAGGAGCAGTGCAGCATGGCAGGGTTGTGTTTCGGAGGATGCATGGCTCTCGAGAGTTGCCTCTCCCTAGTCCGTAGGGGAGTTGCAGAGATGAGACAAGATAGTAACTACCAATTGGGGAGAAAAAGGGGTTAAAGTTAAAAAAAATAAGTATTCATACCCATTGACGTATTCCACCTTTTGTTGTGTTATAGCCTGAATTCAAAATTAACTAAATATCTGTTTTCTCTAATCCATCTACACACAATACCCCATAATGACAAAATAAAAAATAAAATGTAATGAAAATTAGAAAGAGAAATATATAATTTACATAAGTATTCACACCCTTGAGTCAATACTTTGTAGAAGCACCTTTGGCAGCGATTACAGCTGTGTCATTTTGGGTCTCTAAGAGCTTTACCTACCTGGATTGTGCAATATTTGCCCATTATTCTTTTCAAGGTTCATCAAGCTCTGTCAAATTGGTTGTTGATCATTGTTAGATAACCATTTTCAGTTCTTACCACAGATTTTCAAGTAGATTTAAGTCAAAACTGTAACTCGGACACAGGAACATTCACTGTGTTTTTGGTAAGCAACTCCAGTGTAGATTTGGCCCTGTTTCACTCTGGATATCATACATGATGTGGCCGGATAATGACTTATTAGATATCCTGAAATAGGACTATGTGGACAACTTATTTTCTCTATGTGATGAATTTGGACTCAACAAATGAGTGTGTAAATGATGTGTGGTTGAACTGCCAACTGGAGAAACAAAGTGAGAAGTTGTTGAGAAAATACCTCAAACAAATGAACGCTGCAATGAGTAGCTAATTTGAGATGCTATGTTCATCTTTTAACTAGAATCAAGAACGTTAGCTAATTGAGCCAGCAACCAGTAGGGCTATCTAGCTAACTAGGCTTGATAGAGGGTTAAAGCTTGCTGAGCTAGATAACAAATAATGAAATCAAGCCTCAAGGTGCCAGCTAAAACGTTTAGGCATGTTTTGTATTACTGGTTAATATAAGCTAGCTAACTAACTTAGCTACCAAGCTAACTAGCAACTTGGCTAACTAACTAGCAAGCTTGTTCCAGTTAGTTTTGTCATCATGAATGAAGCAGGTAGAGTAGCTATCTTGTCATATGGTTATCTGAAATGACAATATTTTCTTGCAATATTTTCTCGCTGATGACCCAATATGCACCCATCGCATCCTTCATCCATAACAAACAAGACAGGCAGGAGTATTGAATGTGCAACTTTCATTTTCTGTTAAGTATAAATAAAATATATTATTAGCAAAGATTGGTCTATGTATTAATTTTTACAGAAAACGTGTTGTGATTGGAGCTTTGCTATGCTGCATTTTTTAAACAGAAATAGTGGAGGTTTGCTTTGCAAATATCAGCTTGGATTAAATGTGATGATGTTTGCTTTTCCGTGCCTTGTATAGCCTAATACTGAATATGGTGCAAATGTATGCTAGATATGTCACTTCATGTGAAGATTTTTAGCACCTGAACAGGTAAAATACATTTTGAGAAATACAGATACATAAACGATCAGGTAATGACTACAGATAATTATAAAGTCTTAAATATATCATGGTGTTGATACATACCCTTTCCAGAGTTAGAATAATCTACAAATATGTAAGCGGTTGCATGCTCCTCAGATGCATGTTTTGAACGTATCTCACCCCAGATATCTCCCTGGACTCATACGGTAGCAGGGAGATTTCTGATGTCAAGGTGACTGAAAATGTGTCGCTTTTCAAATATGGCTAGTGTCACACCTGCTCCCACTCTCCCTCTCTGGCGCTCGAGGGTGCCAGGCTGCCCTTCATTACCCATACCTGTCACCATCATTACGCGCAGCTGTGCAATATGGGACTAACCTGGACTTCATTACCTTGTTGATTACCCCCTCTATATCTGTCTGCTCCTCACTTTGTTCTCTGTGTCAGCAGTAATGTCATTATTTTTCCCCTGTCCAGACGCTGTTCTTGTTCTGTTTCATGTCCGTGTTTCATTAAATGTTCACTCCCTGTACTTGCTTCTCGTCTCCAGCATCGATCCTTACAGCTAGAAATGCACACATTTTGTGCACTCCCCCATTGTTGACTAGAAATTAGCTATAACTAGGCTAATAATGAACTAACTAGCAAAGAATATGGACAAATGTGCACAGGTGGCTACATGACCACTTATGCTGTACCACTCATGCTGTAAACATAGTCCAGTTCAAAGTAAACGGCACAGATCTATATATGGCAATGGCTATTTGCATATAGGCCTACTGCTCTGATTGGTTATGGCTCACTCGTCTGTGTAATGTACGGGCCTGAGTCGTGCATGTCGGTTCCGGACTGTAGGGCGACTCTGGCTGTGCCGGTTCTGGACTGTAGGCCGTCTCTGCAGGCTCCGGACTGTGGGCCGTCTCTGCAGGTTCCGGACTGTGGGCCGTCTCTGCAGGCTCCGGACTGTGGGCCGTCTCCGAAGGCTCCGGACTGTGGGCCGTCTCCGAAGGCTCCGGACTGTGGGCCGTCTCCGTCGGTTCCGGACTGTGGGCCGTCTCTGTCGGTTCCGGACTGTTGGCCATCTCTGTCGGTTCCGGACTGTAGGACGTCGCCGGAAGCACTGTACGGGGAACTGTCGCCGGAAGCTCTAGACGGGGAACTGTCGCCGGAAGCTCTGGACGGGGAACTGTTGTCGGAAGCTCTAGACGGGGAACTGTCGCCGGGAAGCTCTAGACGGGGAACTGTCGCCGGAAGCTCTGGACGGGGAACTGTCGCCGGAAGCTCTGTACGGGGAACTGTCGCCGGAAGCTCTGGACAGGAAACTGTCTCCGGAAGCTCTGGACTGGACAGGCGCACTACAAGCCTGGTGCGTGGGGCTGGCTTTGGAGGTGCCAGACTGGTAACACGCACCTCAAGGCCAGTGCGAGGAGCAGGAGCAGGACGAACTGGACTGGGCTGACGCACTGGAGGCCTAGTGCACAGAATACACCGGGCCATGAGCAAGCACTGGAGGTCTGGAGCGCACAGCCTGCACCACCCATCCTGGCAGGGTAGTTACAGTAGCCCTGCACAGGCGGAGTGCTGGCACAGGGCGAACTGGGCTGTGCAGAGGCCTGATTGCTACCGTGCGTAGAGCAGGTGCAGCCTGGGCCTAGGAGACGTACTGGTGGCCAGATGTATTGCGCAGGCATACTCCTACCTGGCTGGATGCCCACTCTAGCACGGCACTTGCGAGGGGCTGGAATCGCTCGCACCGGACTGTGGGGGTGCTTCTCGTGCTTCCGTCGTTGGGCACGCTCTTCGTACTGTCGCCGTTCCTCCCTCGCTGTCTCCACCTGTTTCAATGGCAGGGTCTTGTCCCCTGCCATTACCTCCTCTCATGTCCATGATGTCCTCCACTCCCTTCTTTCCCTGGCCCAGGATCCTTGCTCCTCCTGGGCCCGCTGCTTGGTCCGTTGGTGGTGGGTAGATCTGTCATGGCCGTCGTAAAGATGGGACCAAGGCGCAGCGGGAATGTGTACACTCATCTTCCTTTATTTTAAAGAAAACCGTGAACACAAAACAAAATAACAAAGCGACGACGAAGAAAACAGTCCTGTGAGACATACAGCTACACATGGAACAACTACCCACAAAAACCCATGAAAAAACACCCCTACTAAATAGGACCTTCAATTAGAGGCAACGAGGAACAGCTGCCTCCAATTGAAGGTCAACCCAATAAACTACACATAGAAATAGAAAGACTGGAACGAACATAGAAATATACTAACATAGAACATTAACCACAAACCCCGAAACACATAAAACAAACACCCCCTGCCACGTCCTGACCAAACTACAATAACAAATAACCCCTTTACTGGTCAGGATGTGACATTGCCTGTGAACAATTAAGCAGGAAATCAGGGATCTAGTCATGCTGAGGAGAGCTTCAGGTTATTGTAGTTATCTTTGCAAGGAAGAGAGCGATAATGACCAGAAAGCAGGACATGTGGCTCTTGTAAAGAGAGAGGGGCTCACCTCATTCGCCAATCGACCTGTCTGTCTCCGACTGAAGTTTTGTGATTGGCCCTTCCTGTTAGTGATCTGCCTCCAGTGAATCCCATTGTCATATATATCGAGACAAGTATTTGAAAGAGAACAGCAAAATAGAAGTAGGGGAGGGCAACATAAATATAAACAGAGGAATTAAAAGAGCAGAGTGTTTCTCTTAAAACCTGTTGTGGATAGGGGGCAGTATTTTCACGGCCGGATGAAAAAAAGTACCCGATTTAAACTGGTTACTACTCTTGCCCAGAAACGAGAATATGCATATTATTAGTAGATTTGGATAGAAAACACTCTGAAGTTTCTAAAACTGTTTGAATGGTGTCTGTGAGTATAACAGAACTCATATGGCAGGCAAAACCCTGAGAAGATTCCAAGCAGGAAGTGGCCTGTCTGCGAATTTGTAGTCCTTCTTTTGCTTCTCTATCGAAACTACAGTATCTGAGCTGTTACGTGGCACTTTCTAAGGCTTCCATTGGCTCTCTAAAGCCTTCAGAACGTGGATTGAGGCGTCTCCTGTCTCTGGGCAAAGTATACTAGCACAGTTTGTCAATGGTCTGCCTAGTGACAAAGAGATTGGAGATGCGCATTCCCGCGACCATGCTGTTTTTTCTTTTCTCTCTTTGAATGAATACACAATTGTCCGGTGGGAATATTATCGCTATTTTACAAGAAAAATACCATAAAAATTGATTTTATACAGCGTTTGACATGCTTCTAAGTACGGTAAAGGAACATTTTGAATTTTTTTGTCTTGAAATGCGCTCGCGCGTTACCCTTTGGATAGTGACCTGAACGCACGAACAAAACGCAGGTATTTGGACATAACTATGGATTATTTGGAACAAAAACAACATTTGTTGTTGAAGTAGCAGTCCTGGGAGTGCATTCTGACGAAGATCAGCAAAGGTAATAACATTTTTCTAATAGTAATCCTGAGTTTAGTGAGCCCCGAACTTGGCGGGTGTCAAAATAGCTAGCCGTGATGGCTGATCTATGTACTCAGAATATTGCAAAATGTGCTTTCGCCGAAAAGCTATTTTAAAATCTGACATAGCGATTGCATAAAGGAGTTCTGTATCTATAATTCTTAAAATAATGTATTTTGTCAACGTTTATGATGTGTAATTTAGTAAATTCACCAGAAGTTTTGGCTGGGAATGCATGTTCTGAGCATCACATGCTAATGTAAAAAGCTGTTTTTGGATATAAATATGAATTTGATTGAACAAAACATGTATTATTGTATAACATAATGTCCTAGGAGTGTAATCTGATGAAGATCATCAAAGGTTAGTGCTTCATTTAGCTGTGTTTTTTATGTTTATGTGACATACAGTTTGGAGAACAAGTATTTGATACACTGCCTCTTTTGCAGATTTTCCTACTTACAAAGCATGTAGAGGTCTGTAACTTTTATCATAGGTACACTTCAACTGTGAGAGACGGAATCTAAAAAAAAATCCAGAAAATCTCATTGTATGATTTTTAAGTAATTAATTTGCATTTTATTGCATGACATAAGTATTTGATACCAACCAGTAAGAATTCCGGCTCTCACAGACCTGTTAGTTTTTCTTTAAGAAGCCCTCTTGTTCTCCACTCATTACCTGTATTAACTGCACCTGTTTGAACTCGTTACCTGTATAAAAGACACCTGTCCACACACTCAATCAAACAGACTCCAACCTCTCCACAATGGCCAAGACCAGAGAACTGTGTAAGGACATCAGGGATAAAATTGTAGACCTGCACAAGGCTGGGATGGGCTACAGGACAATAGGCAAGCAGCTTGGTGAGAAGGCAACAACTGTTGGCGCAATTATTAGAAAATGGAAGAAGTTCAAGATGACGGTCAATCACCCTCGGTCTGGGGCTCCATGCAAGATCTCACCTCGTGGGGCATCAATGATCATGAGGAAGGTGAGGGATCAGCCCAGAACTACACGGCAGGACCTGGTCAATGACCTGAAGAGAGCTGGGACCACAGTCTCAAAGAAAACCATTAGTAACACACTACGCCGTCATGGATTAAAATCCTGCAGCGCATGTCCAGGCCTGTCTGAAGTTTGCCAATGACCATCTGGATGATCCAGAGGAGGAATGGGAGAAGGTCATGTGGTCTGATAAGACAAAAATAGAGCTTTTTGGTCTAAACTCCACTCGCCGTGTTTGGAGTAAGAAGAAGGATGAGTACAACCCCAAGAACACCATCCCAACCATGAAGCATGGAGGTGGAAACATCATTCTTTGGGAATGCTTTTCTGCAAAGGGGACAGGACGACTGCACCGTATTGAGGGGAGGATGGATGGGGCCATGTATCGTGAGATCTTGGCCAATAACCTCCTTCCCTCAGTAAGAGTATTGAAGATGGGTCGTGGCTGGGTCTTCCAGCATGACAACGACCCGAAACACACAGCCAGGGCAACTAAGGAGTGGCTCCGTAAGATCATCTCAAGGTCCCGGAGTGGCCTAGCCAGTCTCCAGACCTGAACCCAATAGAAAATCTTTGGAGGGAGCTGAAAGTCCGTAATGCCCAGCGACAGCCCCAAAACCTGAAGGATCTGGAGAAGGTCTGTATGGAGGAGTGGGCCAAAATCCCTGCTGCAGTGTGTGCAAACCTGGTCAAGAACTACAGGAAACGTATGATCTCTGTAATTGCAAACAAAGCTTTCTGTACCAAATATTAAGTTCTGCTTTTCTGATGTATCAAATACTTATGTCATGCAATAAAATGCAAATTAATTACTTAAAAATCATACAATGTGATTTTCTGGATTTTTGTTTTAGATTCCGACTCTCACAGTTGAAGTGTACCTATTGTCATGACGTTGGCCTCTTTTGGTACAGGGAGGACAGTTGACCCCCTCCCTTTTGCACCACCACCCAACCTACCTTCCCCCCAATCCACCCTGTGTGTAAAGGGTTGTAAAAACTCTAAAATTCCAGGAGAGTCTCTGGCCACATGGCCCATAGAGAGACACAGGAAATTCTTCCAACTCATAGAATTGGAGAGCCAAGCGGCATTTTGTGTTCTGGAGAAGGTATGGAAGATTGGTGAAGAATCCAGCTACGAACTGATCCACTTGGTACAATTTTGTGATACTCAGAAGAGACAATATAGCCATATTACCATAAAACTGTTTATATAATAGACTCAGCTTGAGACTTGCATCATAATGGGTGTATGGACTGTATTAATAAGGATAAAGCTTTTATAATACATTGAGACGCGATGTACTGATGTAATGTGATAGAATTGTATTTCTGTAACCAAATCTAACTCAGTCATAGGCACGCCCCCAGGGACCCATACAGGACCAGGCGTCATTTGACAAGCCTGTTCTATGGGCACTATAAAACACCCCATGATTTACATTTCTTCAGACCAGGCCTACACTCCATGGCAAATAGGTTTTACCATCCAATTCCTCTACTGAAAGTGAACCATACCACGTGGTTAACTTTTAGACTATTGATACCGACAGAATAAGAACAAGTCTTTGATATTAATTATTAGTCTGCAGCTAAGTAAATTATATCATTGAACGCGAAGACCAACGAAACAACCATTCGATGACGACATTAATGAATGTCGCTTTGAAAGATCCATTCTAACCGAGAGAGAGACTCTCCATCAGAACGACTCTCGAACAAGGATCTCGACGACACATGAGCGTAAATATATATTGATTGCAATTGTTCCCGAATGAGCGAGCCTTCAATTGTCAATTGTTCATATTAATGAACTCTGTGTGCCACAGCTGACCTTTTATGATCCATTGTTCAACAGGCCGACCTGCCTGTTTAGCCCACAAGGGCACATTCCTCTACCAATCCTTTGTGACGATAATTACTGTTTGTATGTTTTCTGTAAATTACTTAGTGTAGTAAATAAATGATTTTAAGACAATTGATGTATGGATGATTTTAGTAAAGACTGGGTTCGTGCAGATACAACAATTTACGACGTTTGGAATGAGACTGGACTCGAGGTAAAATACACCATTTAAACCAGAAGATAATCGGCCTATACTATAATAGGATGTAATATTATAGTACAGGAAAGTTATATTAGGAAAATTATAGCTTTGTAATCTGAATATTCTCCTTGGTGCCCCAATCTCCTAGTTAATTACAATTAAACTATTAATCAGTTTAATCGCGTGATAATAATTACAGGGAGCTAATTGATAAACATATCTTCAGTTTAATGGTACCCCCAAAGACACGACACTATGATAAAAATTACAGACAGCTACATGCTTTGTAAGTAGGAAAACCTGCAAAATCGGCAGTGTACAAAATACTTGTTCTCCCCACTATATATGCTTGCTTTGAAAATGGCTGTGTGATTATTTTTGGCTGTGTACTCTCCTAACATAATCTAATGTTTTGCTTTTGCTGTAAAGCCTTTTTGAAATCAGACAATGTGGTTAGATTAACGAGAGTCTTGTCTTTAAAATGGTGTAAAATAGTCGTATGTTTGAAAAATTGAAATTATAGCATTTTTTAGGTTTTTGTATTTCGTGCCACGCTCCATTGGATATTGGCGAGGCGTTCCGCTAGCGGAACGTCTGTCCTCAACAGGTTTTAAACCAGGTCTGGACGATAAACCTGCTCATATGTTGCTTCTGTTTTAACCTCTTACATCTAGACGTTCCGCTAGCGGAACACCTGCTCCAATATCCAATGATAGGCGTGGCGCGAATTATAAATTCCTCAAAAATACAAAAACGTCAATTTTTCAAACATATGACTATTTCACAGCATTTTAAAGACAAGACTCTCCTTTATCTAACCTCACTGTCCGATTTCAAAAAGGCTTTACAGCGAAAGCAAAACATTACATTATGTCAGCAGAGTACCCAGCCAGAAATAATCAGACACCCATTTTTCAAGCTAGCATATAATGTCACAAAAACCCAGAAGACAGCTAAATGCAGCACTAACCTTTGATGATCTTCATCAGATGACACACCTAGGACATTATGTTATACAATACATGCATGTTTTGTTCAATCAAGTTCATATTTATATCAAAAAACAGCTTTTTACATTAGCATGTGACGTTCAGAACTAGCATACCCCCCGCAAACTTCCGGGGAATTTACTAACAATTTACTAAATTACTCACGATAAAACGTTCACAAAAAGCATAACAATTATTTTAAGAATTATAGATACAGAACTCCTCTATGCACTCGATATGTCCGATTTTAAAATAGCTTTTTGGTGAAAGCACATTTTGCAATATTCTAAGTACATAGCCCAGCCATCACGGGCTAGCTATTTAGACACCCGGCAAGTTTAGCCTTCACCAAAATCAGATTTACTATTATAAAAGTTTGATTACCTTTTGTTGTCTTCATCAGAATGCACTCCCAGGACTTCTACTTCAATAACAAATGTTGGTTTGGTCCCAAATAATCCATCGTTATATCCGAATAGTGGCGTTTTGTTCGTGCGTTCCAGAAACTATCCGAAATGGTATATCAGGGTCGAGCGCATGGCGCAATTCGTGACAAAAAAATTCTAAATATTCCATTACCATACTTCGAAGCATGTCAACCGCTGTTTAAAATAAATTTTTATGCAATTTATCTCGTAAAAAAGCGATAATATTCCGACCGGGAATCTCCTTTTCGGCAAACAGAGGAAAAATCACAAAGACGGGGGCGGCCAGGGCACGCGCCTAAGCCCACAGTCCCTTGATCGGCCACTTGAGAAAGGCGATAATGTGTTTCAGCCTGGAGCTGGGATGACGACATTCTGTTTTTTCCCGGGCTCTGAGAGCCTATGGAAGACGTGGGAAGTGTCACGTTAGAGCAGAGATCCTTTGTAATTGAATGAGATGGCAAAGAAGTTCAAGAAATGGTCAGACAGGCCACTTCCTGTAAAGGAATCTCTCAGGTTTTGACCTGCCATTTGAGTTCTGTTATACTCACAGACACCATTCAAACAGTTTTAGAACCTTTGGAGTGTTTTCTATCCAAAGGCAATAATTATATGCATATTCTAGTTACTGGGCAGGAGTAGTAACCAGATTAAATCGGGTACGTTTTTTATCCAGCCGTGAAAATACTGCCCCCTAGCCATAACAGGTTAAACCAGGATTACTGAATGGAGACACTGGAGAGGGAAAGCCTGCAAACATACACATACACACTCACACAGACACACTCAAACTCACAGGCCCATAAATGACCCTGCAGATTAGAACAATTAGCCTGTATGGAGAGAGGAAGAGTATAACTGCATTAAACCCTGAACTGTATACTGTTCAACAGTGAGACACTTGACTATATGTATGATAATAATACCCTCACTTATTAAAGGCTTGACTTGCACACTACAGGAAGTGGCATATAGCTCTTGAACATTGTGTTATGGTGATACTGCTTTGCTTTCTACCAGTTCTATATGCTAATGTGGCAAGAGTATTGCAGAACAAGCAGAAAAGCTCAACAACATCTACTCAGAAATAGAAATACTGTACCGATCATAACCACACATACAGTGGGGCAAAAAAGTATTTATTCAGCCACCAATTGTGCAAGTTCTCCCACTTACAAAAGATGAGAGAGGCCTGTAATTTTCATCATAGGTACACTTCAACTATGACAGACAAAATGAGAAGAAACAAATCCAGAAAATCACATTGTAGGATTTTTAATGAATTTATTTGCAAATTATGGTGGAAAATAAGTATTTGGTCACCTACAAACAAGCAAGATTTCTGGCTCTCACAGACCTGTAACTTGTTCTTTAAGAGGCTCCTCTGTCCTCCACTCGTTACCTGTATTAATGGCACCATACCTACCATGCTTCACAGTAGGTATGGTGTTCTTTGGATGCAACTCAGAATTCTTTGTCCTCCAAACACGGCGAGTTGAGTTTTTACCAAAAAGTTATATTTTGGATTCATCTGACAATGATGAAAATTACAGGCCTCTCTCATCTTTTTAAGTGGGAGAACTTGCACAATTGGTGGCTGACTAAATACTTTTTTGCCCCACTGTACACACAGACACAAACAAATGCAAATACGCATGCTCACACGCATACATTGTTGACTAACAGCATTTACCTCTATGTAACTCTTAGGGAAAAAAGGTGCTATCTAGAACCTGAAAGAGGGCTTGCAGTTGACGTATGACACCTCCTGGCGTCCATGTTGAAAGACCACCGCATGAATTATTCCGTTAACAACAGCCGAGTGACTATCCTAAACTGCATGATAACAGTGCCTAAAACTAGTTGATTCATCTCCACGGTCATTTTATGTGGACTATTTGGCTGCGCTAACAAGGCAGGAAAGACAACAGGAAAAAATATGTTTACAGATTCACCTCAATCATGAAACACCATTGGTGATACCAATGAGATAAGACTCAAGAACTGTCAAAAAAACGAAGAAACCTTTTTGCCCGTCAAGACCTAAAGTCAGACAGCTGTCAGTATAGGGTCTGCTATGATCATTTCATCACTGGTCAGTCAAGTCTGATCGATTTCAAGTTTAATTTCGCTGTTATGCTAAACAGGTGTTAACAACAACAACACAACAAGTTAGCCAAAATTAGCTAGCTAGATAGCTAGTAATCTTAGCATGTGTCTCGGGAGTTTCACATTTTGGGGAAGCTATTTTTTCACCACACTTGATCAATAAAAATGACCTTGTCTTGAATGCAACCATGTAATTTAGCCGAAAAGGGGTCCTGGCTAAAAGGGATCGAGCATTTATCAAATTAACATCAAAATTAATTTTTGTTGGTATTGTAGCTAACCCTCACCCTATTTCTAACCTTAACCTAATTCTCCTAACCTGCTACGTTGATTATCCTAACCTTCTGCGTAAATTCTCCTAATATGCTACTAAATGTCAAACATGACTTAATTTGACAAAAGATGGTTCCCTTCTAACCATAATCATGAAATTGGGTGACGCAAGTTGTACGATATGACGTCCATATAGCCTGGAGGACATTATTGTCCAAAAAACTCCAGTGGTTATTATGTGTTCATTTATGTAATAACCCAATGATAATTGGTTGAAATGTATGGACATAAGAAAAGGCCTCAATGAGAAAGGACAACCTGCTTCGTTGACTATTGCTTGTTCCAGCCCAACAATAGATTTAATCTTTATATGACACTAAAAACACCTGGATGATTTATACACAGCCAAACACTTAAGTGCCCTGGTGGTATTGGTGACCTGAAGAAGTGATATTCTAACATCATGAGTACTTTTAATTTCTTTATGTACTACTGTAGATTCAACAGCTGACCTCTATCAAGTATTGTCATCTCTGCTAGCATGTATTGTCCTCTCTGCTTTGCCTAGCCCCAATGAACAACAAATATTAATTTCTCTTAACTTTTTTGACCATTTAAACACATTTAGCATAGATGTATGTAATTGTAATGTAATTGTTGTTGTAGTCTGAAGGCAAACCATCTGCATTATCACATTAGTACCTCCAAGTGCCACTCAGACCTTCTGGGTGAAATGTATCTGGCATTGAACTTGGTGATTGTAGTGTGTGTGTTTTAAGATAAGGATCCCATCATATCCTGCTTCCATACATTTAACCACCTACAGTACCAGTCAAAAGTTTGGACACACCTAATCCACAATCCCCCGACCTCAACCCAATTGAGATGGTTTGGGATGAGTTGGATCGCAGAGTGAAGGAAAAGCAGCCAACAAGTGCTAAGCTTAACTCCTTCAAGACTGTTAGAAAAGCATTCCAGGTGAAATGGTTGAGAGAATGCCAATAGTGTGCAAAGCTGTCATTAAGGCAAAGGGTGGCTACTTTGAAGAATCTCAAATATAAAATATATTTTGATTTGCTTAACACTTTTTTGGTTACTACAAGATTCCGTATGTGTTATTTCATAGTTTTGAAGTCTTCACTATTATTCTACAATGTAGAAAATAGTAGAAATAAAGAAAGATCCTGGAATGAGTACAGTAGGTGTGTACAAACCTTTGACTGGTACTGTATACATTACAGGGGTTGGATTTGCACTTAACTATTTCATGTCAGCACATGGCATGTACAACATCCAATATAATGATTAGCCTCTTATTGTCTACTGGTATCGTTTTTAAATTGAGAACATATAGCTGGGCAATATGTAAACAATGTGTGAGTTAAGCTATTCTCTGCTTCAGATGCACAATGTCAAGGAATGCATTGCAAATGTCCATAAGGCATTTGGGAACCACTGTAGGCCAGTGGTGTCAACTCCAGTCCTCGAGTACCCCCAACAGTACAGTTTATTGTAGCACCGGACAAACACACCTGATTCAACTTGTCAACTAATCATCAGGCCCTCTGTGTTAAAGCAGTTATGTTTGTCTGAGGCTACAACAAAAAATGTGTGCTGTTGGGGGTACTCAAGGACTGGAGTTGAGACCCACTGCTGTAGGCCTACGGTTACTCTGGCGTTGGATGCCATTATCAGCTGCATAATGGGTTCACATTGCTGATATCCTGAAAAAAATTGTGACAATCAAATAAAACTAATTGGAGAGCTTTTGACTTGACAAAAAGGTCATGTTAAATTGAGAATTCACAGAAACAGACAAATTATAGAGATTCCCTTCTTTATTGCAGGATTGTGATCTGTGATTAATTAATCAATATCGACATTAGTTCATCTTGAATAATAGTTAAGTTAACAATTAAAACAAGTTTAAACACTTAACTTCGAAGAATCAACACTATTTCGTAACATTGTGTTCAAGTAAGCTAACTTATCTGTAAAGGTCAGACAACAAGTAGGCTATTATTACTAAAGTATAATTTCAGGTGAACAACATCGCTCCACTTATCCCCGATCTACGGGGTGAGCAGACTTCTGTTCCAGCCCAGCAGTAGCACACTTGATTATTAACTAATTCGGTTTGATACATTGAATCAGGTGTGCTAGTGCTGGGCTGGAACAGAAGCCTGCACACCCAGCAGAGTTGGCCTGCTCCAGTTTTAGTATGTTTATTTAGTATGCCTTTTAAACTATATTTTTGTTCACAAAATGTGCTAACATAAGTACACATATAATCCATGGTATACAAGGATGTACCCTTATTCTCGTGGGACCTCTTCATCTACAGTACCGACAAGGTTTTACAGCTCTCTGTATCTGAGGACACAAAACATCACAAAAGAAACAGGCTGCATTATACTCATATTACACAGCACTGAATATTGTTACTATATAGTATCTCTCTGCCCTCAGTTTTTCTCACTAGAGACTGGAACTGGAAAAACTTTCATAATGTCCTCCCACAAAAGTAATGTACCTGCCTTGTAGACAGTAGCATACTCTCCCTTCTTTGACAGCTGGAACTGCTAGCTAATCGTTTCACCCTCTTCCATGGCTGTTAACTAGCTACCTAGCAACAAATGCGTTTAGAGTTACAGTACAACGATAAATACATGAAGATAGGTATCTAACTAATCAATATGAAGCTAGCAAGCTGGTGATATTTAATTCACTTAACTCGCTACAGAATGTAAAGTTAGCTAACTAGTGAACATTACGTTAGCAGCTCAATTGAGTTAGCCTTCACACTAAGGTTCTGTAGCAAGCTAGCTAGATAAAATGGAGGCAGTGGGAGAACCTATTCAAGTAAGTAAATATAATTTGAAAATAATCAATGTAACTATGTCCTCAGAAAAACTAAATAATGGGCAATCTTCTGGAAGTTTCCAATGGTAGCAAAAGGCAGCCAGCCGTGTGGATGATTGGAGTACTTCCAACAAACTGACTTTGTTCTTCCAACATGGCACCTGGTGCGGTTGCTAGGTGATTTGTGATGCAACTGCAAGCCCTCTATAGGAGAACCCTTTGAAAAAGCCTTTTTGGTTAGAGGTAGAGCCCTTTCCACAGAGGGTTCTATATGGAAAGGGTTCTACCTGGTTATCCTATGGGGACAGCAGAATAACCTTTTTGGAACCCTTTTTTCTAAGTGTAGCCGACATAAAGTAAATCACATGACAACAATGTCTCTCTCTCCCTTTCTGCCCCCCCTCTCTCTCTCTTTCTCTCTCAATCTCTCTTTCTCCCTCTCTCTCTCTCTCTCTCTTTCTCTCTCAATCTCTCTTTCTCCCTCCCTCTCTCTCTCTCTCTCTCTCTCTCTCTCTCTCTCTCTCTCTCAGTGGGCAGTATTGGATGGTGTGAGGTGCCATGTGCTGCTCAGCCTAGTCCAAGGCTGTGGGCCCACACCCGGCAGGTCATTGCTTGATTTACGTCAGAGGAAGAGCTCAGGTCTGCTGTACTGTAGTCAGTATTGTCATCATGTTGATATGTTCTCGTGGTTGTCATCTCTGGTATTCAATTGAATATTGTAGAAAATGATCTACACATAAAATTGTACATGTCCTACTTGCATTGAACACACATACATAGTATACGTAAAGCAAAGTATTCAGGGTTGGGGAGTAACTGATTACATGTAATCAGTTGCATGTAATCTGATTACAAAACAACTGTAACTGCAATCAGTTACGTGACCCAGGAAAAATATTATAATCAGATTACAGATACTTTTGAAAAACGAGATTATTACTTATTGGATTACTTTTAAATTCAGAAATTATATTTGCGGGAAGAAAAAAAATTATGACACCTTTCTGTTTTCTCAATTCAACATTGAAAAATAGGGGCACGTTTAAGTTTGTTCCACCTGAAAAAGTCTGATCACAAGTCAGAGACCACTATGATGACACACCAAATGCGTTTAATGGATCCTTTTTGTCTTCTTCTAATGCCTCTTAAGCAGTAGTGGTGCGTGGGTAAAATCACTGGGGAAGCCAAGCCATGAAAAAGTCATCTTACAACCTATGTTGTGATAATTGCATTATTTGTTCTATAACCCGTCAGTTCATAAACCATCGTGATAGATAAGGCCCAGACAACAAGAAGACAACAGTCACACAGTGGCAGAATAAATTCAACCACATGATCGTTTCAGCACAAAACCGGAGAGCAACATCTGTCTGGTGAAGTCCATAAAGCATTTTAAATCTAATAAACATTTACATGACCTACGGAATGGTCAAGCAAGTTTATGTTTCCGTCATTTTACGACTACTTAAAAACTATTAGAACCACAGACAGTTACCGCAAGTCGCAAAGAAATCAGGAACTTCCTCCGCTATTCCAGCACCATTTAAATTTCAACATTTCAAAATCATCAAATCTCCTCTGCTTAGAAACAACTTAAAGATACAAACAACAATTTAGTTCAATCAACGTAAGCGAAATATCATGTGGCTGTCCATGGTACTGATCTGTGTGTCGTGTGCGTGTGTGTGTGTGTGTGTGTGTGGTGTGTGTGTGTGTGTGTGTGTGTGTGTGTGTGTGTGTGTGTGTGTGTGTGGTGTGTGTGTGTGTGCGCGCAAGTAGAAAAAACATGTTGACTCACCCTACTTGTAGAGGAATGTCCAATCTTTCATGTTGCCAAAATGGTCTATACGGTACACGTTTTTAGTTTTTGTTGTCCTTGAGTAAGGTACCTGGCTAAAACGCTTGCTGGTTAGCCTAACTTCCTTTCACGGGCAACGATGAGCCAGCTAGTTAAGTAGCCTACTACTTCCACATCTAGCTACATATTGACCTTCCATCGTCTCAGGCAAGGGGTTCAATGTATGAATTTATGGTCAGATCAGAATTAACTAGAACCACAAGTTTAAATTTCCATCCTTGTCTAATTTAGGAAAGGGTCGATTTAAATTAGCTAGCTAGCCACCGGAGGACAACAACAAAACAATTCAATTTTTTTCTGTTAATGACGTTTTGCTTTTATTGTGATGTGATTGGTGTGAAGCCAATGACTTGACACTTTTTTATGGTGCGCCAGGACCATTCACAGTTGAGCTCACTCAGTTTATTGACTCAATTCTGAGTGGCTATTCTTTTTTTTTTATTATCAAGGGAGGCCAAATACTTGATGGCTTCCAATACTTCCCTTTGCTATTGAATTCAATGCTATGTGCGGCAACAATGTCATACTCTTTTTGGCCAGACAGCTGATATATGAGCTACACATACTGAGACAGAGGGGTGGTGTTTCGCTCACTCGGATGCTTTCTCCAGTGAGATACATTCAGCCACTTATGAATTAAAGGAAAACTATGAAACACTGAGAGACAAAAGATAAACTATTTAATATATTAAAAAATATTTTTAAAAATTGGGGAAGTCGGGCTTCCCTTGGCATCCAAGAATACACACATGCCAATGCTCTTGAGGTTAAGGTAATCCGAAAGTAACGGAGAGTAATCAGATTACATTACTGAGTTTGGGTAATCCAAAAATTACATTACTGTTAAAAGTTTTGGTCAAGTAACCATTAACTGTAAAGGGTTACATTTAGAAAATAACCTACCCTGACAGTGTTGTCGTGTCTTTGGCTATGCCGGATTAAGTGATATGACATGCTAACCTATAAAATCCTTTCTCTGTAATTAATATTACCTGATTAAGCTAATCATGTAAATGTAATTAACTAGAAAGTCGGGGCACCACGGAAGAACGTTTATAGAGCCGTTATCTTCCGAATAAACTCTTAAAATACTTAGTCATATTTTACATCGATAGCAGTCAATATTAACCCTTATCTTATTTTCAGTCTCATAATGAAAGTTGTAAATTCTTGGCTATCTTCACGAACCCTGGCTATCAAGTTGAATCAGCAATACAAAATTGGGTTTAATTATTTATTTTCTAAATACCTAAACTAATCACACAGAATTACAAATACACCGAATACAAATGATGTCATACATGATGGCTGGTTACACAAAGGAAAGGGGGTTGGGCTTGAATGAAAGAGCGGGAAGACTTAGGAACAAAGAAACAGCAGCTATGCTATCGTAAATACATTATCTTATGCATTCTAAATTACCGCCCATTTGGAAAAGGAAAATGCAATAAATATTTACTCTGAGCTGCGCTTCGGTAGATTGGTCGTAGATGCTGGCCAGGTTGGCCAACAGATCTTCCTGTCCTCGGAACAATGTCTCTGGTGGTAAATTGGATACGTGGTGGTATCTTTTTCTGTCTGTTAGACTGGATCCGTCGTCCGTCCTTTCCTAGCCCCCGTCTACAGCGGCCGCTGCTAACTCAACGGCTAGGAAGTATCACTTCTGTAGTGAATAAGCTCAAAGTTCATACTATTCGCCACCAAAGCTCACGCCGAGGTTGGCTTAGTTCTGTACTTGACATGTGTGTCCTTCTAACGTAGAGGCTGCAGACCTCACGTACTGGAACCTGTGATTATCTTTTCGTCAAAGGCTTATAAAGTGGAGAGGGGGAAGGATGTGTTTCATCGTTTATAACCCCTGTCTCTTCACAGGGGTGGGCCACTG
Organism: Salmo salar; assembly: GCF_965601325.2. Lineage (NCBI taxonomy): Eukaryota > Metazoa > Chordata > Actinopteri > Salmoniformes > Salmonidae > Salmo > Salmo salar. The sequence continues at coordinate 95,702,144 of NC_138300.1, forward strand.
ATCAAGCAGGGTACTTTCCTTATTAAAACCCAATTCTCTCATTTGGAAGCTAAAATTACATTTAATCTCCTAACAAACAATTTCAATATCAAACATTGCAATTGCATAACAATTCCATGTGACTCTGATCACTAGAGGGTGTATACTTTCCCAGGTACAGTTTATGTCGTCCTGTCATCAGTCATAATGTCTCAGATGACAACCGAACTGACATCCATACTCATTACGTTCCAAAGCATATTTCCAACTGGTTTTATTACCAAAATATGGTTCCTTTCCCCATTTGTTTGATGTTCCCAGACTCTATATTTAACAGGACAGCAGTCCGTCAGTAGGGTCAGAAAGAGGGGGGAAGGGAGAAAGGTATTTATGGGGGGGTCATAAACCTTACCCACAGGCCAACGTCATGACAGTATTATAATGTAGTAAGATACTGTGTGTCTGTTCTGTGTCTGTGAGTGTAGAGCTGTAGGATGTTAGTTAGTTAGTTAAAAACTGTTTCCATCTGAGTAAAGTTATAATTCTGATGCGGTCCTCTAACTGTATCTGTCACCAGAACTCACTGTAGCAGCCTGGGTTTCTATCGCAATCATGCATAACTTACTACACACACCTCATTACAGCTCTATCATACTAACTACTCTGTGTGTGTGCATGTGTCTCCTGTGTGTCCAGCCCTGATCATATCATTTCACCCCTGCCAAGCAACAGGCAATGCCCCCCCCCCCCCCCCCCCCCCACACACACACACACACACACACTGTAAGACCACTAGTATGATACATTTCCACACATTTACAGCACCCCTATCCTGAGATGTGCAGAAAATGTAACCCTAACTCCAGTGTATGGACAGCGACCATAGATGTGTCATGGATGGTACATTCCTTCCGCTGTTGTGCTATATCTCTATGAGTGAGTGCATTATGAAAAGCATACTTTATTGAGCTGTGCTATGATCCTATCATGCTGTCCAGGTCATTCAGAGAGATGTGTGTGTATGTGTTTGCGTGTGTTTGCTTGTTGTCATTCAAAGGGGTATTAGGCCCCATACAGGCAGAGTAATCTGATCCCCATTGATTGGGCTGAAAGCCACTCTCAGTATGAGGGATTGGAGTTATTGCTATTGATTTTAATAACTAGGCTGTTACAGTTCATTCAGTGCACAGCCAGTCAATATCAGGGAATATCAGGAGCAGTCAATAGCAGAGAACTGAATCGGAAAAATACCATAGGGAGATATTCTCCTGTCTGGTGAAAAGCTCCACCATGCAGGTCTAGGAAATTATCTAATATGGAGGTTGCTTGAGTTAGTACGGTACGATATAGATTACATTGTGATACACATTGTTATATACATGTATTGAGAATATTTGTATGAATTGCTTGTCCTTTTTTGCAATTAGTGTATCTGTTTTACTGTTGGCCTGGATGAGTCTGTTAAAGACTAATTCATCCGACCATTAGGTTTATCTGTGTTGGGGACTATATAACACATCAGATGTAGGCCAGCCAAATCAGGCCATCCAGTAGCCAATCACAGATGTCCATACATAACCAGTCCCATAGGCCTGTAGGCCTATTGATCACTAACTAATTATTTGTCAGCTGTAATTTTCCCTCTGGAGTTAGATACAGGCTGGTAATGATCTGAATCCAGCGTTGTAGTGTAGTGGAGCTGTCCAGACCTGGATCTCTCCACAGTTATGGCTAACTGCATTGATGACCAATTTGACCCTTACTATGACATATTGTACCATGCATGTCATTATATGCAGATTTAGTCAGTAATTTTACTGCAAATCACAATTTTACTGCATAAACCACAAAGTGCCTCAGAGGCATTACTGATGAAAGAAAAACATTTGCGGATAGTTTAATTTGTATGTTTATGATTTTATTTTTACCTTTATTTAACTAGGCAAGTCGGTTAAGAACAAATTCTTATTTACAATTATGGCCTACCGTGGCCAAACCAGGACGACGCTGGGCCAATTGTGTGCCGCCCTATGGGACTCCCAATCACGGCCGGTTGTGATACAGCCTGGAATCGAACCAGGGACTGTAGTGATGCCTCTTGCACTGCACCCATGATATTTACACTTTGGGAGTGTATGTCTGCAGGGTCAGCAGTGTGATGTCTTTCTCTCTCTCTCTCTCTCTCTCTCTCTCTCTCTCTCTCTCTCTCTCTCTCTCTCTCTCTCTCCTCTCTCTCTCTCTCTCTCTCTCTCTCTCTCTCTCTCTCTCTCTCTCTCTCTCTCTGCTGAAGATCACAGAGGCTCTGACTTCCTCCACAGGGTTCTGCAGGAAATGGGGATCATTTTCACGGATCAAAAGTAATTCAATTCATGGTTTGATAAAAGGAAAGAAATGACTAAGATTGAGCTTAATGACAGGTCCCATGACGAACGGTGTGACGGCTTGACATTGTAATGACGGTGAGTATGTTGAACATTAGGATACAACCTTGATGGATTTAGAATGCTGGACATGGTAAGGTGAAAGTGTCAAAACCCAAATGTATTTCACTATGTTCCTTATGCTTTTCTGGGCCAAGGGAAGGGGTATGGAGTGAATAGGGACCCGTTGAGAGACAGAGAGTGAGAATAATATGGTGTAGTCTCCCCATAATAGGTGGGAAGAAGTCGATATGGAATCTCGTGGAATAACAAGATAGAGAAACAGAGTGTGTGCCAGTGTGTGTTTGTAAAGAGGAGTGAGGTGTAGGAGTGGGTATGGCAATTCTTCAGCCACAGTACCTGGGGCAGCATACTGTATTACAATGGCTGGCAGATGATTAGAAATGTTTTTTATTGACATAGTAAATGTGTTTTATACAGGCAGTGGGCTGACTGGGGATAAAAGATGTACACATGCTATCAAAGATGCCTGTAGCAGCTTCCCACTATTCATCATCTGTGTATGGCGGTGTGTATGTGTTTGGCTGTGTGTGTGTGTATGTGTGTGTGTGTCTACTCTGCACATGTTTGCATCATATAGTAGTTAATTAGTCCCCAGGTGGCCTAGCAGTGGAACTGAACACTGAGCTGAATACATCCCATATGAATGCTGCTGCTCCCCCCCCCCCCCCACCTCTTTTCTCTCACTTTTCCTTTTTCTTACCTCTGTTATTACCCTTTTGACATTTGGGTGCTGAGGAGCAGGGAGACTCAAATTGGCAGAGAGAGAGGTGAGAGAAACACAGGGAGAAAGAAAGAAAGAACAAAAAAAGAAAAAGTTCTCCTCTGATTTCCAAGGAAGTCTTAAATCGACACCACAGCCTCCCTGTGCAGGATGTGTGTAAATGTGTGAGTATGTTTACATGCCCACTAATATACTGCTAAAAAAATAAAGGGAACACTTAAACAACACAATGTAACTCCAAGTCAATCACACTTCTGTGAAATCAAACTGTCCACTTAGGAAGCAACACTGATTGACAATACATTTCACATGCTGTTGTGCAAATGGAATAGAGAACAGGTGGAAATTATAGGCAATTAGCAAGACACCCCCAATAAAGGAGTGGTTCTGCAGGTGGTGACCACAGACCACTTCTCAGTTCGAATGCTTCCTGGCTGATGTTTTGGTCACTTTTGAATGCTGGCGGTGCTTTCACTCTAGTGGTAGCATGAGACGGAGTCTACAACCCACACAAGTGGCTCAGGTAGTGCAGCTCATCCAGGATGGCACATCAATGCGAGCTGTGGCAAGAAGGTTTGCTCTGTCTGTCAGCGTAGTGTCCAGAGCATGGAGGCGCTACCAGGAGACAGGCCAGTACATCAGGAGACGTGGAGGAGGCCGTAGGAGGGCAACAACCCAGCAGTAGGACCGCTACCTCCACCTTTGTGCAAGGAGGAGCAGGAGGAGCACTGCCAGAGCCCTGCAAAATGACCTCCAGCAGGCCACAAATCTGCATGTGTCTGCTCAAACGGTCAGAAACAGACTCCATGACGGTGGTATGAGGGCCCGACGTCCACAGGTGGGGGTTTTGCTTACAGCCCAACACCGTGCAGGACGTTTGGCATTTGCCAGAGAACACCAAGATTGGCAAATTCGCCACTGGCGCCCTGTGCTCTTCACAGATGAAAGCAGGTTCACACTGAGCACATGTGACAGACGTGACAGAGTCTGGAGATGTCGTGGAGAACGTTCTGCTGCCTGCAACATCCTCCAGCATGACCGGTTTGGCGGTGGGTCAGTCATGGTGTGGGATGGCATTTCTTTGGGGGGCCGCACAGCCCTCCATGTGCTCGCCAGAGGTAGCCTGACTGCCATTAGGTACCGAGATGAGATCCTCAGACCCCTTGTGAGACCATATGCTGGTGCGGTTGGCCCTGGGTTCCTACTAATGCAAGACAATGCTAGACCTCATGTGGCTGGAGTGTGTCAGCAGTTCCTGCAAGAGGAAGGCATTGATGCTATGGACTGGCCCGCCCGTTCCCCAGACCTGAATCCAATTGAGCACATCTGGGACATCATGTCTCGCTTCATCCACCAACACCACGTTGCACCACAGACTGTCCAGGAGTTGGCGGATGCTTTAGTCCAGGTCTGGGAGGAGATCCCTCAGGAGACCATCCGCCACCTCATCAGGAGCATGCCCAGGTATTGTAGGGAGGTCATACAGGCACGTGGAGGCCACACACACTACTGAGCCTCATTTTGACTTGTTTTAAGGACATTACATCAAAGTTGGATCAGCCTGTAGTGTGGTTTTCCACTTTAATTTTGAGTGTGACTCCAAATCCAGACCTCCATGGGTTGATAAATTGGATTTCCATTGATTATTTTTGTGTGATTTTGTTGTCAGCACATTTAACTATGTAAAGAAAAAAGTATTTCATAAGATTATTTCATTCATTCAGATCTAGGATGTGTTATTTTAGTGTTCCCTTTATTTTTTTGAGCAGTGTAATTTGATATTAAACTGATTATGGCAGAAGGCAGAGTTCGGCATTAGTCATGTAAACACCTTACTCTGCTTATCTTAATCGGTGTAAGGTCATAATTGAAGTAAGCATACGTCGATTGAAACACCTGATTTTCAGAGCAATCTTTTGAATTATTAGGACATGTAAACCGCTTAATTGGCGTTAGAGAGGTTGTGGCAGACCAGGGGGTTTGATCTAGATGATTATACAGATCATACACGGACACAAGTGTGATACCTCAATTTAAAGTGTGTTTATTGAAAACAAAGAAAAAGAAAAGGAACAGGTCTCCTCTAGGAGACCGATTCCGGGTTACCGCCTTCTGAGCTGTTGTCTCTTCTGGGGTAGAACACCGAGCACCTGGGTTCTAGCAGACTATGAGGACGTCTATCCGGTAGCAACCTCTCAGTACCTCCAACACCCCTGTGTGCTGCTCTCCTGGCAGCTTTATTGGCCCCGTACAGCTGGTGAGCAATCAGCCCCTTGAAACTTAACAGCCTCAATCAGCCCCAATTAGTCCTGGCCAGAGGACCCATCGAGCATGGAATACTCCTCCGGTTTTTCACCAGGTCAAATCAAATACAAAATTGTATTTGTCACATACGCATGGTTAAATAAAATAAAATAAAATAAAGTAAAATTGTATTGTATTAGTCACATGCAGAGTGTGTGCCAGCGTGTGTTTGTAAAGAGGAGTGAGGTGTAGGAGTGGGTATGGCAATTCTTCAGCCACAGTACCTGGGGCAGCATACTGTATTACAATGGCTGGCAGATGATTAGAAATTGTTTTTATTGACCTAGTAAATGTGTTTTACACAGGCAGTGGGCTGTCTGGGGATAAAAGATGTACACATGCTGTCAAAGATGCCAACTTGCAGACTTGTTTACTTGCTGCTGTGTGTTTTGTTGCTAACCTTTGCTACCTGACAACTTTACGGGTTTTTACTTTTTAATTACTGTTCATATTTTTAGTTTTTCCCTCGATCGACTTTTTCATTCAACTTTTTCATTCCGGATGCTTTATCTGGACGTGGTTCGCCAGGACCTCCAACAGCCGAAGCTTAGTAGTAACATTATCATGATGCCTTCTAATTGCAGTCGCTGAACTCATAATATACAGGAGAACAATCGCCTTACGGCGAGGATAACTGTGCTGCAAGCCCAGCTTCAGACACAATCGTTAGGCAAGGGTAATTTCAGTGTAGGAAAGGATGAAACAGCATCTGTACCACCAGTAAGTACCGAAAGTAGTATAACTCCCCTCGCACGGTCCCCGCAGCCGGACAACTTTCTCATGGCTTCTGGAGGGAAATGCTGTAGGAATGCTCAACCGGTGTCGCTCATTCAGCCGACAGAAACTTTCAACCGGTCTCTACTCCTCCCGTTACGGGGTCTGAGACGCTGAAGCCTCCCATCATTAGCTCTGACAAATTGAAAACCCTAGTCATTGGCGACTCCATTACCCATAGTATTAGACTTAAAACGAATCATCCAGCGATCATACACTGTTTACCAGGGGGCAGGGCTACCGAGGCTAATCTGAAGATGGTGCTGGCTAAAGCTAAAACTGGCGAGTGTAGAGAGTATAGGGATATTGTTATCCATGTCGGCACCAACGATGTTAGGATGAAACAGTCAGAGGTCACCAAGCGCAACATAGCTTCAGATTGTAAATCAGCTAGAAAGATGTGTCGGCATTGAGTAATTGTCTCTGGCCCCCTCCCAGTTAGGGGGAGTGATGAGCTCTACAGCAGAGTCTCACAACTCAATCGCTGGTTGAAAACTGTTTTCTGCCCCTCCCAAAAGATTGAATTTGTAGATAATTGGCCCTCTTTCAGGGACTCACCCACAAACGGGACCAAGTCTAGCCTGTTGAGGAGTGACGGACTTCATCCTAGCTGGAGGGGTGCTCTCATCTTATCTACGAACATAGTCAGGGCTCTAACTCCCCTAGCTCCACAATGAAATAGGGTGCCGGCCAGGGTGCAGGCCAGGCAGCGGGCTGTTAACCAGCCTGCCAGCTTAGTGTCTGCCACTAGCACAGTCAGTGTAGTCAGCTCAGCTATCCCCATTGAGACCGTGTCTGTGCCTCGACCTAGGTTGGGCAAAACTAAACTTAGCAATCTCACTAGAATGAAGACCTCCATTCCTGCCATTATTGAAAGAGATCGTGATGCCTCACATCTCAAAATAGGGCTACTTAATGTTAGATATCTCACTTCCAAGGCAGTTATAGTCAATGAACTAATCACTGATCATAATCTTGATGTGATTGGCCTGACTGAAACATGGCTTAAGCCTGATGAATTTACTGTGTTAAATGAGGCCTCACCTCCTAGTTACACTAGTGACCATATCCCCACGCATCCCGCAAAGGCAGAGGTGTTGCTAACATTTACGATAGCAAATTTCAATAAAAAATAAAAAAAACTTTTCGTCTTTTGAGCTTCTAGTCATGAAATCTATGCAGCCTACTCAATCACTTTTTATAGCTACTGTTTACAGGCCTCCTGGGCCATATACAGCGTTCCTCACTGAGTTCCCTGAATTCCTATCGGACCTTGTAGTAATGGCAGATAATATTCACATTTTTGGTGACTTTAATATTCACATGGAAAAGTCCACAAGCCCACTCCAAAAGGCTTTCGGAGCCATCATCGACTCAGTGGGTTTTGTCCAACATGTCTCCGGACCTACCCACTGCCACAGTCATTCTCTGGACCTAGTTTTGTCCCATGGAATACATGTTGTGGATCTTAATGTTTTTCCTCATAATCCTGGACTATCGGACCACCATTTTATTACGTTTGCAATCGCAACAAATAATCTGCTCAGACCCCAACCAAGGATCACCAAAAGTCGTGCTATAAATTCTCAGACAACCCAAAGATTCCTAAATGCCCTTCCAGACTCCCTCCGCCTACCCAAGGACGTCAGAGGACAAAAATCAGTTAACCACCTAACTGAGGAACTCAATTTAACCTTGCACAATACCCTAGATGTCGTCGCACCCCTGAAAACAAAAAACTTTGTCATAAGAAACTAGCTCTCTGAAATAGAGAAAATACCTGAGCTCTGAAGCAAGCTTCCAGAAAATTGGAATGAAATGGCGCCACACCAAACTGGAATTTTTCTCACTAGCTTGGAAAGACAGTACCACGCAGTATCAAAGAGCCCTCACTGCTGCTCGATCATCCTATTTTTCCAACTTAATTGAGGAAAATAAGAACAATCCAAATGTATTTTTGATACTGTCGCAAAGCTAACTAAAAAGCAGCATTCTCCAAGAGAGGATAGCTTTCACTTCAGCAGTGATAAATTCATGAACTTCTTTGAGGAAAAGATCATGATCATTAGAAAGCAAATTACGGACTCCTCTTTAAACCTGGGTATTCCTCCAAAGCTCAGTTGTCCTGAGTCTGCACAACTCTGCCAGGACCTAGGATCAAGGGAGACACTCAAGTGTTTTAGTACTATATCTCTTGACACAATGACGAAAATAATCATGGCCTCTAAACCTTCAAGCTGCATACTGGACCCTATTCCAACTAAACTACTGAAAGAGCTGCTTCCTATGCTTGGCCCTTCTATGTTGAACATAATAAATGGCTCTCTATCCACCGTATGTGTACCAAACTCCCTAAAAGTGGCAGTAATAAAGCATCTCTTGAAAAAGCCAAACCGTGACCCAGAAAATATAAAAAAACTATCGGCCTATATCGAATCTCCCATTCCTCTCAAAATGTTTAGAAAAAGCTGTTGCGCAGAAACTCACTGCCTTCCTGAAGACAAACAATGTATACGAAACGCTTCAGTCTGGTTTTAGACCCCATCATAGCCCTGAGACTGCACTTGTGAAGGTGGTAAATGACCTTTTAATGGCGTCAGACCGAGGCTCTGCATCTGTCCTTGTGCTCCTAGACCTTAGTGCTGCTTTTGATACCATCGATCACTACATTCTTTTGGAGAGATTGGAAACCCAAATTGGTCTACACGGACAAGTTCTGGCCTGGTTTAGATCATATCTGTCGGAAAGATATCAGTTTGTCTCAGTGGATGGTTTGACCTCTGACAAATCAACTGTAAATTTCGGTGTTCCTCAAGGTTCCGTTTTAGGACCACTATTGTTTTCACTATATATTTTACCTCTTGGTGATGTCATTCGGAAACATAATGCTAACTTTCACTGCTATGCAGATGACACACAGCTGTACAATTCGATGAAACATGGTGAAGCCCCATAATTGCCCTCGCTGGAAGCCTGTTTCAGACATAAGGAAGTAGATGCCTGCAAATGTTTTACTTTTAAACTCGGACAAAACAGAGATGCTTGTTCTAGGTCCCAAGAAACAAAGAGATCTTCTGTTGAATCTGACAATTAATCTTGATGGTTGTACAGTCGTCTCAAATAAAACCGTGAAGGACCTCGGCGTTACTCTCGACCCTGATCTCTTTTTTGACAAACATATTAAGATTGTTTCAAGGACAGCTTTTTTCCATCTATGTAACATTGCAAGAATCAGAAACTTTCTGTCCAAAAATGATGCAGAAAAATGTATCCATGCTTTTGTCACTTCTAGGTTAGACTACTGCAATGCTCTACTTTCCGGCTACCCGGATAAAGCACTAAATAAACTTCCGTTCGTGCTAAACACAGCTGCTAGAATCTTGACTAGAACAAAAATATTTGATCATATTACTCCAGTGCTAGCCTCTCTACACTGGCTTCCTGTTAAGGCAAGGGCTGATTTCAAGGTTTTACTGCTAACCTACAAAGCATTACATGGGCTTGCTCCTACCTACCTTTCCGAGTTGGTCCTGCCGTACATACCTACAAGTACACTACAGTTACAAGACGCAGGCCTCCTAATTGTCCCTAGAATTTCTAAGCAACCAGCTGGAGGCAGGGCTTTCTCCTATAGAGCTCAATTTTTATGGAATGGTCTGCCTACCCATGTGAGAGACAGAGACTCGGTCTCAACCTTTAAGTCTTTATTGAAGACTCATCTCTTCAGTAGGTCCTATGATTGAGTGTAGTCTGGCCCAGGAGTGTGAAGGTGAACGGAAAGGCACTGGAGCAACGAACCCAAGCAACTCACTTGGGTGGGTTGAGTCACTGACGTGATCTTCCTGTCTGGGTTGGCGCCCCCCCTTGGGTTGTGCCGTGGTGGAGATCTTTGTGGGCTATACTTGGCCTTGTCTCAGGATGGTAAGTTGGTGGTTGAAGATATCCCTCTAGTGGTGTGGGGGCTGTGCTTTGGCAAAGTGGGTGGGGTTATATCCTGCCTGTTTTAGCCCTGTCCGGGGGTATATTTGGACGGGGGCACAGTGTCTCCTGACCCCTCCTGTCTCAGCCTCCAGTATTTATGCTGCAGTAGTTTATGTGTCGGGGGGCTAGGGTCAGTCTGTTATATGTGGAGTATTTCTCCTGTCTTATCCGGTGACCTGTGTGAATTTAAGTATGCTCTCTCTAATTCTTTCTTTCTTTCTCTCTCTTGGAGGACCTGAGCCCTAGGACCATGCCTCAGGACTACCTGGCCTGATGACTCCTTGCTGGCCCCAGTCCACCTGGCCGTGCTGCTGCTCCAGTTTCAAATGTTCTGCCTGCAGCTATGGAACCCTGACCTGTTCACCGGACGTGCTACCTGTCCCAGACCTGCTGTTTTCAACTCTCTAGAGACAGCAGGAGCGGTAGAGATACTCTGAATATACCAACTGACGTTTGCTCCTGAGGTGCTGACCTGTTGCACCCTCGACAACCACTGTGATTATATTATTTGACCCTGCTGGTCATCTATGAACATTTGAACATCTTGGCCATGTTCTGTTATAATCTCCACCTGGCACAGCCAGAAGAGGACTGGCAACCCCTCATAGCCTGGTTCCTCTCTAGGTTTCTTCCTAGGTTCTGGCCTTTCTAGGGAGTTTTTCCTTGCCACCGTGCTTCTACACCTGCATTGCTTGCTGTTTGGGGTTTTAGGCTGGGCTTCTGTACAGCACTTCGAGATATTAACTGATGTAAGAAGGGCTTTATAAATAAATTGTATTTTATTTGACATGCGCTGAATACAATAGGTGTAGTAGACCTTACAGTGAAATGCTTGAGGTAATATGTACATGTAAAGTGACTATGCATAGATAATAACAACAGAGAGTAGCAGCGGTGTAAAAGGAGGGGGGGACAATGCAAATAGTCTGGGTTGCAGTTTGATTCGGTGTTCAGTAGTGTTATGGCTTGGGGGTAGAAACTGTTTAGAAGCCTCTTGGACCTAGACTTGGCGCTCCGGTGCCGCTTGTCGTGCACTAGCAAGGAGAACAGTCGATGACTAGGGTGGCTGGAGTCTACATTTTTTAGGGCCTTTCTCTGACACCGCCTAGTATCGAGGTCCTGGATGGCAGGAAGCTTGGCCCCAGTGATGTACTGGGCCGTTCGCATTACCCTCTGTAGTGCCTATCGGTCGGAGGTCAAGCAGTTGCCATACCAGGCAGTGATGCAACCAGTCAGGATGCTCTCGATGGTGCAGCTGTAAAACTTTTTGAGGATCTGAGGACCTATGCCAAATCTTTTCAGTCTCCTGAGGGGAAAAAGGTTTTGCCATGCCCTCCTCACGACTGTCTTGGTGTGCTTGGACCATGTTAGTTTGTTGGTGATGTGGACTCGAAGGAACTTGAAGCTCTCAACCTGCTCCACTACAGCTCCTTCGATGAAAATGGGGGAGTGCTCAGTCATGTTTTTCCTGTAGTCCACAACCATCTCCTTTGTCTTGATCACGTTGAGGGAGAGATTGTTGTCCTGGCACCACACGGCCAGGTCTCTGACCTCCTCCCTATAGGCAGTCTCGTCGTTGTCGGTGATCAGGCCTACCACTGTTGTCATCTGCAAACTTAATGATGGTGTTGGCGTCGTGCCTGGCTGTGCAGTCATGAGTGAACAGGGAGTACAGGAGGTGACTGAGCATGCACCCCTGAGGGGCCCAGTTGTTGAGGATCAGTGTGGCGGATGTGTTACCTACCCTTACCACCTGGGGACGTCCCGTCAGGAAGTCCAGGATCCAGTTGCAGAGGGAGGTGTGTAGTCCCAGGGTCCTTAATTTATTGATGAGCTTTGAGGGCACTATGGTGTTGAACGCTGAGCTGTAGTCAGCGAATAGTTTTCTCACATAGGTGTTCCTTTTGTCCAGGTGGGAATTTCATAGGATATAAAATCACACAGAGATATCAGACTTAACAGAAGTTGGTTTTTTTGTTGCATAAATTGACTAATTTCAATGTTCTGATATGTTGTACCAGTGTGTTGTGATGTTCCATTTTACAGTAAAATGAATACTCTAAAATGCTGTTCTAATATCAATGTTCTTTGTTCCATTATGTTCTGACAGGAAGGTTTGTTTCTACTAATGTAGCAGACTTGAATAAACCAGCAGTTCCTGGAATTACCAGATGTTGTTCTCACTCTGATGAATAACACAACACAGGAGGTAGCTTTTCATTATATAGGGACAATATACTCACACACACACACACACACACACACACACACACACACACACACACACACACACACACACACACACACACACACACACACACACACACACACACACACACACACACACACACACACACACACACACACACACACACAAATAAATAAATAAATAAATACAAACAACACACACACCCACACAAATAGATATGCCTGTGTACATCATCCAGGTCATCCGTGAAGCAAGTCATTATTTGAATGAGGACGTCGGGAGATGACGTGGAAACCGGCCACTTGGGCAACAGTGAGCTCTGTTACCTTCATGTCGGTTTTGGTTTGGCTTGGGCATTGTGGGTTTCAGTTTTGCTTGGGCACAGCCTGATCAATCTTTAATCCCGCAGTTGACAGTGCATGTCAAAGTAAAAACCAAGCCATGTGGTCAAAGTAATTGTCCTTACACCCCCGAGACAGGATTGTGTCGAGCCACAGATCTGGGGAAGGGTACCAAAAAATGTCTGCAGCATTGAAGGTCCCAAAGAACACAGTGGCCTCCCTCCTTCTTAAATTGAAGAAATTTCGAACCACCAAGACTCTTCCTAGAGCTGGCTGCCTGGCCAAACTGAGCAATCGAGGGAGAAGGTCCAAGGTCAGGGAGGTGACCAAGAACCCAATGGTCACTCTGACAGAGCTCCAGAGTTCATCTGTGGAGATGGGAGAACCTTCCAGAAGGACAACCATCTCTGCAGCACTCCATCAATCAGGCCTTTATGGTAGAGTGGTCAGACTGAAGCCACTTCTTATTAAAAGGCACATGACAGCCCACTCTGAGTTTGCCAAAAGGCACCTAAAGGACTCTCAGACCATGAGAAACAAGATTCTCTGGTCTGATGAAACCAAGATTGAACGCAGGAGTGACTTCCGGATAAGTTTCTGAATGTCCTTGAGTGGCCCAGCCAGAGCACAGACTTGAACCCGATCTAACATCTCTGGAGAGACCTGAAAATAGCTGTGCAGCGACGCTTCCCATCCAACCTGACATAGATTGAGAGGATCTGCAGAGAACAATGGGAGAAACTCCCCAAATCAGGTGTGCCAATCTTGTAGAGTTATGCCTAAGAAGATTCGAGGCTGTAATCGCTGCCAATGCTGCTTCAACATAGTACTGAGTAAAGGGTCTGAATACTTATGTAAATGTCATATTTCAGTAAAAAAAATTATATAAATGTTCAAAAATATCTAAAAACCTGTTTTTGCCTTGTCATTATCGGGTATTGTGTGTTGATTGATTTCAGTTTCAGAGTAAGGCTGTAACGTAATAGAAATTTGAAAAAGTCAATGGGTCTGAATACTTTCTGAATGCACTGTATTAATGCTCTAGACACCTTTCATGGGAATGTGGCAAAAACATGAATGTGTCCAGTTTTCTGTGGATACGGAGAATATTCCATCAGCGTCCCACCAAACATACACAGAACATGGTTGCAATGTTCTCAAAATATAAGATTTTAATGTTCTAGACACATTAAATGAGAACGTTGCAAGAACATTAATGTGTCCAGTTTTCTGTGGGAGAATTTTCCATCAACGTCCCACCAAACATACACAGAACATGGTTGCCATAACATAAGATATTAATATGTCTGAAGATGAACTCTTTATAGATCACATCTTGTTACTGTTGCTGTGCCATTCCAGGTCCTAATTGGTGAACCACTGATCTATTTATAGCTCTTTGTCTGATGGCAAGGATACACTCACAGAGTGTTTTTACTTTACATTTTTGACACACACAATTCAATTATGCATGTTCATTTATACAGTAATTATTCAACATGTCCTCACCTGGGATTTAAACTCACAACCTCTTGGTTGACAGTACTGCTGTCTCTCAGCTACGCCGCACTGTATGCTTCAGGTCAGTTCATTTGACTATTCTCATCATTCATTTGGTTTACTTATTTCAGAAATTTAAGGTATTTCTGTATAGTTATCTAATGTTGGTGGGGCATGTTAACCTGTTGTAATGATACTCCTGAATCACTATGGTCAATAAAATACTTTTTCTTGTACTTTAGATTTACTTCATAGTGCATTCACCCTATTGCTTACAACCTATCAAGTTGTACCATCTACATAAGTGCCCAGGGAGGAGGGGTTAGGGTTTCTTCTGGGCAGGGCCTAACTATACTGTCACGATCGTGTGTAGAGATAGACCAAGGCGCAGCGTGATCTGGGTTCCACATGATTTATTATAGTGAAACTTTGAACAAAACAAATACAGCAACAACGAAACGTAACTAAGTGGTGCACATGCACAAACATAAAACAATATCCCACAAACACAGGTGGGGAAAATGCTACCTAAATATGATCCCCAATTAGAGACAACGATTCCCACCTGCCTCTAATAGGGAATCATACAAATCACCAACATAGAAATAATAAACTAGAACCCCACATAGAAATAATAAACTAGAATACCCCCCTGTCACGCCCTGACCTACTACACCCTAGAGAAACAAAGGCTCTCTATGGTCAGGGTGTGACATATACTGGCCCAATAAGTAGATGTTCTAGAGATATCCCTTATTGGGACAGTGGTTAGGGTGGTTGACATTGGTGCTGGTAACATGGGTTTGAGACCTGCTAGGGTAGAGTTTCCCAAACTTGGTACTGACCACATTTCTGTAAGTATTCATACACCCATTTTCTAGTTTTGCCATAGATTTTCAAGCCAATTTAAGTCAAAACTGTAACTAGGCCACTCAGGAACAATCAATGTCATCTTGGTAAGCAATTATAGTGTATATTTAGCCTTGTGTTTTAGGTTATTGTCCTGCTGAAAGGTGAATTTGTCTCCCAGTGTCTGTTGGAAAGCAGACTGAGCCAGGTTTTCCTCTCTGATTTTTTCCTGTGCTTAGCTCTATTCTGTTTATATTTATAAATAAAAAGACATAGTCCTTGCCAATGACAAGCATACCCATATCATGATGCAGCCACCACCCTGCTTGAAAATATGAAGAGTGGTACTCAGTGAAGTGTTGTGTTTCGATTTGCCCCAAACATAACACTTTGTATTCAGTTAATAAAGTACATTTTTTGGCCACATTTTTTGCAGTTTTACTTTAGAGCCTTATTGCAAACAGCATCTTTTGGAATATTTGTATTCCTTTATTCCTTCTTTTCACTCTGTTGTTTATTTTAGCATTATGGAGTAACTACAATGTCGTAAATCCATCCTCAGTTTTCTCCAATCACAGCTATTAAACTTTGTATCTGTTTTAAAGCCACCATTGGCCTCATAGTGAAAACCCTGTGCGGTTTCCTTCCTCTCTGAGTGGTTTCCTTCCACTTTGACATTATCGGGTATTGTGTATGCCAGTGACACAAAATCTCAATTTAATACATTTTAAATTCAGGCTGTAACACAGAAAAATACGGGAAAAAGTCAAGGGGTATGAATACTTTCTGAATGTACTATATATGTTTATGCAATTATTTGGCAACAGTTACGACAGACCTATCTGATCTAATTAAAATTACAGGTTTGTTCTACATTGCATATGTTGTGTAGATTTTTAAAAGACAATAGAGTTCTCTTTGAGATGCTCAGCTGTATAGAATTAATAATAATTTATGAGGTAGTGGAAATGTGCTAATTGGGCCAGTGTAGTTAGACTCTGTACTGTCCAGAAGAAACCCTACCCCTCCTCCCTAGGCACTTTTGAAGAGCTGAAACAAATCAAATCAAATGTTAAACAACTTGATAGGTGTAAGGCTGTAAGCAATAGGATTAATTCACTTTGAAGTAGGTCTCAGCTCTGTTAAGAGGACACTCAAGAAAAACTTTTATTGATCATAGTGATTCAGGAGTATCATTAAAACCTAATCAATGTAAAGTCCCCCTTTTAGGGGACCTGCATGCTTCTGGTACGGGTTCCGACTGACATTTTCGCTTATAAATCGATCTGTGGACACCGTAGATCGAAATGGCTTGCATTGAGCGGTAGCCCTGATTCTCACAGGCACAGGAGCATATCTCTTCTGCCTGTTTGAAGCAGGATTTGAAATCTGACACCACTTGATGCTGGGATGTCCCTCCTACCATTTCATTCACTTTTCTGAATGTCCATCAACTCTTGGCTGAACCCTACGTCACATTAATATCTACATGGCAACCATGTTTAAATTTGACATTTTTGTAATTTAGCAGACACTCTTATCCAGAGCGACTTACAGTTAGTGCACTCATCTTACGATAGCTAGGTGAGACAACCATATATCTCAGTCATTGTAATTCAATTCAAGTAGCTATCAGCAAAGTCAGAGCTTGTAAGGGGGAAAAAAGTCAAGTGTGAGTGTTAGTTCACAAAAGGCTTTTGTGTGTATGTTTGATGTGACGTTGATGGAATATTCTCCTAAGCCTCAGAAAACTGGACACAGGAATGTTCTTGCAATGTTCTCATGAAACGTGTCTAGAACATTAATGTTTATATTCTGAGAACATTGTAACCACATTCTAGATACATTCTGCTTGACATTATAGCTGCAATAGGTAACTTTTTGGGTGGTCCGACCAAATTCACATAAAAATGTGTGTTATAGATCAGCCATTGTCATTGAAAGCAAGTCTAATAAGCGATAGAGCTGTTCTATGTGCACTACTTCTATGCTTCCTGTTCTTTAGTTTAGTTTTTGTTTACTTTCGGTTTTGTACACCAACATCAAACAGCTGAAAATAAAATATTTTTGGTTCTGGAAAATATATTTCACAGCGGTTTAGATGGTAAAATGATTATCTACACTATACTTGCTTGTTTTGTCACATAAACTGAAATTAGGTAAACTATTAGAATTTTAACAACCAGTAAATGGTGGAGCGATTTCTGCATAGTGCACCTTTAAGGGAATGTTCTCCTGTCTTTAACATGCTAATACGTTTCTCAGAAGGTTTTTGCTAAGATAGAATGTTCCCCTAACTAACGGAAAACTGGACACTCAAACATAAGGGAAACTTTACCAGGTAACATTACAAAAATGTCTCTCTCCCTAGAATTGTTAGCTGGGAAGGGAGGATAAATGGTGCTGAGGTGTTTAGGCAAATGTGGTTTTCAGTCTCAGTGACCTCCCTCTTATGCAATACATCTCAGGAGATCCTGACAAGAGATTGTGTGTCCGTGTGTGTGTGCGTGCGTGCGTGTGTGAGCTGTGTAGTAGTGATGTAAGGAGACATTATCCTGTATCTATTAATTATTAAGCAGTCATTTTCCACAGACACAAATAAATATATTATTAAGCACACATTTTTCCCTATATGGCATTACTAATGGCAACACATTGACTTCACTCAACCTTGGCATGCCTTTCACCCTGGCTATCAACAATGACATTCCATTGTAGGGTGCGTGTGTGTATGTGTTCCCATCACGGCTCAAGCAATTTCTCCAACCGTTACCCTATTCAATTGCATAGGAGACACGTACGCAGAGCCGCGTTGGTTGTGAATTTTGGGGAGGTGCGCAGTCGGGCTGTGCGTCCCCCACAGATGGTGGTCTCAGAGTTGCATGGCTATGTCACAATGCCGGACTCCGAATTCTGCTTTAGAGGTAAGGCAGGGAGGTAGTGGCCCACCCTCTGACAGTTTCTTTCCAAAACACTTGAACATGCCGTCTCTGACCAACTCTCTCGTTATCTCTCTCAGAACGATCTTCTTGATCCTAACCAGTCAGGCTTCAAGATGGGTCAATCAACCGAGATTTCTCTCCTCTGTGTCACAGAGGCTCTCCGCACTGCCAAAGCTGACTCTCTCTCTTCTGTTCTCATCGTCCTAGATCTATCTGCTGTCTTCGACACAGCGAACCATCAGATCCTCCTCTCCACCCTCTCAGGGCTGGACATTGAGCTTGAGGTGGTGGGCCGACATCCAAGCTGAGATATCTGCCAGGCCCGTAGATATGCGTGTCGCCACCTGGGTGTGAGAAGGGGGGAATGAGAAAAGTAGTTGAGTGCCATCTGCATAGCAATGATAGGAGAGACCATGAGAGGATATGACAGAGCTGAGTGACTTGGTGTATAGAGAAAATAGGAGAGGGGCTAGAACCGAGCCCTGGGGGACACCAGTAGTGAGAGCAGGTGGTGCAGACACAGATCCTCTCCACACCACCTGGTAGGAGTGACCTGCCAGGTAGGATGCAATACATACGTGTGCAGAGCCTGAGACTCCCAGCCCAGAAAGGGTGGAGAGGAGGATCTGATGGTTTACAGTGTCTCGGGCAGCAGATACATCTTGGGGGATGAGAACAGAGGATAGATAGTCATTTAGGTTAGAGCAGAGAGCCTCCGTGACACAGCAGAGCAGTTTAAGCTGAGTGACCACTTAGGGTCAAGAAGATCATTCTGAGAGATAACAAGAGAGAACACTCATGTGTTTTGAAAAAAAAGGCAAGGTTTACCAGTCTGTAGTTTTTGACATTAGAAGGGTCGAGGAGACAGGAGGGAGAAGAATTTAGCAGAAGGAAGAGAGGATAGGACAGAAGAGGAGAGATCAAAGATTGTGACGGCACAAGACCATCTGAGTAAGGGCTGAGTAGGTAGGGTTGGAGGAGAGAGGGAGAAAAGAATCAACAAAATTATCAGAGAGTGAGAATTGCAGTGAGAATAGTAGGCGAACAGCCTCTAGTAAAGATGAGGTCAAGCGTATTGCCTGCCTTGTGAGTGGGAAAAGAGGCAAGGAGGAGGAAAAAAAAGGTGGAAAGAAATGAGTCGAAGTCAGGCGTTGGCAGGTTGAAGTCGCGCAGTATGATAAGTGGTGAGCCATCGTTGAGAAATGAGCTTATCAAGGTGTCAAGCTCATTGAGTAGATTTGGAGATTGAGGCACGTGGTGGGCAATAGATGACAATAATGTTAAGCTTGAGTGGACAAGTGACAATGAGAGCATGGAATTCAAATTAGGAGATGAGGAGGGGGAAAGAGAATCTCTATTTAGGATGAATGAGTAGCCCTGTGCCACCACCGCGATGACCGGATGCTCTCAGACTATGAGAGAACACATACGTAATCAGATGACGAGAGAGCAGCCGGAGTAGCAATGTTCTCTGGGTAATCCATGTCTCCATCAGGGTCAAAAAGTCGAAGGACTTTAGGGCTAAAAAGGGATGACCGCCGATTGGCACCTCCAAAGGCTGCCGGAGACTAGGAATTCCTCATGGATTGTGCACGCAATGTACAGTAGATTAGAAAGGTTGCAGCCACGGGGTGGGGAACGTCTGCAAAAACCTACTGGGATAGAATTCACATACATACTTGACAAAACTACAAAAGAGTAACATTTTATTTTCTAAAAATAACTAGATAAGATGTGTGAGAGCGGTGTGAAGCCTTCCTCCCAGTCTTCGTTTTGAGCGACAACACTGCCGCTTGACAAGACCGCCTCTTCCAGCTGTCGCAGAAAAACTAGAAAAAACTGTATTAACACTAATTGCTGATTGCCTAGCAGAGGTTAAGAAAAATACCCCCTCCATCCAGACACAACCACCAATTATCCGAAAGCTATCACAAATTGACCTGAAACCAGTCCAAGTCAATGTTCCAACACTTCACAGTCATAAGGACTGAGCATTCAGCAGTTCAAAGCAATGATTAAATAGGGTACTAGGTAGAGAGACAGCACTTAACTAGAATTGCCCTAGCCAGACTATACCAACCAAAACAACAAATATACTGAGGCTACTCTTGCAGAGATGAGTTGTTTTCCCAGACGATAGATGAGCTCTGTCTTTCTTTCGCACTCCCTTCCTCTCTCTTTATATCTATCTATATCTATTGAGAGCTTGAGATGTTTAACCGTGTGATTCATATTGGGAGACTGCCCACTGTGAATAAAACCTCATCAATCAACTTTGCCTGTGGCACACACAAACACACAAACACACACACACACACACACACACACACACACACACACACACACACACACACACACCCACACACACACACACACACACCACACACAGTAAGACACATATCACTGACAAGCTATATTTAGACCTGCTGCTGGCTTTCACTGTAAATCCTCTACACCTCTCTCCCTTCCCTCTCTTTCTCCACCTCCTTATGCCTAGCTCTTTCCCTACAGAAGTAGTATCTGCAGAATTGCAGAAGTGTAAGCTCTGTAGTTATGTGTTAGGACTGCCTGTCCTACATAGAGATGTACTAGAGCTGAGAAAACAGTCTGGTTTCATAGACTAGGCATAACATAGTAGATGTAACACAGTAAATGTACAGTATAACTGGGACACTCAAATTAGTATATGTTTCATTTGGTATGGTTACATAAGACAGAAGGTAACTCAAGGCATAAGGGTGGTTTGTTGGACCTATAGCACAAACGTCTAGCAACGGTTGCGTGTTCAAATGTAATTATGGACAACTTTAGGGGGCAGGGAGGTGGGCAGGGGGAGCAGGTAGCTGCCTCGTGGTGGCTATTCAGCAGCCATGGCTCAGTTGGCTGAGGTTATTTGATGATCTTCTTGGCCTTCCTGTCAACACATGGTGTCCTGAGGGTAGGCGGTGTGCACCCAATGGTGTGTTCGGCTGAGCGTACCACCCTCTGTAGAGCCTTGCGGTCAGCGGCTTTGGGGTTGTCGTACCAAGCTGTGATGCAGCCTGAGAGTATGCTCTTGATGGTGCTCCTGTAGAACACTGTGAGGGCCCTCGGGGACTGGCTGAATTTCTTCAGCCTCCTGAGGTTGAGGAATTGCTGTCGTGCCTTCTTCACCACGTTGTCCGTGTGGTTTGACCATTTCAGCTCCTCGAATATTTGTAACCCAGGAACTTTTTGACCGTCTAGGGTAGTGACGAGGATGGGGACATGCCCAGCCTAGTTCCTCCTAAAGTCCACAATCAGCTCCTTTGTTTTGCTGACGTTGAGAGAGAGGTTGTTTACCCTAAACTCTAACGTTAGCCACAATAAAATGCAATTATTAACAAATCATATGAATTGTAATTTGTAAAATGGATGATAGACACCCACAAATTAATACATCAAATCAAATTGTATTTGTCACATGCACCAAATACAACCTTACACCAAAATGCTTACTTAAAAGCCCTTACCAAACCGTGCAGTTTTAAAAATAATACAAAAAAGTAAGAGATAAGAATAACAATAATTAAAGAGCAGCAGTAAATAATAATAGCGGGTTATATACAGGGGGTACCAGAACAGAGTCAATGTGCGGGGGCACCGGTGTCGAGGTAATTAAGGTAATATGTACATGCATAGATAATAAGAGAGAGTAGCAGCAGCATAGACGAGGGGGGGGGGGGGCAATGCAAATAGTCTCGGTAGCAATTTGATTAGCAGTTCAGGAGTCTTATGGCTTGGGGGTAGAAGCTGTTTAGAAGCCTCTTGGACCTCGACTTGGCGCTCCGGTACCGCGTGCCGTGTGGTAGCAGAGAGAACAGTCTATGACTAGGGTGGCTGGAGTCTTTAAACATTTTTAGGGCCTTCCTCTGACACCGCCTGGAATAGAGGTCCTGGATGGCAGGAAGCTTGGCCCCGGTGATGTACTGGTATGTACACACTACCATACCCATACTAGGCAGTGATACAACCCGTCAGGATGCTCTTGATGGTGCAGCTGTAGAACTTTTTGAGGACCTGAGGACCCATGCCAAATCTTTTCAGTCTCCTGAGGGGGAATAGGTTTAGTCGTGCCTTCTTCATGACTGTCTTGGTGTACTTGGACCATGTTAGTTTGTTGGTGATGTGGACGCCAAGGCACTTCAAGCTCTCAATCTGCTCTGCTACAGCCCTGTCGATGAGAATGGGTGTTGGGTCGGTCCTCCTTTTCCTGTAGTTCAAATAATCTCCTTTGTCTTGATCACGTTGAGGGAGAGGTTGCTGTCCTTGCACCACACGGTCAGGTCTCTGACCTCCTCCCTATAGGCTGTCTCATCATAGTCGGTGATCAGGCCTACCACTGTTGTGTCACCATCAAACTTAATGATGGTGTTGGAGTCATGCCTGGCTGTGCAGTCATGAGTGAACAGGGAGTACAGGAGGGGACTGAGCACGCAGCCCTGAGGGGCCCCCGTGTTGAGGATCAGCATGGCTGATGTGTTGTTACCTACCCTTACCACCTGGAGGCAGCCCGTCAGGAAGTCCAGGATCCAGTTGCAGAGGGAGGTGTTTATTCCCAGGGTCCTTAGCTTAGTGATGATCTTTGAGGGGACTATGGTGTTGAACGCTGAGCTGTAGTCAATGAATAACATTCTCACATAGGTGTTCCTTTTGTCCAGGCGGGAAAGGGCAGTGTGGAGTGCAATAGAGATTGCGTCATCTGTGGATCTGTTGTTGTGTTATGCTAATTGGAGTGGGTCTAAGGTTTCTGGGATAATGGTGTTGATGTGAGATGGCTAGCCTTTCAAAGCATTTCATGGCTACAGACGTGAGTGCTACGGGTCGGTAGTCATTTAGGCAGGTTACCTTAGTGTTCTTGGGCACAGAGAATTTGGTGGTCTGCTTGGAAGATGTTGGTATTACAGACTCAGACAGGAAGAGGTTGAAAATGTCAGTGAAGACACTTGGTTCGTCAAAGGGCATAGCCGGATTTCTTATAAGCTTCCGGGTTAGAGTCCCACCCCTTGAAAGCGGCAGCTCTACCTTTTAGCTCCGTGTGAATGTTGCCTGTAATCCATGGCTTCTGGTTGGGGTACGTAAGAACAATCACTTTGGGGACGACGTACTCGATGCACTTATTGATAAAGCAAGTGACTGATGTGGTGTACTTCTCACATATTCCAGTCTGTGTGTGCAGTCCTGTACTTTAGCATCTGCTTCATCTGTCCACTTTTTTATAGACCGAGTCACTGGTACTTCCTGCTTTAATTGTTGCTTGTAAGCAAGAATCAAGAGTGATAGAGTTATGGTCAGATTTGCCAAATGGAGGGCGAGGGAGAGCTTTGTACACGTCTCTGTGTGTGAAGTAAAGGTGGTCTAGAGTTTATTTTCCTCTGGTTGCACATGTGACATGCTGATAGAAATTAGGTAAAACTGATTTAAGTTTCCCTGCATTAAAGTCCCCGGCCACTAGGAGTGCCGCTTCTGGATGAATGTTTTCCTGTTTGCTTATGGCGGAATACAGTTCATTGAGTGAGGTTATATTGCCAGCCTCGGTCTATGGTAGTATGTAGACAGTTATGAAAAATACAGATGAAAACTCTCTAGGTAGATAGTGTGGTCTACAGCGTATCATGAGATACTCTACCTCAGGCAAGCAAAACCTTGAGACTTTCTTAGATATCGTGCACCAGCTATTGTTTACAAATATGCATAGGCCCCCGCGCCGTGTCTTACCAGAGGCTGCTGTTCTGTCCTGCCGATAGAGTGTATAACCCGCCAGTTGTATGTTCTTAATGTCGTCGTTCAGCCACGACTCGGTGAAACATAAGAAATTTCAGTTTTTAATGTCCTGTTGGTAGGATATACGTGCTTTCAGTTCGTCCCATTTATTTTCCAGCAATTGAACGTTAGCTAGCAGGATGGAAGGCAAGGGCAGATTAGCCACTCGTCGCCTGATCCTCATAAGGCACCCTGATCTCCTTCCACGAAACCTCAGTTTCCTTTTCCAGCGAATCACGGGGATCTGGGCCTGGTCAGTTGTCTGTCGCAGTATATCCCTCTCATCCGACTCATTGAAGAAGAACTTATCGTCCAATTCGAGGCGAGTAATCCTAGTTCTGATGTCCAGTAGCTCTTTTCGGTCATAAGAGATGATAGCAGCAACATTATGTACAAAACAAGCTATGAACAATGTGAAAAAACTAACAAAATAGCATGGTTGGTTAAAAGGTGAAAAAAACGGCAGCCCTCCCCTCCGGCGCCATTATATCATACGACATGTAACATATACTAATTGGAGTGTCGCGTATTTACATTTACTATGTTACGTCTACCCCTGAGTCCAGGTTGGAGAAACTGTATCCTAGCACCTTCTGTTATACAGTACATGTACAAGGCTGTAGAACAGGGAATTGATTTTCTGTTCTGGTTCAAAGGTTCATAATGAGATGTTGACAGGGGATGGAAATGGAAATCCAATGCAATCTGGCTTTACCCTACTGCATTTACCCTTCAGCTCCAATAAGGTGAAACACACCCAACCTCAGTGTTTGTGTGCTGGTCTGTTTGTGTGTGTGTGTGTGTGTGTGTGTGTGTGTGTGTGTGTGTGTGTGTGTGTGTGTGTGTGTGTGTGTGTGTGTGTGTGTGTGTGTGTGTGTGTGTGTGT
This sequence comes from Salmo salar, assembly GCF_965601325.2. Lineage (NCBI taxonomy): Eukaryota > Metazoa > Chordata > Actinopteri > Salmoniformes > Salmonidae > Salmo > Salmo salar. The sequence continues at coordinate 95,726,855 of NC_138300.1, forward strand.
GTGTGTGTGTGTGTGTGTGTGTGTCAGTGTGTGTGTGTGTGTCAGTGTTTGTGTGTGTGTGTGTGTGTGTGTGTGTGTGTGTGTGTGTGTGTGTGTGTGTGTGTGTCATCATCAGAGAGTCATTTTCTCTAAGGGTCAATTGATTTGATCATCATGTGATCAATCATGGAAGGCTTACAACTTACAGCCCTGCACCTCTATGTTCGTCAGCCGCACACACCCCAGACCCCCCACACACACACGTGCACGCCACACACACACACACACACACACACACACACACACACACACACACACACACACACACACACACACACACACACACACACACACACACACAAGGTCTTGTATAACTAACCTTGTGGGGACACACAATTCAGTCCCATTCAAAATCCTATTTTCCCTAACCCCTAACCTTAACCCCAAAACATAACCTCAACCGTAAACCTAAACTTAGCTCCTAATCCTAAAACTAATCCTTGCTCCTAACCCTATCCCTAAACCTAATTCTAACACTAAAACACATTTTAACCTTAACCCTAAACCCCCTAGAAAAAGAATTTGACCTTGTGGAGACAAACGAAATGTCCCCAGTTGGTAAAATGTTTTTTATTATTCTTGTTGGGACTTAAAATGGTGCCGGAGAAGAATGCTGACGTTTTACATGTCCCCAACCGATTGCAATTTTTTGTTCATTTATTTTCGTTGTTTGTAACTTATTTCTTAACTTATTTTTTACATAATGTTGCCACCAACTTTACTCCTTTACACGACCATTATTCCACACACAGAGAAGCATACAAAGCTCTCCCTCGCCCTCCATTTGGCAAATCTGACCATAATTCTATCCTCCTGATCATCCTGCTTAGAAGAAAAAATAAAATCAGAATAGATCAATAAAAAAGTGGTCAGATCAAATCAAATGTATTTATATAGCCCTTCGTACATCAGCTGATATCTCAAAGTGCTGTACAGAAACCCAGCCTAAAACCCCAAACAGCAAGCAATGCATGTGAAAGAAGCACGGTGGCTAGGAAAAACTCCGTAGGAAAAACTCCCTAGAAAGGCCAAAACCTAGGAAGAAACCTAGAGAGGAACCAGGCTATGAGGGGTGGCCAGTCCTCTTCTGGCTGTGCCGGGTGGATATTATAACAGAACATGGTCAAGATGTTAAAATGTTCATAAATGACCAGCATGGTCAAATAATAATAATCATAGTAGTTGTCGAGGGTGCAACAAGCACGTCCGGTGAACAGGTCAGGGTTCCATAGCCGCAGGCAGAACAGTTGAAACTGGAGCAGCAGCACGGCCAGGTGGACTGGGGACAGCAAGGAGTCATCATGCCAGGTAGTCCTGAGGCATGGTCCTAGGGCTCAGGTCCTCCGAGAGAAAGAAAGAAAGAGAAAAAGAGAATTAGAGAGAGCATATTTAAATTCACACAGGACACCGGACAAGACAAGAGAAATACTCCAGATGTAACAGACTGACCCTAGCCCCCCGACACATAAACTACTGCAGCATAAATACTGGAGGCTGAGACAGGAGGGATCAGAAGACACTGTGGCCCCATCCGATGATAACCCCGGACAGGGCCAAACAGGCAGGATATAACCCCACCCACTTTGCCAAAGCACAGCCCCCACACCACTAGAGGGATGTCTCCAACCACCAACTTACCGTCCTAAGACAAGGCCGAGTATAGCCCACAAAGATCTCCGCCATGGCACAACCCAAGGGGGGGGGGGGGGGGGGCGCCAACCCAGACAGGAAGACCACGTCAGTGACTCAACCCACTCAAGTGACGCACCCCTCCCATGGACGGCATGGAAGAACACCAGTAAGCCAGTGACTCAGCCCCTGTAATAGGGTTAGAGGCAGAGAATCCCAGTGGAGAGAGGGGAACCGGCAAGGCAGAGACAGCAAGGGCAATTCGTTGCTCCAGTCTTTCCGTTCACCTTCACACTCCTGGGCCAGACTATGCTTAATCATAGGACCTATTGAAGAGATAAGTCTTCAGTAAAGACTTAAAGGTTGAGACTGAGTCTGCGTCTCTCACATGGGTAGGCAGACCATTCCATAAAAATGGAGCTCTATAGGAGAAAGCCCTACCTCCAGCCGTTTGCTTAGAAATTCTAGGGACAATTAGGAGGCCTGCGTCTTGTGACCGTAGCGTACGTGTAGGTATGTACGGCAGGACCAAATCGGAAAGATAGGTAGGAGCAAGCCCATGTAATGCTTTGTAGGTTAGCAGTAAAACCTTGAAATCAGCCCTTGCCTTAACAGGAAGCCAGTGTAGGGAGGCTAGCACTGGAGTAATATGATCACATTTTTTGGTTCTAGTCAGGATTCTAGCAGCCGTATTTAGCACTAACTGAAGTTTGTTTAGTGCTTTATCCGGGTAGCCGGAAAGTAGAGCATTGCAGTAGTCCAGCCTAGAAGTAACAAAAGCATGGATTAATTTTTCTGCGTCATTTTTGGACAGAAAGTTTCTGATTTTTGCAATGTTACGTAGATGGAAAAAAGCTGTCCTTGAAACAGTCTTGATATGTTCTTCAAAAGAGAGATCAGGGTCCAGAGTAACGCCGAGGTCCTTCACAGTTTTATTTGAGACGACTGTACATGTCACGTTCCTCGTATTCTCCCTCATCGGAAGATATGTCGAAATCACTCGATGACCAATACGCAGCAGGTTGACTGTTCCACATCATATTTATTTTAGATGGAAACGACAAAACAAAATAAACACTCAGAGGAGAAAGGTGACAGTTTCACAGGTGAAACGAAACACAGTGCAAAATTACAATTACCCACAAAAATCAAACAAACACACCCCACTATATGGGACTCTCAATCAAAGGCAGATAGACAACACCTGCCTTCAACTGAGAGTCCCAACCCCAATTAACCAAACAAACATACACTCACTAAACTCCACATAGAAATACCTAACCTAGAACCTACCCCAACACTCACAACCCCACTATACCATAACCAAACATAACTGCCACGTCCTGACCAAATATAATACAAAAAAACCTAAGTATATGGTCAGGACGTGACATTACCCCCCCCTAAAGGTGCATACACTGAATGCACAAAACCAACAGAAAAAAAACAAAACAAAAAAAAAACAACACACAATTAACCTCCTAACTAAAGGGAGGGAAGGGAGGGTGGCTGCCGTCAACGACGGCACAGTGCTACACCCCCCCTCCCCAACCCACCTCTATTGGAGGTGGCTCCGGTTCTGGCCTGCTGTCCAACAGACCGTAGACAGACCTGTTGGGCTTAGGACAGTAGGCAGACTTCTTTGGTTCTGGTTCGTGGGCCGACTCCGTCGGTCCCAGGCTGTAAGCAGACTCCTTCGGTTCTGGGTTGTAGGCAGAATCATCACAGTCATAGTTAATCAACTTTATTTTAGAATTGTGACCAGACTCACCCGGTTCTGGGTCACAGGCAGCTCCCCTCAGTCCCGGGTCGCAAGAGGTTGTCGGATACTCTGGTCCGCACCCCGGTGTCGGATCCTCTGGGCCGCACCCCGGTGTCGGATCCTCCGACGGCCCTGACCCAGGATTCACCAGGCTGGGGAGACATGATGGATGCCTGGCCCTGGGCACAGGCACAGGACTCACCAGGCTGGGGAGACCCACTGAAGGCCTGGTCCTGGGAGGTGGCACAGGATGAACCAGGATGGGGAGACCCACTGGAGGCCTGGTCCGAGGAGGTGGCACAGGACGGACCAGGATGGGGAGACCCACTGGAGGCCTGGTCCTGGGAGGTGGCACAGGATGAACCAGGATGGGGAGACCCACTGAAGGCCTGGTCCTGGGAGGTGGCACAGGACTCACCAGGCTGGGGAGACCCACTGAAGGCCTGGTCCTGGGAGGTGGCACAGGATGAACCAGGATGGGGAGACCCACTGGAGGCCTGGTCCGAGGAGGTGGCACAGGACGGACCAGGATGGGGAGACCCACTGGAGGCCTGGTCCTGGGAGGTGGCACAGGATGAACCAGGATGGGGAGACCCACTGAAGGCCTGGTCCTGGGAGGTGGCACAGGATGAACCAGGATGGGGAGACCCACTGGAGGCCTGGTCCGAGGAGGAGGCACAGGATAAACCGGGCTGTGGGGGAGCACTGGAGTTCTGGTACGGACACTCTTTACCCACACTCCAGGCTGAATGCCCACTTTGGCCCGGCACGGGCGGAGAGCAGGCATTGGGCGAACTGGACCCTCCCAGCGCTCTGGAGACACAGTGCGCAACGCCGGCGCAGGATAACCTGGACCGAGGAGGCGCACTGGAGACCAGACGCGCTGAGCTGGCACCATCCGCCCTGGCTCGATGCCTGCACTCGCATGGCACTTGCGGGGGGCTGGTATGTAGCGCACTGGGCTTTGAACGTGCACTGGGGACACCGTGCGCTCCACAGCATAACACGGTGTCTTACCAGTACCACGCTGCTTCCGGTAAGCACGGGGAGTTGGCTTAGGTCTACCACCTGACTCCGCCAATCTCCCCGTGTGCCCCCCCCAAAAAAAATTGTGGGGCTGCCTCCCGTGTCCGTTGCGCTCCCTCTCCTCATACCAGCGCCTCTCAGCTCTCGCCGCCTCGATCTCCCACTGTGGGCGGCGATAATCCCCAGCTTGAGTCCATGGTCCTTTCCCGTCCAGGATTTCCTCCCAAGTCCATGACTCCAGATAGCCTTTCTCCTGGTGCCTCTCCTTGTGCTGCTCCTTCCTCTGCTGCTTGGTCCGTTGTCGGTGGGTAATTCTGTCACGTTCCTCGTATTCTCCCTCATCGGAAGATATGTCGAAATCACTCGATGACCAATACGCAGCAGGTTGACTGTTCCACATCATATTTATTTTAGATGGAAACGACAAAACAAAATAAACACTCAGAGGAGAAAGGTGACAGTTTCACAGGTGAAACGAAACACAGTGCAAAATTACAATTACCCACAAAAATCAAACAAACACACCCCACTATATGGGACTCTCAATCAAAGGCAGATAGACAACACCTGCCTTCAACTGAGAGTCCCAACCCCAATTAACCAAACAAACATACACTCACTAAACTCCACATAGAAATACCTAACCTAGAACCTACCCCAACACTCACAACCCCACTATACCATAACCAAACATAACTGCCACGTCCTGACCAAATATAATACAAAAAAACCTAAGTATATGGTCAGGACGTGACAGTACAACCATCCAGATTAATTGTCAGATTCAACAGAAGATCTCTTTGTTTTTTGGGACCTAGAACAAGCATCTCTGTTTTGTCCGAGTTTAAAAGTAGAACGTTTTAGGCTTCTAGCGAGGGCAATTTTGGGGCTTCACCATGTTTCATTGAAATGTACAGCTGTGTGTCGTCCGCATAGCAGTGAAATTTAACATTATGTTTTCGAATGACATCCCCAAGAGGTAAAATATATAGTGAAAACAATAGTGGTCCTAAAACGGAACCTTGAGGAACACCGAAATTTACAATTGATTTGTCAGAGGACAAACCATTCACAGAGACAAACTGATATCTTTCCGACAGATAAGATCTAAACCAGGACAGAACTTGTCCATGTAGACCAATTTGGGTTTCCAATCTCTCCAAAAGAATGTGGTGATCGATGGTATCAAAAGCAGCACTAAGATCTAGGAGCACGAGGACAGATGCAGAGCCTCGGTCTGACGTCATTAAAAGGTCATTTACCACCTTCACAAGTGCAGTCTCAGTGCTATGATGGGGTCTAAAACCAGACTGAAGCGTTTCGTATACATTGTTTGTCTTCAGGAAGGCAGTGAGTTGCTGCGCAACAGCTTTTTCAAACATTTTTGAGATGAATGGAAGATTCGATGTAGGCCGATAGTTTTTTATCATTTCTGGGTCAAGATTCGGCTTTTTCAAGAGAGGCTTTATTACTGCCACTTTTTGTGAGCTTGGTACACATCCGGTGGATAGAGAGCCGTTTATTATGTTCAACATAGGAGGGCCAAGCACAGGAAGCAGCTCTTTCAGTAGTTTAGTTGGAATAGGGTCCAGTATTCAGCTTGAGGGTTTAGAGGCCATGATTATTTTCATCATTGTGTCAAGAGATATAGTACTAAAACACTTTAGTATCTCCCTTGATCCTAGGTCCTGGCAGAGTTGTGCAGCCTCAGGACAATGGAGCTTTGGAGGAATACGCAGATTTAAAGAGGAGTCCGTAATTTGCTTTCTAATGACCATGATCTTTTCCTCAAAGAAGTTCCTAAATTTATTTCTGCTGAATTGAAAGCCATTTTTAGTTAGCTTTGCGACAGTATCAAAAAGAAATTTCGGATTGTTCTTATTTTCCTCAATTAAGTTGGAAAAATAGGATGATCGAGCAGCAGTGAGGGCTCTTCGATACTGCACGGTACTGTCTTTCCAAGCTAGTCGGAAGACTTCCAGTTTGGTGTGGCGCCATTTCCGTTCCAATTTTTTGGAAGCTTGCTTCAGAGCTCGTGTATTTTCTGTATACCAGGGAGCTAGTTTCTTATGACAGATATTTTTAGTTTTTAGGGGTGCAACTGCATCTAGGGTATTGCGCAAGGTTAAATTGAGTTCCTCGGTTAGGTGGTTAACTGATTTTTGTCCTCTGACGTCCTTGGGTAGGCAGAGGGAGTCTGGAAGGGCATCAAGGAATCTTTGGGTTGTCTGAGAATTTATAGCACGACTTTTGATGCTCCTTGGTTGGGGTCTGAGCAGATTATTTGTTGCAATTGCAAACGTAATAAAATGGTGGTCCGATTATCTAGGATTATGAGGAAAAACATTTATTCCATGGGACAAAACTAGGTCCAGAGTATGACTGTGGCAGTGAGTAGGTCCAGAGACATGTTGGACAAAACCCACTGAGTCGATGATGGCTCTGAAAGCCTTTTGGAGTGGGTCTGTGGACTTTTCCATGTGAATGTTGAAGTCACCAAAAATTAGAATATTATCTGCTATGACTACAAGATCCGATAGGAATTCAGGGAACTCAGTGAGGAACACTGCATATGGCCCAGGAGGCCTGTAAACTGTAGCTATAAAAAGTGATTGAGTAGGCTGCATAGATTTCATGACTAGAAGCTCAAAAGACGAAAACGTCATTGTTTTTTTTTGTAAATTGACATTTGCTATCATAAATGTTAGCAACACCTCCGCCTTTGCCGGATGCACGGGGGGTATGGTCACTAGTGTAACCAGGGAGTGAGGCCTCATTTAACACAGTAAATTCATCATAGGTGGCACCAAATCGTCCCACCTACGTAACAGCCAGTGTGATCCCGTGGCGCGTTATTCAAAAACCTCAAAAATGCAAAAACTTCCATTTTTCAAACATATGACTATTTTACACCATTTTAAAGACAAGACTCTCGTTAATCTAACCACACTATCCGATTTCAAAAAGGCTTTACAACGAAAGCAAAACATTAGATTATGTCAGCAGAGTACCCAGCCAGAAATAATCAGACACCCATTTTTCAAGCTAGTATATAATGTCACATAAACCCAAACCACAGCTAAATGCAGCACTAACCTTTGATGATCTTCATCAGATGACAACCCTAGGACATTATGTTATACAATACATGCATGTCAAGTTCATATTTATATCAAAAACCAGCTTTTTACATTAGCATGTGACTAGCATGTGACTAGCATTCCCACCGAACACTGCCGGTGAATTTACTAAATTACTCACGATAAACGTTCACAAAAAGCATAACAATTATTTTAAGAATTATAGATACAGAACTCCTCTATGCACTCGATATGTCCGATTTTAAAATAGCTTTTCGGTGAAAGCACATTTTGCAATATTCTCAGTAGATATCCCAGCATCACAGGTCTAGCTATTTAGACACCCAGCAAGTTTAGCACTCAGAAAAGTCACATTTACTATAAGAAAAATGTTATTACCTTTGCTGTCTTCGTCAGAATGCACTCCCAGGACTTCTACTTCAATAACAAATGTTGGTTTGGTTCAAAATAATCCATAGTTATATCCAAACAGCGGTGTTTTGTTCGTGCGTTCAAGACATTATCCGAAAGGGTAAATAAGGGTGACGAGCATGGCGCAATTCGTGACAAAAAATTCTAAATATTCCATTACCGTACTTCGAAGCATGTCAACCACTGTTTAAAATCAATTTTTATGCCATTTTTCTCATAAAAAAGCGATAATATTCCGACCGGGAATCTGCGTTTAGGTAAACAGACAAAAGAAAATAAAGCATTCGGTCGACTCGGGCACGCGCCTAAGCCCATAGTACTCTGAGCGGCCACTTGCCAAAAGCGATAATGTGTTTCAGCCAGAGCCTGCCTCGATATCGTTCAGCTTTTTCCCGGGCTCTGAGAGCCTATGGGAGCCGTAGGAAGTGTCACGTTAGAGCAAAGATCCTCAGTCTTCAATAAAAAGAGCCAAGATGAAACACCACTTGTCAGACAGGCCACTTCCTGCATGGAATCTTCTCAGGTTTTGGCCTGCCATTTGAGTTCTGTTATACTCACAGACACCATTCAAACAGTTTTAGAAACGTTAGGGTGTTTTCTATCCAAAGCCAATAATTATATGCATATTCTAGTTACTGGGCAGGAGTAGTAACCAGATTAAATCGGGTACGTTTTTTATCCGGCCGTGTCAATACTGCCCCTAGCCCTAACAGGTTAAGCCATGTTTCAGTCAGGCCAATCACATCAAGATTATGATCAGTGATTAGTTCATTGACTATAACTGCCTTGGAAGTGAGGGATCTAACATTAAGTAACCCAATTTTGAGATGTGAGGTATCACAATCTCTTTCAATAATGGCAGGAATGGAGGAGGTCTTTATACTAGTGAGATTGCTAAAGCGAACACCGCCATCTTTAATTTTGCCCAACCTAGATCGAGGCACAGACACGGTCTCAGTGGGGAAAGCTGAGCTGACTACACTGACTGTGCTAGTGGCAGACTCCACTAAACTAGATGTAATGTAAGAAATCCAGCTATGCCCTCCGACGAACCATTAAACAGGCAAAGCTTCAATACAGGACTAAGATCGAATCGTATTACACCGGCTCCGACGCTCGTCGGATGTTGCAGGGCTTGCAAACTATTACAGACTACAAAGAGAAGTACAACCGAGAGCTACCCAGTGACACGAGCCTACCAGACGAGCTAAATAACTTCCATGCTCGCTTCGAGGGAAATAACACTGAAACATGCATGAGAGCACCAGCTGTTTCCCGGAAGACTGTGTGATCACGCTCTCCGCAGCCGATGTGAGTAAGACTTTCAAACAGGTCAACATTCACAAGGCCGCAAGGCCAGACAGATTACCAGGACGTGTACTGCGAGCATGCGCTGACCAACTGACAAGTGTCTTCACTGACATCTTCAACTTCGCCCTAAAAAGTGTCATAGACTCCAGCCACCCAAGTCATAGACTGTTCTCTCTGCTACCACACGGCAAGTGGTACCGGAGTGCCAAGTCTAGGTCCAAGAGGCTTCTAAACAGCTTTGTTGGTTAGGGGCTCGTAAGTAAGCATTTCACTGTAAAGTCTACACCTGTTGTATTTGGCGTATGTGACTAATAACATTTGACTTGATTTGACTTCTGTTAATATAGTTAAACACTTCCAAATACACACACACACACACACACACACACACACACACACACACACACACACACACACACACACACACACACACACACACACACACACACACACACACACACACACACACACACACACACACACTCTCTCTCTCTCTACGGACATCATGTTTGATGTGTGAGCATGAATATCTGGATTAGCCTACTCAGACCATGGCCCAAGGATGAGAGAGGGAGAGAGGGAGAGAGAGACGGAGAGAGAGACAGATATTCACAACAAACACCTGTACTAATTATATATGGAGATTCCTCAAAACTGAGCCAATATAGATCTCTAGTTTTTATCACCCTGTCATCACTGAGGGCGCTTTATACTTGTACCCGTATACAGCTTGAGAATGGCAGATTTGGGCTCTCATATATGCCGAAATTAGAACGCAGTGACTGTACAGTAACATGCTATGCATGACATCAGAGCTCTAGCTTTGTGCTTTGTAGCGCTGTACTGGTTTTGACTGACAGCCATTCTGAACTTGAGCACCTTGCACAACAATAAGTTGTCCCCAACACTCCCACTAATTTGGCAACTGTTTTGTTGTCTGAGTGAGGGAATTGCTGTCAACTCATATCAACATAATATCAACATTAATTGTTAATCTTTTGCAACTGGGGACTCCTTCCACATTCAGCTACCGTGTAGGTTGGTCCACAGTGAAGAGCATTGTGTCCACGGTGGCGAAAGCCCTCTTGGTTGGTCTGGTTCAGGAGTACATGCCTGTCCCCAAGGAGGAAGACTGGAGGGCCATTTTTAGAAAGTTCAAGGAGAAGTGGAACTTTCGCTGCCTTGGAGCAATCAATGGAAACGAATGTGGATATCCAGGTACTACCGTGCTCTGGGTCCAGTTTTACAACTAGAAGTGGACCTATTCCATCGTCCTCTTGGCAGTGGTCGATGCAATCTACTGCTTCAGAGTCGTTGACGTCGGTGCCTATGGCAGGACAAGTGATGGAGGGACTCTCTGGGATACTGCCTTCGGCCAAGCTCTCCGAGATGGCACTCTGGTGATCTCACCATCAGCTACAATCCCAGGTGCAGACAACTTGGGACCAGTCCCTTATTGTATTTTAGGAGAGGAGGCCTTCCCCCTGAAGCCCAACCTCATGAGGTCCTATGCAGGACCCCAGGAGCCAGGGAGTCCTCTAACTACCGGCTGTCATCTTCCTCCTCCACAGTGCCACCTTAAAGGCTCTTTTAACAGCCACCCACAGCTATCACAAAATGAACAAAAATATTCCATTAAAGTCATATCTGTGTTTGTGTCATTTAGTCATAATTTGCTTTTATATTGCACTTAATACCAAAGCATAAATGTGTATAGTTTGTCCTTGCTACACCTACTATACACTATACCATACACTATGTGTGTGCATAGATTTATTTACATAATCATAATTATTCACCACATGACAAACTTCAGAACAACGTGTTTTTGAATGACTTACAATAACACTGCAATGAAAGGAAATAGAGATTAGACTGTAGGGCAGTGCTTCCCAACCCTCTCCTTGGGTTCACAAGATGTTTCATATAGTTGTTGTAGCCCTGAACTGGCACACGTGATTCAATTAGTCAAGGGCTTGGTGATCGCTGACTAATTGAATCAGGTGTGCCAGTTTAGGGCTGCAACAAATATGTGAAACGCCTGGTGAACCCCGAGAATGTTTGGAAGCACTGCTGTAGGCTATATTTCCTGTCATTGAAGTGTTATTACACTGACTCAGGGGAAAGACAAAGGTGTATAAGAGAGACACTGTATGAATTCCTACATGTACATAATATATGCATTATAACATTTCCAAATAAGCATCACACATCATTTATTCATTCCCTGTTATGACTGCACCCTAATTATGTTGTAGCCACATGTATACAGTGTTTTAATTAAAGAATAAACAGAGTGATGATTGCAATGCAAATACCTGAGCGCTGACCTTGTTAATAACCTTCCAAAAGAAAAACTAAAGAACATTGATGCGTACATGCTGACCATTCCACACCGCTCGCTCTGAAAAATAATTCTACACATACATGTTATTCAATAATTTAATCTAAACTGCTCGAGAGTGTCTGCGTAGCCAGGCGGTAAAATAGAACTTGGTTCTATTATTGATGCTTGACATACTGCAAGTCCCGCCTTTCCCATCTCCTCATTGGTTTTTAGTAGCATAAACCCACGTGGTTGATTGAAAGATGAACTGAGGTCCACACTCCAGTCCAGTTGATGGTGGTAATGCACCTTAAAGTGAAGAAGAAGACTACTACTGAAGGAGAGATCATTAGAAACTAGCAACAGCAACAGCAAGCTAGCTTCAGTGCCTTGCAAAAGTATTCATACCCCTTGGCATTTTTCCTATTTTGTTGCATTACAACCTGTAATTTAAATTGATTTTTATTTGGATTTTATGTAATGGACATACACAAAATAGGCCAAATTGGTGAAGTGAAATGAAGAAAAAAAATCCTTCGAAAAAAATTCAAAAAACAAAACGGAAAAGTGGTGCATGCATATGTATTCACCCCCTTTGCTATGAAGACCCTAAATAAGAACTAGTGCAACACATTACCTTCAGAAGTCACATAGTTAGTTAAACAAAGTCCACCTGTGTGCAATCTAAGTGTCACATGATTTCAGTATATACCTGTTACTAATGGCCCCAGAGTCTGTAACACCACTAAGCAAGGGGTACCACCAAGCAAGTGGCACCATGAAGACCAAGGAGCTCTCCAAACAGATCAGGGACAAAGTTGTGGAGAAGTGCAGGTCAGGGTTGGGTTCTAAAAATATATCCAAAACTTTAAACATCACATCAGAGCACCATTAAATCCAATATTAAAAAATGGAAAGAATATGGTACCACAACAAACCTGCCAAGAGAGGACCGCCCACCAAAACTCACGGACCAGGCAATTCATCAGAGAGGCAACAAAGAGACCAAAGATAACCCTAAAGGAGCTGCAAAGCTCCACAGCGGAGATTGGAGTATCTGTCCATAGGACCAATTTAAGCCATACAGTCCACAGAGCTGGGCTTTACGGAAGAGTGGCCATAAAAAAGTAATTGCTTAAAGAAAAAAAATAAGCAACATGTTTGGTGTTCACCAAAAGGCATGTGGGAGACTCCCCAAACATATGGAAGAAGGTACTCTGGTCAGATGAGACTAAAATTGAGCTTTTTGGCCATCAAGGAAAACGCTATATCTGGCACAAATCCAACACCTCTCATCACCCCGAGAACACCATGCCTACAGTGAAGCATTGTGGTGGCAGCATCATGCTGTGGGGACGTTTTTCATCGGCAGGGACTGGGAAACTGGTCAGAATTGAAGGAATGATGGATGGTGCTAAACACAGGGAAATTCTTGAGGGAAACCAGTTTCACTCTTCCAGAGATTTGAAACTGGGACGGAGGTTCATCTTCCAGCAGGACAATGACCCGAAGCATACTGCTAATGTAACACTCGAGTGGTTTAAGGGAAAATATTTAAATGTCTTGGAATGGCCTAGTCAAAGTCCAGACCTCATTCCAATTGAGAATCTGTGGTATGACTTAAAGATTGCTGTACACCAGCGGAACCCATCCAACTGAAAGGAGCTGGTGCAGTTTTGTCTTGAAGAATGGGCAACAATCCCAGTGGCTAGTTGTGCCAAGCTTATAGAGACATACCCAAAGAGACTTTCAGCTGTAATTTCTGCAAAAGGTGGCTCTACAAAGTATTGCCTTTGGGGGGGTGAAGAGAAATGCACGCTCAAGTTTTCAGTTTTTTTGTGTTATTTCTTGTTTGTTTCACAAAATATTTTGCATCTTCAAAGTGGTAGGCATGTTGTGTAAATCAAATGATACAACCCCCCCCCCAAAATCTATTTTAATTCCAGGTTGTAAGGCAACAAAACAGGAAAAATGCCAAGGGGGTGAATACTTTGTAAGCCACTGCAGCTAAATGTCCATGAATTTTTCATGTTTTTCGACCTTTCCCCAAATTAATATAGTTGGTTCAGAGTTCGTGTGGATATTTCAACCTGCGTGTCTTGGATCGCATCTGGTGTGGATGTACGAAATCAACAGGCGCGCGCGATGGCGCACACGGACACAGATGTGTGTCGGGTCTAAACAGCATATTAGTGAAGACGTTTAGTGAGAGGACATTTATCTGGATCATATAAAACAAATGTTTAAATGTTTAATAGAGTAGAGCATGGCTCTCCAACCCTCTTCCTGGAGGGCTACTATCCTGTAGGTTCTCTCCAACCCTCTTCCTGGAGGGGTACTATCCTATAGGTTTTCTCTCCAACCCTAATCTAGCACAGTTGATTCTAATAATTAGCTGGTTGTAAAACTGAATGAGGTTACTTACAACTGGGGCTGGATTGAAAACCTACAGGAGGGTAGCTCTCCAGGAACAGGGTTGGAGAGCCCTGTAGTAAAGAATCTAAACGCATAACAATATACAATAGCAGTGGTGTCTCAGAGAAGTAGAGCCAGGTACACAAACATCCTGACGCCTTCTCAGAGAGAACGTAAGAGGAGGATATCGGTGTATGTTTTAGAATGGCTCAATTCCGCCTCTCCCATCTCCTCATTGGTTTTTAGAAGCATGTACCCACGTGGGTGATTGAAAGATTTTAAGTAAGAATTTGTTCTTAAAACCTACTTATCCCCTAAACCAGTGGTCACCAACCTTTTCTGAGTCAAGATCACTTTTTGAGTCAAAATGCAAGCTGAGATCTACCGCTATTTTTTTTTAAACATGACTTAAAAAACGTAAGTCTATGCAACATTAACCAATTAATAGTTCTGTAGCGATGAGGTTTGTGCAGTAGGCTATAGGCCCAATACATTATCACTGCATATTGGCTATGTTTGATTTGCCCTGCCAATGTAGTTCTTCTCAGACCATTTAGAAATGTTATTTAAAAAAATAGATCATTTGTGGTATTACTTGTAAGGTACAGATAAGTGAGCATAATAATTCACTTTTTTTCACTGGACTGATGGCCTGCATCCGATGGTCAGTCTGAGGGGAGGCAGGGAGCAGCAGTGAGGCTACCTCTCACCTGACTCACCCTCCCGCCGCCCTCCTTCCCTCCGCTGAGAAAAGAGAACCCAGCTGATGGCGAAACTTAAGTGGCACTGCATTATATCTGCCTCATGCACAAATTCATGTTGTTACTCCTATGACCAGAGAAAGTGAAATAGTCCTAGATATTAAAAAAGACACAAGCTGCCAATAATAACATTGCAAGCTTATCGGAACACTTTGCTGGAGAATGGCGCCGGATGGGATGGCTGTCGTTTTACGGGCTCCTATCCAATTGTGCTATTTTCTGTGTTTTTTTGCATTGTTTTTAAATTACTTTGTACATAATGTTGATGCTACTGTCTCTTATGACCGGAAAGAGCTTCTGGATATCAGAACAGCGATTATTCACCTCAAACTGGATGAAGATTTTTTCTTTAATGAGTCTGACGCGAGGGATATAATGTTGCTCCCAGACAAGGCTCAAATCCCCGCCATTCACATGAAGAAAAGAAGGAAATACATGGGGCGGAGATCAGGGTGCCTTGTGAGATTTCGTTGGCAAGTGGGTAGTCCACCTCTACCATCCGTTCTATTAGCCAACGTGCAATCACTGGAGAATAAACTGGATGAGCTCCGTTTGAGACTATTCCACCAATGGGACATTAAAAACTGTTTATATCTTGTGTTTTACCAAGTCGTGGCTGAACAATGACATGGATAATATACAGAACAGCTACGTCCGGTAAGACGAGGGGTGGGGGTTTGTGTCTATATGTCAATTACAGCTGGTGCGCGATGTCTAATATTAAGGTAGATCTCGAGGTATTGCTCGTCTGTGGTAGAGAATCTCATAATAAGCTTTAGACCACACTATCTACCAAGAGGGTTTTCACCTATATTTTTCATAGCCATCTATTTACCACCACAAACCGAAGCTGGCACTAAGACAGCACTCAACGAGCTATATAAGGCCATAAGCAAACAAGAAAATCCAGAGTGGGCACCCATAGTGGCCCGAGGACTTTAATGCAAGCAAACTTAAATCCGTTTTACCTAATTTCTACCAGCATGTCACATGTGCAACCAGAGGGAAAAAAACTCTAGACCACCATTACTCCACACAAAGAGACACGTACAAAATGTCCCTCTCCCTCCATTTGGCAAATCTGACCATAACTGTATCCTCTTGATTCCTGATTACAAGCAAAAACTAAAGAAGGAAGTACCAGTGACTAGCTCAATACGGAAGACATCAGATGACGCAGATGTTAAGCTCCAGGACTGTTTTGCTCGCACAGACTGGAATATGTTCCGGGATTCTTCCAATGGCATTGAGGAGTACACCACATCAGTCACTGCCTTCATCAATAGGTGCATCGATGATGTCGTCCCCACAGTGACCGTACGTACTACCTCAACTAGAAGCCATGGATTACAGGCAACATCCACACTGAGCTAAAGGGTAGAGTTGCCGCTTTCAAAGAGCGGGACTCTAACCTGGACGCTTATAAGATATCCTGCTATGCCTGCCTACGAACTATAAGAACAGGCAAGGCGTTGAATCCTACTACAGTGGCTCTGACACTCGACGGCTGGGGCAGGGTTTGCAAACTATTACGGACTACAAAGGGAAGCACAGCCACGAGCTTCCCAGTGACACAAGCCTACCAGACGAGCTAAATGGCTTCTATGCGCCCCGCTCCTCTTTCTTTCCTTCTCTGCTCATTTCTCTTTTATGGATGTATCTGTCTATGTATCTGTCTCTCAGGTAATTCAGGAACTAAATGACTACCAACCAGTAACACTCACTTCCGTCATCATTGAAGTGCTTTGAAGGGCTAGTTAAAGAGCATATCACCTTCTCCTTCCCCAACACACTCGGCCCTCTCCAATTCGTCTACCGCCCTGACAGATCCACGGACGGACGCAATAACCATTGCACTGCACACTGCCCTTACCCACTTGGACAAAAGGAACATGTGAGGATGCTGTTCATCGACTACAGCTTGGCCTTCAATACCATGGCAACCTTTAAGCTCGGAAAACGTCATTTCCGGTCACATCTTGCAGACTTGTTTACGTGCTGCTGTGTGTTTTGTTGCCAACCTTACTTTGCTACTTGACAACTTTGCGGTTTTTACTTTTTACTGTTTATATTTTTAGTTTTTCCCTCACTCAACTTTTTTTCATTCAACTTTTTCACTCAGGACGCTTTATCTGGACATGGTTCGTCAGGACCTGCAACAGCCAAAGCGAAGTAGTAACATTAACATGATGCCTTCTAATTGCAGTCGCTGTACTCATAATATACAGGAGAACGATCACCTTAAGGCGAGGATAACTGTGCTGCAAGCCCAGCTTCAGACGCAATTGTTAGGCAAGGGTAATTTCAGTGTAGGGAAGGATGAAACAGCGTCTGTACCACCAGTAAGTACAGATAGTAGTATAAATCCCCTCGCACGGTCCCCGCAGCCGGACAATTTTCTCATGGCTTCAGGAGGGAAATGCTGTAGGAATGCTCAACCGGTGTCGCTCATTCAGCTGACAGAAACTTTCAACCGGTTCTCCCCATTAACCTCTAGGGGCTAGGGGGCAGTATTTTCACGGCCGGATGACAAACGTACCCAATTTAAACAGGTTACTACTCCGGCCGGCCCAGAAAATAGAATATCCATATTATTAGTGGATTTGGATAGAAAACACTCTGAGGTTTCTAAAACTGTTTGAATGGTGTCTCTAACTATAACAGAACTCATATAGCAGGCAAAAACCTGAGAAAAAATACAAGCAGGAAATGAAAATTTTGTGGCTGTACTATTTTCAAGTCATTGGTAATAAATCACACAGTGACAAAGGATTCATTTTGCACTTCCTATGGCTTCCACTAGATGTCAACGATCTTTATAAAGTTGTTTGAAGCGTCTATGATGAACAGAGACCGGATGAGAAGGAAGGGAAGTTGACGTCCCTGGGAGGTCGTCACTTCATTATTGCGCGCACATGCGCATTCATGTGAGGCGAGACATTTTTCAAAACTTGTTTCAAGACACAGGAGAGGTCGGGTTGAAATATTACTGATGTTTCACGTTAAAAATGGACCAAAAGATTGATGCTAAACAACGTTTGACATGTTTGAACGAACGTAAATAGATTTTTTTGGGGGACTTTTCGTCATGACTTTTCCCTCCCATTTTGAGTAGCCTACCGAACGGCTAACAACTCGGAACAGCATGGAGTTATTTGGACATAAATTATGAACTTCATCGAAAAAAAGAACATTTGTTGTGGACCTGAGATTCCTGGAAGTGCCTTATTAAAGTTAAGGGAATATTGCTGATGTTATTGATGGTTTTAGATGATTCCAACATAGCGGCTAGCTGTTTAGCCTAGTGTATTTTTCTGACCAGAGTACTCAGATTATTGCAAAGTATGCTTTCCCAGTAAAGTTATTTTGAAATCTGTCAATGCGGTTGCATTCAGAATGCAACCGTTATTCTTTGAATAACAGTTTAATACTTTAACCACGTTTTATAATGAGTCTCTTTTTGTAAATTCACTGGCAGTTTTGGGGGAGACACATTTTCTCAATGACACGCGCCGATGTAGAATGCTGCTTTTGGATATAAATATGAACTTGATAGAACAAAAATGCATGAATTGTCTAACATAATGTCCAAGGAGTGTCATCTGATGAAGATTGTCAAAGGTTAGTGCATCATTTTAGCTGGTTTTCTGCTTTTGGTGACGCCTGTCCTTGAATTGAAAATGGATGTGTGTACTTTTTTGGCTATGTACTCTCCTAACATAATCTAACTTTATGCTTTCGCCGTAAAGCCTCTTTGAAAATCGGACAATGTGGTTCGATTAAGGAGATGTTTATCTTTTAACCTGTTGGGGATAGGGGGCAGTATTTGCACGGCCGGATAAAAAACGTACCCGATTTAATCTGGTTACTACTCCTGCCCAGTAACTAGAATATGCATATAATTATTGGCTTTGGATAGAAAACACCCTATAGTTTCTAAAACTGTTTGAATGGTGTCTGTGAGTATAACAGAACTCATATGGCAGGCAAAAACCTGAGAAGATTCCTTACAGGAAGTGGCCTGTCTGACCATTCCTTGACCTTCTTGACTCTGTTTATTGAAAACTGAGGATCTTTGCTGTAACGTGACACTTCCTACGGCTCCCATAGGCTCTCAGAAGCCGGGAAAAAAACATAACAATTATTTTAAGAATTATAGATACAGAACTCCTCTATGCACTCGCTATGTCCGATTTTAAAATAGCTTTTCGGTGAAAGCACATTTTGCAATATTCTCAGTAGATAGCCCGGCATCACAGGGCTAGCTATTTAGACACCCAGCAAGTTTAGCACTCACCAAAGTCAGATTTACTATAAGAAAAATGTTATTACCTTTGCTGTTCTTCGTCAGAATGCACTCCCAGGACTTCTACTTCAATAACAAATGTTGGTTTGGTCCCAAATAATCCATAGTTATATCCAAATAGCGGCGTTTTGTTCGTGCGTTCAAGACACTATCCGAATGGTAAAGAAGGGTGACGAGCACGACGCATTTCGTGACAAAAAAATTGTAAATATTCCATTACCGTACTTCGAAGCATGTCAACCGCTGTTTAAAATCAATTTTTATGCAATTTTTCTCGTAAAAAAGCGATAATATTCCGACCGGGAAAGCGTGTTTACGTTCAAAGAGAGAGAAAATAAAAACATCTCGTGCCCTCGTGCACGAGCCCCAGTCTGATGGTCCTCTGACAGGCCACTATCCAAACGCGCTAATGTGTTTCAGCCAGGGGCTGCCTCGATATCATTCAGCTTTTTCCCGGGTTCTGAGAGCCTATGGGAGAAGTAGGAAGTGTCACGTTACAGCAAAGATCCTCAGTCTTCAATAAACAGAGCCAAGATGAACAAGAACTTGTCAGACAGGCCACTTCCAGTAAGGAATCTTCTCAGGTTTTTGCCTGCCATATGAGTTCTGTTATACTCACAGACACCATTCAAACAGTTTTAGAAACTTTAGGGTGTTTTCTATCCAAAGCCAATACTTATATGCATATTCTAGTTACTGGGCAGGAGTAGTAACCAGATTAAATCGGGTACGTTTTTTATCCGGCCGTGTAAATACTGCCCCCTATCCCCAACAGGTTTTAACCACCTAACTGAGGAACTCAATTTAACCTTGCGCAATACCCTAGATGCAAATTGCACCCCTAAAAATGAAAAACATTTGTTTTCAGAAACTAGCTCCCTGGTATACAGAAAATACCTGAGCTCTGAAGCAAGCTTCCAGAAAATTGGAACGGAAATGGCGCCACACCAAACTGGAAGTCGTAGAGGAAAATAAGAACAATCCAAAATTTATTTTTGATACTGTCGCAAAGCTAACTAAAAAGCAGCATTCCCCAAGAGAGGATGGCTTTCACTTCAGCAGTAATACATTCATGAACTTCTTTGAGGAAAAGATCATGATCATTAGAAAGCAAATTACGGACTCCTCTTTAAATCTGCGTATTCCTCCAAAGCTCAGTTGTCCTCAGACTGCACAACTCTGCCAGGACCTAGGATCAAGGGAGACACTCAAGTGTTTTAGTACTATATCTCTTGACACAATGATGAAAATAATTATGGCCTCTAAACCTTCAAGCTGCATACTGGACCCTATTCCAACTAAACTACTGAAAGAGCTGCTTCCTGTGCTTGGCCCTCCTATGTTGAACTTAATAAACGGCTCTCTATCCACCATATCCAAACTCCCTAAAAGTGGCAGTAATAAAGCTTCTCTTGAAAAAGCCAAACCTTGACCCAGAAAATATTTAAAAAACTATCGGCCTATATCGAATCTCCCATTCCTCTAAAAAATGTTAGAAAAAGCAGTTGCATAGCAACTCACTGCATTCCTGAAGACAAACAATGTATACGAAATGCTTCAGTCTGGTTTTAGACCCCATCATACCACTGATACCACTTGTGAAGATGGTAATGACGTTTTAATGGCGTCAGACTGAGGCTCTGCATCTGTCCTCGTGCTCCTAGACCTTAGTGCTGCTTTTGATACCATCGATCACCACATTCTTTTGGAGAGATTGGAAACCCAAATTGGTCTACACGGACATGTTCTGGCCTGGTTTAGATCTTATCTTTCGGAAAGATATCAGTTTGACTCTGTGAATGGTTTGTCCTCTGACAAATCAACTGTAAATTTCAGTGTTCCTCAAGGTTCCGTTTTAACACTATTGTTTTCACTATATATTTTACCTCTTGGGGGATGTCATTTGAAAACATAATGTTAACTTTCACTGCTATGCGGATGAGAGGGGTTATATCCTGCCTGTTTTAGCCCTGTCCGGGGGTATCATCGGATGGGGCCACAGTGTCTCCTGACCCCTCCTGTCTCAGCATCCAGTATTTATGCTGCAGTAGTTTATGTGTCGGGGGGCTAGGGTCAGTCTGTTATATCTGGAGTATTTATCCTGTCTTATCCGGTGTTCTGTGTGAAATTAGTTATGCTCTCTCCAATTCTCTCTTTCTCACTTTTTTCTTTCTCTCTCTCGGAGGACCTGAGCCCTAGGACCATGCCTCAGGACTACCTGGCATGATGACTCCTTGTTGTCCCCAGTCTACCTGGCCATGCTGCTGCTCCAGTTTCAACTGTTCTGCCTGCGGCTATAGAACCCTGACCTGTTCACTGTGATTACTATTATTTGACCATGCTGGTCATTTATGAACATTTGAACATATTGGCCATGTTCTGTTATAATCTCCACCCGGCACAGCCAGAAGAGGACTGGCCACTCCTCATAGCCTGGTTCCTCTCTAGGTTTCTTCCTAGGTTTTGGCCTTTCTAGGGAGTTTTTCCTAGCCACCGTGCTTCTACACCTGCATTGCTTGCTGTTTGGGGTTTTAGGCTGGGTTTCTGTACAGCACTTTGATATATCAGTAGATGTAAGAGGGGCTATATAAATACATTTGATTTGATTACAAAGCTCACGGCCCTGGATCTAAACTCCTCCCTATGCAACTGGGTCCAGGACTTCCTAACGGGTGCCCCACAAGGGTGCGTCATCACACTGCCTGCCCTACGGGACACCTACAATACCAGGTGTCACAGGAAGGCTAGGAAGACCATCAGGGACCCCAGCCATCCAAGCATTGTTCTCCACGCTTCAATCACTCAGATGCGGGCAGTACAGGAGCATCATGTGAAAAACTGGAAGACTGGACAATAGTTTCTACCCTCAGATCCTCAAGCTGCTGAATAGCCACCACTCATCAGCTATTTGACCCCCCCCCCCCCCCGCTAATCTCCCTATGGAAATGCCCCCACCCCCTCAACGGTCGCTTGCCTACCCTGCTGCTCTCCCTATGGAAATTCCCCCAACTGACTTTTACTCTACCCCCAACTCCACTACATTCGTCACTATGCATTGTATTATTATTTTTTTAAATTATGATTTGTATTGTTTTTTTGTTGGGTTCCACACCCCCTCAATGGTAATGCTGCTCCCCCATGGTCATTCCCCCCCCCCCCTTCAACAGTCTTTACTCTGTCACCACCCCAATGGACATTTATTTAACTTCTTTGGGATAGGTGGGACAGTAGGGTCCCACCTGGCCAACATCCGGTGAAATTGCAGAGCGCAAAATTCAAATTAAATTACTATAAATATTAAACTTTCATGAAATCACAAGCATAATACATCAAAATAAAGCTTAACTTGTTGTTAATCCAGCCACCATGTCAGATTTCAAAAAGGCTTTACTGCGAAAGCAAACCATGCGATTATCTGAGGACATCGCCCTGCACACAAATGCATAACAAATCATTTTCAACCAGGGAGTTGCGACACAAAAGTCAGAAATAGCGATATAATATATGCCTTACCTTTGAAGATCTTCTTCTGTTGGCACTCCAAAAGGTCTCAGTTACATTACAAATGGTCCTTTTGTTCGATAAAGTCCTTGTTTATATCCATAAAAACTCAGTTTAGCTGGCGCGCTTCAGTCAATAATCCACTTGTTTGGATAAGTTTATTGGTAATGTTTGGGATTCATTTTGTATGCATTTTGAAGGAGGGAAACCAAGTCAATCAATGTTTATAATCAATCCTTAGGTACCCTAATACTCAAATGATACAATTTAAGACGGAGAATCGTTATTGTCTTTACTGGAGAAAAATACCAAAGAACGCGCTCTCAGTCACACATTTGGAAACACTAAAGCCAAAATGGGAACCACCTAGAAAAACTACAATTTCTGGCTCATTTTTCCAAAAACCAGACTGAAACTCTTTCTAAAGACTGTTGACATCTAATGGAAGCCCTAGGAACTGCAATTGGGCACGATTTTGCCCTATTATAAATGTGCCAGCCATTGAAATCAGTGGTAGGATGAAATCTTTTTTTGGGGGGATGGTTTGTCCTTGGGGTTTTGCCTGCCATTTCAGTTCTGTTATACTCACAGACATGATTTTAACAGTTTTAGAAACTTTAGAGTGTTTTCGATCCAGATCTACCAATTATATGCAAATCCTAGCTTCTGGGCCTGAGTAGCAGGCAGTTTACTTTGGGCATGCTTTTCATCCGGATGTCAAAATACCTCACCCTATCCCAAAGAAGTTTAATCATCACTTCTACAGTTGTTATGATGTATATTGTGCTATTTCTATTTCTAGTGCTGTTTTTTTATTACCATTTTCATATCACTTAGTCCTGCATGTTGTAACTCGGAGCCTAAGATTTTCATTGTACCCTGCAATCACACTTGCAACCCTGTACATGTGACTATTAAACACCGAATCTGAATTAAAAAAAATACTCTGCAGTCATCTACAGTGACCAAAAAACAAACGATCTTATGCACTTCTCTCTCTATTTCTCTCTCGCTCTCGCTCTCGCTCTCACACTCACACTCACACCAACACTCACACACACACACGGCTAGAAGATAATTAGCCTCTACGCAACATGGCTAGCTGGAGTTGGCAAGCTGGTCTATCTTAATTCTACAGCCTATTAACCAACCTGGCATCTTAACGTGTGCTGCAACAAGTTTCCATGCTGCGTTTTTGGAATTCTGGTCATGGTATACATCAGAAGTTATATCGAATATCTCAGGGTACACGGAGAAAGGCAAAATTTTTGCGTGATCTGGACTCTGAAGATGCGGAGCATGGATTGTGACAATTGTGTAAAATGTACCATACGCCAACGTGATGACACAAGCTGTGTACACGCGGCTTAACACTGTAATATCATATTTTATAACTTAGCTACTCAGGATGGCAGTAGCTTTCAAATGCCCACCTGAGCCAAATTGTTATTTAGAATTGTGTGAGTGTGGGGATGCTGGGTTGTGTTCCGAACAAAACAACTAGAAAAAAAAGAACCTTATAATTGAAGACACTTCTTTGAGTCATAAAGGTGCATTGAATTGACTTAGGAACTGTGGCCACTTGGAGACACCAGTTAGTCCTCTCACTGAAATGCTTGTCATGTTTTATCT
Organism: Salmo salar; assembly: GCF_965601325.2. Taxonomy (NCBI): domain Eukaryota; kingdom Metazoa; phylum Chordata; class Actinopteri; order Salmoniformes; family Salmonidae; genus Salmo; species Salmo salar. Next base: position 95,751,075 of record NC_138300.1, read on the forward strand.
CATGTTGCACCTACCCACATTTTTCAACAAACATTTTTATCATGTTACTGAATGTATGCGGAGTATTTTCAGATTTCGTTATCAATAAATGCGTCAAAAAGTACAGAATGTAAATTCACATAAAATAAACAGTATATTGTTTGGATTCAGTCTTGTGTCAGGTGAACTGTTGTGTCCTCACCTTTGGTCTAATAATTTCCCCATAATCTTGAAACGGTTTCCTTTCAATTCCCTTTCAAAAAGATGTTCATATTTATTCTGTAAGAAGCATTTAAATGTAACCCTATTCATATAGGCCAATTCTCATGAGTGTAAAGGTTTAAGGAAATGAATAACATAGCCTACAGTATCCCCTGCTCTGCTTCAGGTCAGAAGTGATATCAGGTCAATATTAGAATATGAAATATTTATCAGATGTGAGTTTAGCTGAAGTTGTTGTGTTGTAAGTGTTGATGGAATGAAGAAAACACATTTCTTTGAGAGAGTGTGTTTGTAATGCATTTTAAGTGGCTAGTGACACACACACACACACACACACACACACACACACACACACACACACACACACACACACACACACACACACACACACACACACACACACACACACACCAGACCATACTAAATAGAAGACACTAAAACAAAGCACTAAATATAAAGGAGGTATTTCTGTCCCTGTTTCTGTTCTTCATCAATAATGAATGTTGAAGATGATGTTTCTGTGGTCCGGTCCTCTCTCTGGTTTTCTGGAAATGTGTGTGTGCTACAAGCTCCCACAGTCTCACTGCAGAATTATACGTTAAGGTTTGGGATAGGGTTGAAAAAAAAAAAAAGTGTCCGCCACTGGGATTGTACATGCAACCTTCTGATCCAGAATCATGGATTACATCTGTCCACCACCCCCATTCATAACCCCCTAGAAAAACCCAAGCCTAATGGATGGTAATAGCCCTCACTGTTGCCCCTAGTGGACAGTTTTGAAGGCATTTCCCGACATCCTCAGGACATGGACAGACGTACAATTTAGAAGTCAATCTTGTGCTATCTGACTGGTGTGTGTGGGTTTGTGTGCGTGGGTGGGTGTGAGTAAATATCTCCATCAACCACCATAAGGGACTCAGTAATGCAACAAAGAGGGCAGCCAAGCCTATCGAAAATTTACCTCAACACACATTTCTCTGTCTATGTGCATTTCTCTAACATCTGTGCGGTATTTGTGTGACATGTCCCTGCATAGGGTCTGCCTGGCCAGTGTGTCTGTATGTCTTGAGTGAACTGAACTGAACACAGTAATGCGTCATTCTGCTTGTCTCAGACTCTCCCTATTCTATCGGTCTGACTGGAATGCATAGGTGTATGTGTGTGTGTGCGCATGTGTGTGTGTTGTGTGTGTGTATGTGTGTTGTGTGTGTATGTGTGTGTGCGCATGTGTGTGTGTTGTGTGTGTTGTGTGTGTGTGTGTGTGTGGGCACCAGGCTAGCTGATGGAGTGTGTTCAAACCGCAGTGACAGTACAGTATGACCATCCTAACATGGAGCTGAAAGCTGAATGAGTTGACTGAATAGCATGGTGCAATTTAGCAGAATACACTGTGTCTGTGTGACTTCAAAAACACACACCAAGTACTTGAACACAACCTGGTTGGGCCATCAGCTGAACACTCACAACCCTAAAGAGGGCTGGAGAGAGCTGACTGAGTGGTGACAGTGTGGACATTCTGAAAGCCAGTTAAGAAATGCATAGTGAACAGGCTAACAATATAACCTTCTATTCTAGTTTAGACCTGCTGCTGGCTTACACTGTAAATCTTCTACACCTCTCTCCCTTCACTCTCTTTCTCCACCTCGTTATGCCTAGCTCTTTCCCTTCAGAATAACTATCTGCAGTGTTACAGAAGTGTAAGCTCTGTAGTCATGTGTTAGGACTGCCTGTCCTACATTTTTTATTTCACCTTTATTTGACCAGGTAGGCCAGTTGAGAAGAAGTTCTCATTTACAACTGCGACCTGGCCAAGATAAAGCAAAGCAGTGCGAAAAAAAACAACAACACAGAGTTACACGTGGGATAAACAAAAGTACAGTCAATAACACAATAGAAAAATCTATATACAGTGTGTGCAAATGGAGTAAGGAGGTAAGGCAATAAATAGGCCATAGTAGCGAAGTAATTACCATTTAGCAAATTAACACTGGAGTGATAGATGTGCAGATGATGATGTGCAAGTAGAAATACTGTTGTGCTAAAGAGCAAAAAAAGTTAATAAAAACAATATGGGGATGAGGTAGGTAGATGGATGGGCTATTTACAGATTGGCTGTGTACAGCTGCAGTGATCGGTAAGCTGCTCAGATAGCTGATGCTTAAAGTTAGTGCGGGAGATATAAATCTCCAACTTCAACGATTTGCAATTCGTTCCAGTCATTGGCAGCAGAGAACTGGAAGGAAAGGCGGCCAAGAGTTTTTGGCTTTGGGGATGACCAGTAAGATATACCTGCTGGAGCGTGTGCTACAGGTGGGTGTTGCTATGGTGACCAGTGAGCTGAGATAAGGCGGAGCTTTACCTAGCAAAGACTTATAGATGACCTGTAGCCAGTGGGTTTGGCGACGAATATGTAGCGAGGGCCAGCCGACGAGAGCGTACAGGTCGCAGTGGTGTATTAGAGCTGAGAAACATTATCGTAGCGGTTTCTGTTATACAGTACATGTACAAGGCTGTAGAACAGGGAATTTATTTTATGGATCAAAGGTTCATAATGAGATGTTGACAGGGGATGGAAATGGAAATCCAATGCATATTTATATTTTCCCCACTGCACTTGCTTACACACATACACACACACACACACAATCTACGGACGTCATGTTTGATGTGAGATTATATATATCTGCAGTAGCCTACTCAAACCATGGCCCACGGATGTGAGAGAGAGAGTTTGTAATGCATTTTAAGTGGCTAGTGATACAAACACATACATACAAATGCTGACGGTACTCAGTAGCAGACACTAAAATGTAGCATTAAATATAAAGGTGTTTCTGTCCTCCGTCAATAATTAATGTTGAATATGATGTTTCTGTGGTCGTGTCCTCTCTGGTTGTCTGGACCTGTGTGTGTGTGTGTGTGTGTGTGTGTGTGTGTGTGTGTGTGTGTGTGTGTGTGTGTGTGTGTGTGTGTGTGTGTGTGTGTGTGTGTGTGTGTGTGTGTGTGTGTGTGTGTGTGTGTGTGTGTGTGTGTGTGTGTGTGTGTGTGTGTGTGTGCGCGCAACAAGCTTTCACAGTCTCACTGCAGAATTATACGTTTTTTTTCTCTAAACGTCAAATTTCAATGTTGCTCCAAACATCACATTTCTAAACTAAGGGTTAAGGTTCAAGGTTTCAAACTTTTAGGCATTTACTCCGATCTTGTTAAGTTAAGGGTTAAGGTTTTTGATAGGGTTGAAACAAAAAACAAGTGTCTACCACTGGGGTTGAACACACAACCTTCGGCACACTAGTCATGGGATTAAGGTTTAGGGTTAAGGTTTGGGACAGTGTAAAAACATGTTTTTTTTTTTATTTATGAGTGTCAAATCTGGGATTGAACACACAACCTTCGGACCTGGGAATCATGGGATTAAGGTTAAGGGTTAAGGTTCAGGATAGGACTAAAACATTCAGTTCAGGCATTCATTGCGAATGGAACACGTGACCTTCGGCTCCGTTGTCATGGGATTAACGTTAAGGGTTAAGGATTAAGGGTTAAGGTTTTGGATATGGTTAAAAGAAAAATGGAAAAACGACTGTCTATACCACTGTGATTGAACACACAAACTTTTAATTCGTAGTCATGGGATTAAGGGTTAAGGTTTTTGATAAGGTTAAACCATTACGTTTAGGCATTCATTCAGAATTGTTAAATTAATGGTTAAGGTTTGGGATAGAATTATTGTCTACCACTGAAAATGAGCACGAAACCTTTGGATCCAGAGTTGTCTATCCACCACCCCTGTCCATAACACCCTAGCATATCCCAAGCCTACTTGATCATTATTATTATTAACCTTTATTTAAACAGGGGAAACAAGCTGAGACAGATTCTCTTTAACAGTTGTGCCCTGTGATACAACAATAAAAACAACACAGCAATTAATAAGAATTTAAAACCAAACAAAATTAAAACATATAAAAAGTACAAGATGGAGATTAAAAATATTAAAATAAATAAACTTCTATACGAAAAATACACATTACAAAAAGCAATCACAGTTTATAATAAAAAGTTAATGTAATGTGCATTTAAACTGTCTTACAGGTGCCAAAACATCTAACTGGAGTTCTCTCTGCAATTCATTCCATGAGTGTGGAGAATGATATTCTAATGTCGTTTTGCCTAACTCAGAATGAATCTGGGGTATCTCTAGCACTAGCATGTCCTTTGACCGAGTCTGATAGGAAGTTTCTGTAAGACAGCTTTCTAAACAAATAGCAACCAGTGTCTGGTCCTTCTAAAAGTCAGGGAGTCCCAGCCAACCGAAGTGTACAAAAGGCAGTGATGTGTGCAAAAGTTTGCACCAGTAACAAAGCTCAATGCTGCATGATACACTGCATCCAATTTCTTCAGTACTGATGCTGATCCATGCATATATAAAACATCACCATACTCAAGCACTGACATAAAAATGTCCTTTCTGTGCTGTGATGACAGACAACATTTATTTCTATAAAAAAAAATCAAATTCTCAATTTCAGCTTCTTTACCAGCTCAGTTATACCACTTTTAAAAGAGAGATTATCATCTAAACAAATGATAAATGTATTTATAGGTGGGAACACGTTCCAAAACAGAGCCAACATTGGTAGCAATGTTCACATTAGCCAATTGTATACTTTTGGATCGTGAAAATACCATATACTTAGTTTTACTTGAATTGAGCACCAGCCTAAGATCTACAAGTGCATCTGAAGCAATCGAAAGTCAAACTGCAGGATTATAAATGCTTGAGCGAGTGATGGTGCCCACTGGTGCCCATAGTGGGCATTTCCCGACATCTTCAATACATGAATAGACATCCAGTTTCGAAGTCAATCTTGTGCTATCTGGTTGGTGTGTGTATTACTGTTTGTGTTTGTTTGTGCGCATGTGCATGTGTGCGTGTGTATAAAGATCTCCATCAAGCACTGTAAGGGACTCAGCAATGCAACAAAGAGGGCAGCAAAGCCTATCTAATATTTACCTCAACACACATGAGCATATGTGTGTGTGTGTGTGTGTGTGTGTGTGTGTGTGTGTGTGTGTGTGTGTGTGTGTGTGTGTGTGTGTGTGTGTGTGTGTGTGTGTGTGTGTGTGTGTGTGTGTGTGTGTGTGTGTGTGTGTGTGTGTGTGTGGGCACCAGGCTAGCTGATGAAGTGTGTTCAAACCGGAGTGACAGTACAGTATGACCATCCTAACATAGAGATGAAAGCTGAATGAGTTGACTGAAGAGAGAGGCATGGTGCACTTTAGCTAAAGCACTTCGGTACGTCGCGCTGTAGCGTACAATTGACCTTATTTTAGCGCCCCAAAAACGTAATACTTCCAGGTCAACTGTAATATAATACGAATGTAAAGAACAATTATTCCCCTTTCCAGCAAAATCAATGACGAGACCTTTATGCTGCCCATATCTGCATGATTGAAGAAGGCAATGAGCTCTGTCAGGTCGTTTTAAAAATGACGGGTGGGGAAGCGAAACCTACTGTGTGATACGGAAAGGAGGAGATAAGCTGTGAGGGAAAACAACTTTTTTCACCTGATCTGTCCAACTTATCACCTCTAAAATGTAAATAAAACACTATAAAGAGTTTATATAATGTGTCATTACATACCTATCTGATAGTTTGTGTCGAATTTGAATCGGGTTTTAGGGCGGAGGCGCTAAAGTTATCTTCAGAAGTAAACAGCGGCTGTCGCGACTTTTGAGAGTCATGATTGCTTGCAGTGATGACGCAAAAAAATGAATGCATTCAGTTGTACAATTGACTAGGTATCCCTCTTACCCTGTCCCTGTCCCTGTCCCTTTCTTGTTTTTAAACTGCGAGAGAAGCGTTACACCTGGTGGAGAGAGGCTGTACGACACAGAATGAGTTGCTTTATGCGTGCTGTACGCTATGTCATGACACGTCACAATTTAACGAACAGCTTCGGAGGGGTCCGTTTATTTAACTTCTCTCCAATACTATCGGGACATTACCATGTCAATCAACGCTTGAATAGAAACGTAGTTTACACCCCAGATTTTGATGCCAACACAGTCGCTACAGTACCATTAGTTTTGCAAATGTTGTGGGAGTGGTTGTTGTCCTGGCACTACACTCACATTGGGTACGGAGAGCAAGATCACACAGTTGTCCGGAACTGCTGGTGCTCTCATGCATAGTTCACTGTTGCTTGCCTCAAAGCGAGCATAGAAGGAATTTATCTCGTCTGGTAGGCTCGCCTCATGGGGCAGCTCATGGCTGGATTTCCCTTTGTAATCCGTGATAGTTTGCAAGCTGTGTCAAATCCGATGAGCGTCAAAGTCGGCATAGTAGGATTCGAATATAGTCCTATATTGACGTTTTGACTGTTTGACGGCTCGTCAGAAGTCGTAGCGGGATTACTTATAAGTGTCTGGATTAGTGTCCCACTGCTTGAAAGTAGAAGCTCTAGCCTTTAGCTCAGTGCGGATTGTGCCTGTAATCCATGGCTTCTGGTTGGGATATGTACATACGATCACTGTGGGGACGTCGTCGTTGATGCATTTAATGAAGTCAGTGACTTCTCAATGTTATCGGGTGAATCCCGGAATATGTTTCAGTCTGTGCTAGCGAAACAGTCCTGTAGCTTAGCATTCGCTTCATCGGACCACTTCCGTATTGAGCGCGTCACTGGTACTTCCTGTTTGAGTTTTTTCTTGTAAGCAGGATTCAGGAGGATAGACTTATGGTCAGATTTGCCAAATGGAGGGCAAGGGAGAGCTTTGTATTAATTTCTGTGTGTGGAGTAAAGGTGATCTAGAGTTTGTCTGCCTCTTGTTGCACATGTGACACGCTGGTAAAAATTAAGTAAGACAGATTTCAGTTTCCCTGCATTGAAATCACCGGCCACTAGGAACGTCACCTCTGGATGTGCATTTTCTTGTTTGCTTATGGCCTTATACAGCTCGTTGAATGCGGTCTTAGACCAGCATCGGTTTGTCGTGGTAAATAGACAGCTATGAAAAATATAGATAAAAAAGTTATTGGTAAATAGTATGGTCTGCAGTTTATCATGAGGTATTCTAACTCAGGCGCGCAAAACCTTGTGACTTCCTTGACATTAGAGATTGTTCACAAGCTGTTGTTAACAAAGAGATACACACCTCCCCTTAACCTTATCATAGCTGCTATTCGGTCTTGACAATGCATACAAAAAACAGCTATATGTATATTATCCATGTCCTTGTTTAGCCACGACCCTGAGAAGCATAGGATATTACAGCTCTTCGGGTCTCGTTGATAGAATAGTCTAGAACAGAGTTTGTCCAATTTGTTCACTACTGATTGTACGTTCGCCAATAGAAAGGAAGGTAGAGGCAGTTTATTTACTTGTCGATGTAGTCTCGTCAGGGAGACCACACGTTTGCCTCTCTTGCTCCGTCTCTTCCTCTTTCGAGTCCCGGGGTTTAGAGCCTGGTCCGTGATGAGCAGTACATCCACAGCTGCTGACTCATTAAAGTAAAAATCTTCATCAAAATTGAGGTTAGCGCTGTTCTGATGTCCAGAAGCTGTTTTCGGTCATAGGAAATGGAAATGAAACTAGCAGAATTGGTCTGGAACATGTAAGACAGCATGCTATCAATCGCTGCTGCGCCGTCAGTCTATGCCGTTGAGGTAAATACATATATTATTCAGACTCCAAGACTCTACTCTATGTCATGTGTTGAAATGGCTTGGTAATTCACACATTTCACGATATTGCAACATGACAGAAGTGCAGGTTTAATTGAATACCAGCCATGCACTGGGCAGATGAGAAGAGAGGGCTGAGATAAGACAACTAGGAGGCAGCAGAGAAGTGTGTCTCTTTTTACAGATGGGATACAGGGGTGTGTGTGTGTGTGTGTGTGTGTGTGTGTGTGTGTGTGTGTGTGTGTGTGTGTGTGTGTGTGTGTGTGTGTGTGTGTGTGTGTGTGTGTGTGTGTGTGTGTGTGTGTGTGTGTGTGTGTTACACGAGCAATGGATATTAGACCGGTGAAAATCTGTCCCTTGTACTGATGAGTCCAAATTTGAGATTTTTGGTTCCAACCGCCATGTCTTTGTGAGATGCAGAGTAGGTGGGCGGATGATCTCCACATGTTTGGTTCCCACCGTGAAGAATGTGATGGTGTGTGGGGGCTTTGCTGGTGACACTGTCTGTGACATATTTAGAATTAACCAGCATGGCTACCACAGCATTCTGCAGCGATACTCCATCCCATCTGGTTTACCCTTTAATGGGACTAACATTTTTTTTTCAACAGGACAATGACCCAACACACCTCCCGGCTGCGTAAGGGCTATTTGACCAAGAAGGAGAGTGATGGAGTGCTGCATCAGATGACCTGGCCTCCACAAAAAATTATTAAGAGACCACAGCAAAATTATCAGTTTCTCTGGTTTTACTATTTATAGGTATGTGTTTGGGTAAAATTAACATTTTTGTTTTATTCTATAAACTAACTGACAACATTTCTCCCAAATTCCAAATAAAAATATTGTCATTTAGAGCATTTATTTGCAGAAAATGGCAACTGGTCAAAATAGCAAAAAAGATGCAGTGTTGTCAGAACTCGAATATTGCAAAGAAAATAAGTTCATATTCATTTTTAAACAACACAATACTAATGTTTTAACTTAGGAAGAGTTCAGAAATCAATATTTGGTGAAATAACCCTGATTTTCAATCACAGCTCATGCGTCTTGGCATACTCTCCACCAGTCCTTCACATTGATGTTGGGTGTCTTTATGCCACTCCTGGCGCAAAAATTCAAGCAGCTTGGCTTTGTTTGATGGCTTGTGACCATCCACCTTCCTCTTGATCACATTTCAGAGGTTTTCAATGGGGTTCAGGTCTGGAGATTGGACTGGCCATGACAGGGTCTTGATCTGGTGGTCCTCCATCCACACCTTAATTGACCTAGCTGTGTGCCATAGAGCATTGTCCTGCTGGAAAAAAACAATACTCAGAGTTGGGGAACAGTGTCAGAGCAGAAGGAAGCAAGTTTTCTTCCAGGACAACCTTGTACGTGGCTTGATTCATGCGTCCTTCACAAAGACAAATCTGTCCGATTCCAGCCTTGCTGAAGCACCCCCAGATCATCACCAATCCTCCACCACATTACACAGTGGGTGCGAGACACTGTGGCTTGTAGGCCTCTTCAGGTCTCGCACCCACTGTGAAATTTGGTGGATCTTTGCATCTTTTTTATTATTTTGACCAGTTTTCATTTTCTGCAAATAAATGCTCTAAATGACAATATTTTTATTTGGAATTTGGGAGAAATGTTGTCAGTAGTTTATAGAATAAAACAAAAATATTAATTTTACCCAAACACATACCTATAAATAGTAAAACCAGAGAAACTGATAATTCTGCAGTGGCCTCTTAATTTTTTCCAGAGCTTTATATATTTTTTACCTCGCCTACTTAACTAGCGAATTCAGCTAGCTAGTTTAGCCTAGTCAAACACCCGGCTCAAACAGCGAGGGATGCTATGTTAGCTAGCTGGCTATGGCTATCCAGCACTGGAACTCTTCGAAGTCAAGGTAAGCTTTTGGTTTTATTAATTTGTTGCCACCGGGGCCCGCCGGTGTAACTGATAAACTCCTTGCTGCTGAATGTACTGCATGATTGTAGCGGGTTTACTAACCCGTTAGTTCTAGTAGCCATGTTGAATATGACGTTAATATGGTGACAACGATGTTTGTAGCGGTTAGTAGTTATGATATGAAGGTTTGGCTTGGGAAGGTTTTTTTCACCTGGTGACAGAAAGCTAATGTGTTGTACACTCAAGTCCACACGCAAAGGGAAAAGATGAGCGCATAGATGTAAAAAGGAATACAACGATCAAAGGGATCGTGCTTTTTTTATGTGGCTGCTAAGAAAGTGAACTGTGTTTTTCGTGTGATCAGGGGTGTATACATTCCGCCGATTCTGTTGAAAAACATTTTCTTAAATCGAAGCAAACCAAACAAATCAGGAATAAACATAGCTGAATTTGTCCAATAGAAACTCTCGTTTGCAACTGTTGGACTAATGATTACAAATAGTCCTCCCTCATCTTAAACGGCACCAACCGCCACTGGTTTTTACTGATGTCACGTCTATGCTAATATGGCAAAAATTGTGTGTGTGAGCTGTTGGGTGGTCAACTTTGTCTTGTCTTAGGTATTACTGTGATGGGTGATTGATACAGGATCGCTCACCTGCTCTCTCTCTCTCGATCTCTCTCAATTCAATTCAATTCAATTTCAATTTAAGGCTTTACTGGCATGGGAATCACATGTTAACATTGCCAAAGCAAGTGAAGTACAGTACCAGTCAAAAGTTTGGGCACACCTACTCATTCCAAGGTTTGTATATATTTTTGTTATTTTCTACATTGTAGAATAATAGTGAAGACAACAAACTATGAAATAACACATATGGAATCATGTAGTTACCAAAAAAGTGTTAAACAAATCAGATGCTTCAAAGTAGCCACCCTTTGCATTGATGACAGCTTTGCACACTCTTGGCATTCGCTCCACTAGCTTCAACTGGAATGCTTTTCCAACAGTCTTAAAGGAGTTCCCACATATGCTGAGCACTTGTTGGCTGCTTTTCCTTCACTCTGTGCTCTAACTCATCCCAAACCATCTCAATTGGCTTGAGGTCTGGTGATTGTGGAGGCCAGGTCATCTGATGCAGCACTCCATCACTCTCCTTCGTGGTCAAATAGCCCTTACACAGCCTGGAGGTGTGTTGGGTCATTGTCCTGTTGAAGAACAAATTATAGTCCCACTACAGTTTTTCCCAATTGCTAAAACACAATTTTGCAAACTAGGCTATTTTTATCAAAATAACACAATTCACAAAACCACACACCCAAACTGCAAAATACCTAATTTATCCTGCAAAATGAAGCACTGCAACCAAAACTACATATAGCATTATCAAAATCAAACGTTTGCACGAAATGGCACACACTTCATTCATATTAACAGATTTTTGTCTAACCAACTACACGCTGTTGGGCATAATGAAAAGCACTCTCATCTTTAGTATGCTTTGCCATAATACTAAAATAGCTCAAATTGTAGAAAATTCTTCAGATGGACAGAAATATTTGCAGATACACACACATGCTGTTGAAACATTTTATTTTTCACCAAACAAGTCAGTGCAACATATGCACAGCAGATATATTTACATTGGACTGAACAAAAATATGGTCACAAAAAAACAGTAAACTGAAAAAGAAAATTGCAGAAGAAATGTGCAGAAAAAATATATAGAAAAATAAAAGAGGCAAGAAAAATAATTAGGCGGCATCTTGCCGCACAGCTGGGTCTGGCCACAACGCCTCATCCACATCACAGGCAATATCTCCCCTTGCCAGACATCGAGGGAAGAAGCGCCTTGAGTGCCTTATCCATCCCTGAATCGCACCCACATCAATCTCATCCCATGCCTCTTCCATAGGCTGCACAAGAGGCATGCGCACAAAGGGCTGCCGGTCGTATACCTTCCACCGCCATGCCGAAAATAACTCTTCTATGGGGTTCAGAAATGGTGAGTATGGTGGGAGGTATTGCACGAGAAATGATGGGTGGTCAGCAAACCAGTTTTGGACTGGGGCTGCACGATGAAAGCTCACGTTGTCCCATACTACAACGTACCGGGTTCTTTGATGGTCTGCATCATTCATACACTCTGGTGGTATGAGAATGTTGTGGAGTCTGTCCAGAAATGTGAGAATATGGGCTGTGTTGTATGGTCCAAGGTTGGCATGACGTTGAAGGACACCATGCGTATTGGAGATGGCAGCGCACATTGTGATGTTCCCACCACGTTGGTCAGGAACATCTATAATGGCTCTGTGGCCAATGACGATTCTCCCCCTTCTTCTGGTCTTTGCAAGGTTGAACACAGCCTCATCTATAAATATGAACTCATGTGGGATTGCATGAGCATCTATTTCCAGTACTCCCTGAAAACAAAGGACAAAGGAGTCAATATGGTGTTATCCAGTACACTGGGAAACCATGTTGCGTGTAGTGTACTGCAGTCAATATTGTACTTACATCCACATATGCTCGTCTGAAATCTTTGTTTCTTTGAGAGTTTCTCTCAAACGGCACCTTATAAAGTTGTTTCATTCTGATTTGGTTTTGCTTGAGAATGCGAGCCAATGTGGACAGACTGACTCTTTGAATGTTGTTGAATATGGTGTTGTCTTGGATGATGTGGCTTTGAATTTCTAGTAATCTGATTTCATTATTTTCCAAAACCAAGTTTGCAATGGCAGCTTCCTGTACCCCGGTGAACATTTGGCCCCTTTCTCCACCATGGTTGCGTCTCTCAGTCTTTTAGAAAAACAAAAAAACAAAAATATAAGGCTTGGACAATACAGCCTAAAGATATTTCCCTCACAGTAGAGTAAATTCTACAGGAAATTTGTGCAGTTAGTGTATGACATCAGCCATTCATGAAGTAAACAGGTGTCACCCAACTGATACACTATGACATGGGGTGTACTACATAGTGTGAAATAAATTTTGGTTACATACCGGTACTCCAGTCTAAATGTCCGGATGACACAGGCGACAGTAAAGCGGCTCAAGTTGGGCTGCACTCTCTGTCCAGCCTCTCGCATTGTCAGCCCATGGTTGATGACATGATCAACTAAGGTTGTTCTGATTTCATTGTACTGTCACGTCCTGACCAGCAGAGGGTGTAGTTGTGTAGTATTTTGGTCAGGACGTGGCAGAAGATGTCTGTATGTTTGTTCTGGGTTGCATGTTTCTATGTTGGTCTGTGTGGCTCCCGATCAGGGACAGCTGGTTATCGTTGTTCCTGATTGGGAGTCATATATTAGGTGTGTGTTTTTCACTTGGGTTTGTGGGTTGTTGCGCTAGCACTGCTATTATTTTGTATGTATAGCCTGTTAGCCTGTCGTGAGTCGTTCTTGGTTATTGTTTTGGTGTTCACTTTATTTAAAATAAATATTAAAGATGAGTATCCACATCCCGCTTGCATTTTGGTCTCATGTTGACGACAATCGTTACAATGTGTGTAAAGCAGAAAATGTGTTTAGACTTTTGGAGACTTGAGAAGAGGTTTTGCTCTGTGTGTCAGTTTAACCCTTTCACACGTACCATCACACGGGGTGTGATCGTTCTACAGTGGTCCCTGAAGCGTACGATCACACCCCGTGTGATTAGAACGCTCATTTAGAACGCATTTGAGCTGGCCACATTTTTCTCAGAAACTATTTACACAAACAGTCCTTACAAAGTTATGTCCAGAATGTGAGCAGTTTATTTTTGAATGCAATGTTAAGATATTCACAGAAGTATCTATAGCATAACACAATCATCCTAACTGGAAAAATGTAGGCTACATTTGTCCTAGCGCTAACTGAGGAAAGATTGACGCAACACAAGCGGTCATATTTTCTAACTCTCGGCTGACGTAAACTATACCATGAATTAGCTAATAGCAATTACTATGTATAATTAATCACATCACGAGTGAGCTCACCATTGATCGAAATAATTAGGTAAAACACTTTCTAGAAATTGAAAGCAATCCGTCGATTTAGTTTCAGCGCGCAGCCATGCATTTTTTCCTCACAGAAACCGAAGATAAGAGAAGACAAGATGAGTTTGGTCTGTTTACAGTATGCATGTTGAAGGGGTGTGTCATCTACTGTCGTTCACATCCCACCATTCATTTGCAGAATTCCTCAAATGAGTGAACTCTTACTCACCTCATTTTGTTATTTACATTTACATTTAAGTCATTTAGCAGACGCTCTTATCCAGAGCGACATACAAATTGGTGCATTGACCTTATGATATCCAGTGGAACAACCTGATTGGGAGTTATAACATCTTTGGTCAAACGGATGATTACGTGAAACCCAGAATGCATTGTATGTCAACAAACATGGCTCCATACACAGCTGGAATTAGCTTAGCTCATCATAATCAGTACAACCTTCAAAACATTTTACACACATACTATGCGAACATTACAATTTATGCAAAAATCGGAATGCATGATTTATCACGGGTAATTGAAAAACGTCAATAAAATACTAAATATATCAATAATACCACACAAAACATTTTCTGATAGTGATTTATTGATACAAATGGCGCGTGCAGGCAGTCAATCATGGTAACCTCTCACTCCCACTCTGAGCCATTCAGTGTTGTTGTTTATGTAACAATCACATCCTGGAATGGAGAGAACGTTCGAACATCACGTGCATAAAAAAACTCACGCTGAGGCGACCGTTAGAGATATTTGGAACTCACGCGTGAAAGGGTTAAATAATTGTGCTGTGCATGTCATTTTAATGTGTTAGCAATTGGAAAAAACTGTAATGCAAACCAGATGGGATGGCGTATCGCTGCAGAATGCTGTGGTAGCCATGCTGGTTAAGTATGCCTTGAATTCTAAATAAATCACAGACAGTGTCACCAGAAAAGCACACCCACACCATCACACCTCCTCCTTCATGCTTTATGGTGGGAACCACACATGCGGAGATCATCCGTTCACCTACTCTGTCTCATAAAGACACAGCATTTGGATCCAAAAATCTCAAATTTGGACTTATCAGACCAAAGGACAGATTTCCACTGTTTGACATCTCTTATTATTTGTGCCCTTTAGCAGTGGTTTCTTTGCAGCAATGCGACCATGAAGGCCTGATTCACACAGCCTCCTCTGAACAGTTGATGTTGAGATGTGTCTTTTACTTGAACTCTGTGAAGCATTTATTTGGGCTGCAATTTCTGAGGCTGGTAACTCTAATGAACATATCCTCTGCAGCAGAGGTAACTACAGGTCTTCCTTTCTTGCCATAATATGGATTTGGTCTTTTACCAAATAGGGCTATCGTCTGTATACGCCCCGTACCTTGTCACAACAAAACTGATTGGCTCAAAAGAAATTCCACAAATTAACTTTTATCAAGGCACACCTGTTAATTAAAATGCATTCTAGGTGACTACCTCATGAAGATGGTTGTGAGAATACCAAGAGTTTTCAAAGCTGTCTTCAAGGCAAAGGGTGGCTACTTTGAAGAATCTCAAATATAAACTATAGTTGGATTTGTTTAACACTTTTTTGGTTACTATATGATTCCATTTGTGTTATTTCATAGTTTTGATGTCTTCACTATCATTCTACAATGTAGAAAACAGTAAAAATAAAGAAAAACCCTTGAATGGGTAGGTGTGTCCAAACTTCTGACTGGTACTGTAGATAATAAACAAAAGTGAAATAAACAATACAAATGAACAGTAAATATTACACTAAAAACAGTTCCAAAAGAATAAATATCATATATTATATAGTCATATTATATGCAAATAGTTAAAGTACAAAAGGTAAATTAAATAAACATAAATATGGATTGTATGTACAATGGTGTTTGTTCTTCACTGGTTGCCCTTTTCTTGTGGCAACAGGTCATAAATCTTGCTGCTTTGATGGCACACTGTGGTATTTCACCCAATAGATATGGGAGTTTTTCAAATTGGGTTTGTTTTCAAATTCCTTGTGGATCTGTGTAATCTGAGGGAAATATATGTCTCTAATATGGTCATACATTTGGCAGGAGATTAGGAAGTGCAGCTCAGTTTCCACCTCATTTTGTGGGCAGTGTGCACATAGCCTGTCTTCTGTTGAGAGCCAGGTCTGCCTACGGCGGCCTTTCTCAATAGCAAAGCTATGCTCACTGAGTCTGTACATAGTCAAAGCTTTCCTGGTCAGGTATTCTGCCGCTGTAAACTCTCTGTTTAACATTCTAGTTTGCTCTGTTTTTTTGTTAATTCTTTCCATTGTGTCAAGTAATTATCTTATAGTGTTTTCATGATTTGGTTGGGTCTCTCTCTCTCTCCCTCTAAAGTTCAGCCTGTGGGAAGAAACACAATATTAGATCTTCAAGGTCTCTGCTTTTCTTTCTCTCAGTTTTTTCATTCCTTTTCATCATCCCTCTCTCCCTCTCTTCCTCCCTCTCTCTCTCACTTGTTTAAGTCAAGCAGTTTCTCAGCAACTTTCTCTATTTGTCAACACGCCATCTCTTCTCTCTTTGCTTTAGATCCACAGGTTTTTGGAAGGCACACGGAGAGGAGTGGGTGAATAAACCGTAGGATGGACAGAAGAAGGGAGGGATGGAGAGATGGATGGAGGGAGATGGGAAAGAAGATGAAGAGAATATAAAGCGAAAAACAAAACGATTTTGTGTCCAAGATTCGCCTACTGCTTAGTGTGTGTCTGTGTGTGTGTGTGTGTGTGTGTGTGTGTGTGTGTGTGTGTGTGTGTGTGTGTGTGTGTGTGTGTGTGTGTGTGTGTGTGTGTGTGTGTGTGTGTGTGCATTTGTGTGTGGTCAACTATGTCTTGTCTAAAGTGTTACCGTGATGACTGATTTATACAATATCTCTCTCTCTCTTCAAAGTTCAACCTGTGGGAGGGAACACAATATCAGATCTTCAAGGTCTCTGCTTTTCTTTCTCTCAATTTCTTCATTCTTTTGCATCCTCCCTCTCTTCCTCCCTCTCTCTCACTTGTTGTAGTCAAGCAGTTTCTCAGCAACTGACTCCTTATTTGTCAGCACTGCATCTCTTCTCGCTTTTCTTTTGGATGGCATACGGAGAGGAGTGGGTGAATAAACAGAAGGAAGGACAGAAGAACAGAGGGAGGGAGATGGGAAAGAAGATAAAGAGAAAATTGAGCGAAAAACTATGAGATCTTGTGTCCAAGATTCACCTAGTGCTGAGAGTTTGTATCAACGTGTTTGTGTAAATGTAAGTGTATGCTTGTGTCTGTGTGTGTGTGTGTGTGTGTGTGTGTGTGTGTGTGTGTGTGTGTGTGTGTGTGTGTGTGTGTGTGTGTGTGTGTGTGTGTGTGTGTGTGTGTGTGTGTGTGTGTGTCCGACATGTCCCTACCGCAGGCATAGTCTCTTATAGCCCTCTCTGTCAGATTGGTCCCATCTGCTACCAAGATGGGTGCAGTCTGGGCCTAGGAGGGAGAACACTGAAACACACACACACTAACTATCTGGCTAGTTAGCTCAGCCCGGTCACAACAAATCCAATGCACTATTCAAAGTGTGTCTAGGTCCACAGGACATCAGGAAATGCCTTCAACACCAGCCAATAGGGACAACGCTATTACCATGAAGTAGCTCCAGCTCCGAGGATAGCGGTTTCAATCCCAGTGCTAGACACTGTTAAAAATAAAAGATAATGTTCCAAACCTTAACTCTTTAACGCCCACACCAGTAGAAATCCACTTTTCTAGCTAAAAGACAATGTCAGGAGCTTACCCATGATGTTTCTCAACAATTTAAGTCAATAAGTCATCATTTTAATCAAAGTATGATATATTTGGGCTTTAAGTGACATATCCGAACTGCCCACTTCGTGCAAATCCATGTGAATGCGGTGACTTTTCCTATGACATGACATATTTATTATTTTCAGCCCACATTTAGTTTCAGGTCTGGGTTTTATTTGAATGTTACCACCCACTAGCATGGTATTGTTTATTAAAGGCCATGTTGCAAGTTACATTTGCAATATACATCCCTTGTAGATGGATTGCTAAAGAAAAGAAAATTGTGACGCACTTGCGTTAGCAGCCTGTGATTTTGCCTTTGACATTCGTTCAGGTGAACACTCTGGAGCTGACTGGGGACAACATCTGGTGAAGACACCGATTCTACAAACAAGTAGATATTACACCTCGGCCTGAATAGGCAAGTCAGTTAATTATTTTTTACATTTTTTTAATTGAACCTTTATTTAACTAGGCAAGTCAGTTAAGAACAAATTCTTATTTAGCAGTCTAAGGCACTGTATCACAGTGCAAGAGGCGTCACTTCAGTCCCTGGTTCGAATCCAGGCTGAATCCCATCCGGCCGTGATTGGGAGTCCCATAGGGCAGCGCACAACTGGCCCAGCGTCGTCCGGGTATGGCTGACTTGCCTAGTTAAATAAAGGTTAAATAAATAAAATAAAATAAAAAATGAACTGACTTCCTAGTTAAATAAAGGTAAAAAATTCAAATTAAATAATAATAATGAGTAAAGCCAGTGTATCTATGTGTATTTATGTATGCGGATGACTCAACACTACACACTTCAGCTACTGAAATGATTTCAACACAAAACAAACACAAAACAACCTAGTCAGTTGTACAGTCGTGGCCAAAAGTTTTGAAAATGACACAAATATTAATTTTCACAAAGTTCGCTGCTTCAATGTCTTTAGATATTTTTGTCAGATGTTACTATGGAATACTGAAGTATAATTACAAGCATTTCATAAGTGTCAAAGGCTTTTATTAACAATTACATGAAGTTGATGCAAAAAGTCAATATTTGCAGTGCTGACCCTTCTTTTTCAAGACCTCTGCAATCCACCCTGGCATGCTGTCAATTAACTACTGGGCCACATCCTGACTAATGGCAGCCCATTCTTGCATAATTAACCTGTTGGGTCTAGGGGGCAGCATTTGCACGTCTGGATAAAAAAAATGTACCCGATTTAATCTGGTTACTAATCCTACCCAGTAACTAGAATATGCATATACTTATTATATATGGATAGAAAACACTCTAAAGTTTCCAAAACTGTTTGAATGGTGTCTGTGAGTATAACAGAACTCATTTGGCAGGCAAAACCCTGAGACATTTTCTGACAGGAAGTGGATACCTGATGTGTTGTATTGACTTTAAACCTATCCCATTGAAAAACACAGGGGTTTAGGAATATTTTGGCACTTCCTATTGCTTCCACTAGATGTCACCAGCCTTTACAAAGTGTTTTGAGTCTTCTGGAGGGAGATCTGACCGAACAAGAGCCATGGAACGATGATGGCCCATTAGACACCTTGCGCGCGAGTTCATCTTGGGTACCCTCGTTCCAATACGTTATAAAAGAGTATGCATTCGTCCACCTTGAATATTATTCATGTTCTGGTTAAAAAAGGCCCTAATGATTTATGCTATACAACGTTTGACATGTTTGAACGAACGGAAATATATTTTTTCCCCTCGTTCATGACGAGAAGTCCGGCTGGCTTACATCATGTGCTAACGAGACGGAGATTTTTGGACATAAATGATGAGCTTTTTTGAACAAAACTACATTCGTTATGGACCTGTGATACCTGGAAGTGACATCTGATGAAGAGAATCAAAGGTAATGGATTATTTACATAGTATTTTCGATTTTAGATCTCCCCAACATGACGTCTAGTCTGTATCGCAACGCGTATTTTTCTGGGCGCAGTGCTCAGATTATTGCAAAGTGTGATTTCCCAGTAAGGTTATTTTTAAATCTGGCAAGTTGATTGCGTTCAAGAGATGTAAATCTATAATTCTTTAAATGACAATATAATATTTTACCAATGTTTTCTAATTTTAATTATTTAATTTGTTACGCTGACTTGACTGCCGGTTATTGGAGGGAAACGATTTCCTCAACATCAATGCCATAGTAAAACGCTGTTTTTGGATATAAATATGAACTTGATAGAACTAAAAATGCATGCATTGTCTAACATAATGTCCTAGGAGTGTCATCTGATGGAGATTGTAAAAGGTTAGTGCATCATTTTAGCTGGTTTTATGGTTTTGGTGACCCTGTCTTTGACTTGACAAAACATTACACACAACTCTTGTAAATGTACTGTCCTAACATACTCTAAATTTATGCTTTCGCCGTAAAACCTTTTTGAAATCGTAAAACGTGGTTAGATTAAGGAGATGTTTATCTTTCAAATGGTGTAACATAGTTGTATTTTTGAAAAATTTGAATTTTGACATTTATTTGGATTCAAATTTGCCGCTCTTGAAATGCACCTGCTGTTGATGGAGTGCACCACGGGTGGCACGCTAGCGTCCCACCTAGCCCCAAGAGGTTAATGCTTTGAGTTTGTCAGAATTTGTGGGTTTGTGGGACCACAAGTTCTCAATGGGATTAAGGTCTGGGGATTTTCCTGGCCATGAACCCAAAATTTTGATGTTTTGTTCCCCGAGCCACTTAGTTATCACTTTTGCCTTATGGCAAGGTGCTCCATCATGCTGGAAAAGGCATTGTTTGTAACCAAACTGTTCCTGGATGGTTGGTAGAAGTTGCTCTCGGAGGATGTGTTGATACCATTCTTTATTCATGGCTGTGTTCTTAGGCAAAATTGTGAGTGAGCCCACTCCCTTGTCTGAGAAGCAACCCCACACATGAATGGTCTCAGGATGCTTTACTGTTGGCATGACACAGAACTGATGGTAGCGCTCACCTTGTCTTCTCCGGACAAGCTTTTTTCCGGATGCCCCAAACAATTGGAAAGAGGATTCATCAGAGAAAATGACTTTACCCCAGTCCTCAGCAGTCCAATCCCTGTACCTTTTGCAGAATATCAGTCTGTCCCTGATGTTTTTCCTGGAGAGAAGTGGCTTCTTTGCTGCCCTTCTTGACACCAGGCCATCCTCCAAAAGTCTTCGTCTCACTGTGCGTGCAGATGCACTCACACCTGCCTGTTGCCATTCCTGAGCAAGCTCTGTACTGGTGGTGCCCCGATCCCGCAGCTGAATCAACTTTAGGAGACGGTCCTGGCGCTTGCTGGACTTTCTTGGGCGCCCTTAAGCCTTCTTCACAACAATTTAGCAGCTCTCCTTGAAGTTCTTGATGATCCGATAAATGGTTGATTTAGGTGCAATCTTACTGGCAGCAATATCCTTGCCTGTGAAGCCCTTTTTGTGCATAGCAATGATGACGGCATGTGTTTCCTTGCAGGTAACCATGTTTGACAGAGTAAGAACAATGATTCCAAGCACCCCCCTCCTTTTGAAGCTTCCAGTCTGTTATTCGAACTCAATCAGCATGACAGAGTGATCTCCAGCGTTGTCCTCGTCAACACTCACACCTGTGTTAACGAGAGAATCACTGACATGATGTCAGTTGGTCCTTTTGTGGCAGGGCTAAAATGCAGTGGAAATGTTTTTGGGGGATTCAGTTCATTTGCATGGCAAATAGAGACTTTGCAATTAATTGCAATTCATCTGATCACTCTTCGTAACATTCTGGAGTATATGCAAATTACCATCATACAAACTGAGGCAGCAGACTTTGTGAAAATTAATATTTGTGTCATTCTCCAAACTTTTGGCCATGACTGTACATCTGAAATGTGTCTTCCTCATTTAAACCATCCCCTCTGAATCAGAGTGGAGCAGAGGGCTGCCTTAATCAACATCCACGTCTTTGGCACCCAGGCAACATTGAGTTAACTGCCTTGTTCAGGGGCAGAACGGTCAGCTCTGGGATTTGATCCAGCAACCTTTCTGTTACTGTCCCAATGCACCTACCCGCCAGGCTACTTGCCACCCCAAAGAGCTACAATTAGTTTCAAAATGCGTAGCAAGGAATAAGCTAGTCCTAACTATTTCAAAAACTAAAAGCATTGTATTTGGGACAAATCATTCAATAAACCCTGAACCTCAACTAAATCCTGTAATAAATAATGTGGAAATTGAGCAAGTTGAGGTGACTAAACTGCTTGGAGTAACCCTGGATTGTAAACTGTCATGATCAAAACATATTGATACAACAGTAGCTAAGATGGGGAGAAGTCTGTCCAAAGTAAAGTGCTGCTCTGCCTTCTTAACAACACTATAAACAAGGCAGGTCCTACAGTTGTGTGGTCAGGTACCACAAAGAGGGACTTAGGGAAATTGCAATTGGCTCAGAATGGCAGCACGGCTGGCCCTTGGATGTAGACAGAGAATTAATATTAATAATATGCATGTCAATCTCTCCTGGCTCTAAGTGGAGGAGAGATTGACTTCATCACTACTTGTATTTGTGAGAGGTATTGACATGTTGAATGCACCAAGCTGTCTGTTTCAACTACTTGCACACAGCTCGGACACCCATAATTACCCCACAAGACATGCCACCAGAGGTCGCAAGCAGTAACATTTGATTTTAAAAACAGATACAAATACATCTTATGGAACAGCGGGGACAGTGAAGCAACACAAACATAGGCACAGACACATGTATACACACACAAGATAACATGTGCACTATACACACACATGGATGTTGTAAATATGTGGTTATGGACTTGTCACGGTTGTCGTAAGGAGAAGCGGACCAAAGTGCAGCGTGTGTGTCATTCCACATTTTATTTACACTGTGAAACTATGCAATACATAAACATAATGTTATGGCTGTCGTAGAGAGGGGACCAAAGCGCAGCGTGTTGAGTGCTCATGATGAAATGTATTTTAACTCAAAAACACTAACGACAAAATAACAAAGACAAAAACGAAAGCGCACAGTTCTGTCAGGTACATAGACTAAACAGAATACAACTACCCACAAACACAGGTACTCACAAAACGGAAAACAACTACCCACAAAACCCCATAGACAAACCCAAACTTAAATATGATCTCCAATTAGAGACAACACAAACCAGCTGCCTCTAATTGGAGATCATCCAAATCTCAACCTAGAAATAGAAAAACAAGAACAAAACATAGAAACAAAAAACATAGACTGCCCACCCATATCACACCCTGACCTAACTAACCAGAGAAAAAACAGCTCTCATAGGTCAGAGCGTGACAACCAACAGGATGTCGTGACTTGACTTAACATCAATCTGATGACTGTTATTTATCTAATCAACTAACCATGTTTAATTGTTACCCGATTAAATTAATCATGTGACAATTAACTCATTAGGATCTGGGGCACCACGAAAGCGGTTCTTTAACCTGTTAGGGCTAGGGGGCAGTATTGACACGGCCGGATAAAAAACGTACCCGATTTAATCTGGTTACTACTCCTGCCCAGTAACTAGAATATGCATATAATTATTGGCTTTGGATAGAAAACACCCCAAAGTTTCTAAAACTGTTTGAATGGTGTCTGTGAGTATAACAGAACTCAAATGGCAGGCCAAAACCTGAGAAGATTCCATGCAGGAAGTGGCCTGTCTGACAACTTGTGTTTCATCTTGGCTCTTTTTATTGAAGACTGAGGATCTTTGCTCTAACGTGACACTTCCTACGGCTCCCATAGGCTCTCAGAGCCCGGGAAAAAGCTGAACGATATCGAGGCAGCCTCTGGCTGAAACACTTTATCGCTTTTGGCAAGTGGCCGATCAGAGTACTATGGGCTTAGGCGCGTGCCCGAGTCGACCCCATGCTTTATTTTCTTTCGTCTGTTTACCTAAACGCAGATTCCCGGTCGGAATATTATCACTTTTTTATGAGAAAAATGGCATAAAAATTGATTTTAAACAGCGGTTGACATGCTTCGAAGTACGGTAATGGAATATTTAGAAATGTTTTGTCACGAATTGCGCCATGCTCGTCACCCTTATTTACCCTTTCGGATAGTGTCTTGAACGCACGAACAAAACGCCGCTGTTTGGATATAACTATGGATTATTTTGAACCAAACCAACATTTGTTATTGAAGTAGAAGTCCTGGGAGTGCATTCTGACGAAGACAGCAAAGCTAATAACATTTTTCTTATAGTAAATCTGACTTTGGTGAGTGCTAAACTTGCTGGGTGTCTAAATAGCTAGCCCTGTGATGCCGGGCTATCTACTGAGAATATTGCAAAATGTGCTTTCACCAAAAAGCTATTTTAAAATCGGACATATCGAGTGCATAGAGGAGTTCTGTATCTATAATTCTTAAAATAATTGTTATGCTTTTTGTGAACGTTTATCGTGAGTAATTTAGTAAATTCACCGGCAGTGTTCGGTGGGAATGCTAGTCACATGCTAGTCACATGCTAATGTAAAAAGCTGGTTTTTGATATAAATATGAACTTGATTGAACAAAACATGCATGTATTGTATAACATAATGTCCTAGGGTTGTCATCTGATGAAGATCATCAAAGGTTAGTGCTGCATTTAGCTGTCTTCTGGGTTTTTGTGACATTATATGCTAGCTTGAAAAATGGGTGTCTGATTATTTCTGGCTGCGTACTCTGCTGACATAATCTAATGTTTTGCTTTCATTGTAAAGCCTTTTTGAAATTGGACAGTGTGGTTAGATTAACGAGAGTCTTGTCTTTAAAATGGTGTAAAATAGTCATATGTTTGAGAAATTGAAGTAATAGCATTTCTAAGGTATTTGAATAACGCGCCACAGGATTCCACTGGCTGTTACGTAGGTGGGACGATTTGGTGCCACCTGCCCTAGAGAGGTTAAAGATTTACTATGTCTCCAATTACACTCTATAAGGTCTTTTCCTATCACATCTATAAACAGTCAATTTATTAATCATAACCTTGTATCAATATCATCATTCTGAACAGTCGTAACCTTGCATCTGCAAAAACCCGAGCCTTACTTATGATTCAGTGCTACACAAATAAGTATAATTATTTATTTACTAGCTAATTAAATAGTAACACAGAATAAACATACACACTTAATACGTTAAAAACAGGTCCCGAGCGGAATGACACAACATGGCTGCTTGTTACAAAAGAGATGGAGAAAGGGCAGAGAGGGACAGAGACACTAAACATTGGTACTTTCAGAAACTACTCTCACTTACAGTAATCATATACCTTGCACACGAACCAGCACCCTCTTTAAGTAAGAAATTATGAATGTATTATGTGAAATGCCTGGGTTGCCGTGTATCTTCCTCAAAACCGGTCTGCCTTAGAAAGGGGGTTGGGCCTTTTCGCGACATGCTTGTTTGGTTCTGTTTGTCCAAAAGGGTTCCAACAAGTCTTCTACTGATGTTCTCCTCTTTATTTTCCTTCCATTCGCTCTCGAAGATGTTTATTTTGAAGATAGGCTTGCCAGCCGTGTTGATGGTTCCCAGTGGGGTGATGAGAGTAGCGTAATACGATGGTTTGAGCAGAGTAGTAGAATGGTCCCACTTAAATTAACTTTGGAAGATATTTACTTAGGACAGCTAATCAGCCGTACCAGTGATTGTCC
This sequence comes from Salmo salar, assembly GCF_965601325.2. Lineage (NCBI taxonomy): Eukaryota > Metazoa > Chordata > Actinopteri > Salmoniformes > Salmonidae > Salmo > Salmo salar. Next base: position 95,776,304 of record NC_138300.1, read on the forward strand.
GAGAGGTGAGTTCATTGTCTATACCTCATGTTGAGATTCAAAATTCAGACCACTTTAAATGTGCAACTGCAGCTTTAAGTCTCTCTGGTCTAGTATGTTTATTTCTGGAAGGGGTGGTTCCGTCAGGCTGACAGCCTCTCTGACCTCCCTCAGGGGTTGTGGCTTCTTACTCTGCTCAGTTATAACAAACAAATATCTCTTAGAGTTTGTCAAATCACATCCCTCTCTTAACAAAAACTGTTTCATAATTTTTCATATTACATGCACAACGCATAGGATGGAAACTTCGTACATGTAGTGGGTATACTTTCCAAGTTACAGTATTTCCTTCATCAAAAAATAACGTGTTCTATAGATCGCCTCTGACCATTCCCCATGTTCTATGTTAGAAATATTGTTCCAGTGAGTTGTTAATCCCGTCTAGTTCTTTCCTCCCCTCCCTTTGCGGGTGAGAGGGGGTCTGAGTGATGACCTGGTTTGTGGATCATCGTGACAGTCCCCCTCTGGTGGATTAACTTGGTAAGATTTCTGCAAGCTGCAGACTCCCACAAGAATGGTCATGGGATGTCCTGGTTGTGGATTATCATTCCAGACCCGTCGTCCGGTTGTCCAGGCTGGTGGATCTCGGCAGTAACTTAGACAGACGTTAATAACGCACAACATTCACGCAATACATCGTTACATTTCTTCCCCAAATTAGCGGCGTTGTGGCACTAACTGGTGGTCGTATGGGGAATTTGTTTGTGGCAGTATCACTTCCTAAGTGTCAAAGAAAATGAAAATAAAAATTGAGAATAAAAAAATATATACAATATATAGTTACCACACTTTAATCATCTAATTGATGATATCATGACGTAGTCTAATGTCATGTCTAGGGCGGCCCTACTTGAAGGTGTGAGGACAGACGTTCCGCTAGCGGAACCCCGTTCCGCCTGCGGAACCCCTAGCCAGCAGCCAATGGCATCGTACGGCGCGAAAATACAAAACCAACTAAAATACCACAATTCGAGTTTCTCAAACAATCAACTATTTTACACCATTTTAAAGATAAGACTCTCGTTAATCTAACCACATTGTCCGATTTCAAAAAGGCTTTACAGCTAAAGCAAAACATTAGATTATGTCAGGAGAGTACCCAGCCCAAAAATAATCAGACACCCATTTTCAAAGCAAGCATATATGTCACATAAACCCAAACCACAGCTAAAGGCAGCCCCACCCTTTATGATCTTCATCAGATGACACTCCTAGGACATTATGTTATACAATATATGCATGTTTTGTTCAATCAAGTTCATATTTATATCAAAAAACAGCTTTTTACATTAGCATGTGATGTTCAGAACTAGCATACCCACCGAAAACTTCCGGTGAATTTACTAAATTACTCATGATAAACGTTCACAAAATACATAACAATTATTTTAAGAATTATAGATACAGAACTCCTTTATGGATTTGCGGTGTCAGATTTTAAAATAGCTTTTCGGCGAAAGCACATTTTGCAATATTCTCAGTATATAGCTCGGCCATCACGGCTAGCTATTTTGACACCCACCAAGTTTGGGACAACCTAAACTCAGAATTACTATTACAAAAATTGGATTACCTTTGCTGTTCTTCATCAGAATGCACTCCCAGGACTTCTACTTCAACAACAAATGTTGTTTTGGTTCCAAATAATCCATAGTTATATTCAAATAGCTCAGTTTTGTTCGTGCGTTCAGGTCAGTATCCGAAGGGTGACGCGCGAGCGCATTTCGTGACAAAAAATGTCAAAATATTCCATTACCATACTTAGAAGCATGTCAAACGCTGTTTAAAATCAATTTTTATGCTATTTTTCTCGTAAAATAGCGATAATATTCCAACCGGACAATAGTGTATTCATTCAAAGAGGAAAATAAAAAAACAGAGAGGTCTCGTGAAAGCGCATATCCAATCTCTCTGTCACCAGGCAGACCACTGAGAAACTGAGCTACCATACTCTGCCCAGAGACAGGAGACGCCTCAATGCGCTTTCTGAAGGCTTTAGAGAGCCAATGGAAGCCTTAGAAAGTGCTACGTAACCCCAGAGATACTGTAGTTTCGATAGAGAACCAAAAGAAGAACTACAAATTCTCAGACAGGCCACTTCCTGCTTGGAATTTTCTCAGGTTTTTGCCTGCCATATGAGTTCTGTTATACTCACAGACACCATTCAAACAGTTTTAGAAACTTCAGAGTGTTTCCTATCCAAATCTACTAATAATATGCATATTCTCGTTTCTGGGCAAGAGTAGTAACCAGTTTAAATCAGGTACGTTTTTTATCCGGCCGTGAAAATACTGCCCCCTAGCCCAGACAGGATAAGTACACCAAATCAAATCAAATTGATTTATATAGCCCTTCGTACATCAGCTGATATCTCAAAGTGCTGTACAGAAACCCAGCCTAAAACCCCAAACAGCAAGCAATGCATGTGAAAGAAGCACGGTGGCTAGGAAAATCTCCCTAGGAAAAACTCCCTAGAAAGGCCAACAACCTAGGAAGAAACCTAGAGAGGAACCAGGCTATGAGGGGTGGCCAGTCCTCTTCTGGCTGTGCAGGGTGGATATTATAACAGAACATGGTCAAGATGTTAAAATGTTCATAAATGACCAGCATGGTCAAATAATAATAATCATAGTAGTTGTCGAGAGTGCAACAAGCACGTCCGGTGAACAGGTCAGGGTTCCATAGCCGCAGGCAGAACAGTTGAAACTGGAGCAGCAGCACGGCCAGGTGGACTGGGGACAGCAAGGAGTCATCATGCCAGGTAGTCCTGAGGCATGGTCCTAGGGCTCAGGTCCTCCGAGAGAAAGACAGAAAGAGAGAAAGAGAGAATTAGAGAGAGCATATTTAAATTCACACAGGACACCGGATAAGACAAGAGAAATACTCCAGATGTAACAGACTGACCCTAGCCCCCCGACACATAAACTACTGCAGCATAAATACTGGAGGCTGAGACAGGAAGGATCAGAAGACACTGTGGCCCCATCCGATGTACAGCCACTGCCTGTACACTGCCTGGTCCTGTTGCCTAGTTGAAATTGAAGTGGTTTGCATCAGGTGTGGAAAACAAATCGAATCTTTCACATTATGTCATCTCAGACACAATGAATTGTCATTGTGCAATAGACAACCACGCCATACGTAGAATGCAATTCAACATCAGGTTTCCAGGCAAATGTTGAAGCAACCCTCCTTCACAAATCAAATGAACACCACACAGATCCTTACCTAGATGTCGCTGCAGGAATGCTAGCGATATTTTATTACAGAGATCGATGGCAACCTGAGAGTTGATCTCTCCTTTCAGCTTCAGGATCGTCCTGATCCAGTTGCCTGTCAGGAAGGTGAAATCTGGGAAGCTCTGGTGAACCATTCCCCTGTGTTTCTCACATAACAATTGAGGCAATTGTGTGTTCTTTGGATTGTGAACTGTGAAGTTGGACTGAGAAAAGAAGTTCCTCCTTTGAGGAGGATACACAACTCGGAGGTTTTTCTTGCACTGATAGACTTGTTTCAAATCAGGAAGTGGTTTTGTAAGTGCCAGACACGAGATAAATGACAGCAGACCAGAGTGGATTCAGAGATGGTGTTTGTTTTGTTTGGTCTTGTGCCATACCAATGCCACACCACCTTGCAAGTGGTCTAGATGACGGTAAGAACAACGATCAACGAATGCCGTTGGCATGCCAAGACATACGTTCTTGTTGAAGTAGTGATGGTTTGAAGACAACGGCAGAGGTACGTCACACGGGGGCAGTTTGAAGTCAGTGGCATCGTCACCACAGCTTTGACACACCACCAAAGCTCCAGCCACACACCAATTCAGCAAATTCGACATTGAAGAAGAGTGGGACAACATTCCACAGGCCACAATCAACAGCCTGATCAACTCTATGCAAAGGAGATGTGTCACGCTGCAAGAGGCAAATGGTGGTCACACCAGATACTGACTGGTTTTCTGATCCACACCCCTACTTTTTTAAAAGGTGTCTGTGACCAACAGCTGCATATCTGTTTTCCCAGTCATGTGAAATCCATAGATTAGGGCCGAATGTATTTATTTCAATTGACTGATTTCCTTATATGAACTGTAACTCAGTAAAATCTTTGAAATTGTTGCATGTTGCGTTTATATTTTTGTTCAGTGTACAAATAATATTATTGTGAGTTTGGGGGGTAGCCAAGAGATTCGAACCTCTGAACAAGGGTGCTAAGTGTTATGTTATAGGTCCAATGGAGCTGTTTTTATCTCAATATCAAATCCTTTCTGGGTAACAATTAAGTACCTTACTGTTATTGTTTTCAATTAAAATGGTAAAAAATAAACAAACATTTCTTAGCAAAGACCAATTTGACAAGCAGGAATTTAAGATGGCAAAATATTCTCTCAGCCTCATGACAAAATGTGTAGAATAGCATCATTATTGATAGAATTTGGTAATTTAGCAAGAGAGCTAGGGACTTCTTGGGTCCTCTCTAGCACTTGAAAAACTGACTTATTGGTGTAAGTCAACCATCTAAATGACTGGTCTGAAACATCACATTGAGAAACACTGATTTAGTATAAATGTTTATCAAAAGTGACACTGTATACTGTATATTGTCAGTATACAATATGGGACCATGAGGGAATCAAACTCACAACTCTGGTGTTAATTAAATCAGCACGTTCCAACCAACCATTGAAACCAGATCTTAAATGTGCCAGATCTTAAATGTGCCAATGTAATCTAACCTCAGTAAAAAAAGAAACGTCCTCTCACTGTCAACTGTGTTAATTTTCAGCAAACTTAGCATGGGTAAATATTTGTATGAATATAACAAGATTCAACAACTGAGACATGAACTGAACAAGTTCTACAGACATGTGACTAACAGAAATTGAATAATGTGTCCTTGAACAAAGGGGGGTTAAAAATCAAAAGTAGCAGTCAGTATCTGGTGTGGCCACCAGCTGCATTAAGTACTGCAGTGCATCTCTTCCTCGTGGACTGCACCAGATTTGCCAGTTCTTGCTGTGAGATGTTACCCCACTCTTCCACCAAGGCACCTGCAAGTTCCCAGACATTTCTGGAGGGAATGACCATCACCCCTGTTGAGACAAAACCGTGACTCGTCAGTGAAGAGCACTTTTTGCCAGTCCTGTCTGGTCCAGCGACGGTGGGTTTGTGCTTTGCCTAAGGTCTGTATGACTTAAAAATGTAGCTATAGGCTAACTAGCATGCTAAATTAAGTTGTAATCCGCGAGCTCAGGCTCAGAGTATCACAGGTTAAATCCAACATTTGACAGTTAAGTTTAGGAATTAATTCCGAATGGTAAAGATAAGGGTTCAGGTTTGGAATAGGGTTAAAACAGAATAAAATGTAAACCAGTCCCTAGCACTGGGATGAAACCTGCGATCCTTGAAGCCGGAGTGCGTGGTTCAAGCCCTTCCTCTATCCAAATCCACAAAGCCCTAGCAAGCCGATGGTATTGAAAGCACCTCCCAACGTCCTGGGGACCTGGACAAACGTTGAAAACTGAAGACGATCTGGTGTGACCTGGCTGAGAGAGAAACCTTAGGGCTGTAGGTGAGACATGAGAGTGACTGCCTCCACAGTAAGTACATTTTTTATCTGATATTGACAAGATCACAGATATACTGAATGCAACAAATAAACGTTTATTTGTCCCGTACACAGATTAGCAGATGTTACAGCAGGTGCTGCAAAATGCTTGAGTTTCTAGCTCATACAGTGCAGTAAAACAAAATCAATATATATACCAATATGCAAATAATCTAGAAAATCTAAAACAAGAAAGAAATGCATCCCCAACTGGCCTGTATGTGGTTTTATTTGGCCCCCCAAGGTTTCTGAGCAAAACAAAATACATATTTTAAATATATTATATATTATAAATATATCGTTTTTATTGTTGGACATAAAAGACTATAAAAACACCAGGAATTCAACTCCAATGGATTTAAATTAAATAAATCTGTTCCCAAGTATTCCCACCCATAATAGAGAGACACGTGATCGCATACAATATGTAAGCAAGGTTTGAAATGATTATGTTTTAGTCAAACATTATATCTGTTTGGGCTTCTTGCAGTCTACAAATGATTTGTAATTATGTTACCGCCCTCCGACCATCCGCTCAAGAACAAATCGGCCCGCGGCTGAATCTAGTTGGTGATCCCTGCCCTATACAGTAAACATGTATCCAAAATGAAGTTTCTGGGTTCTTTTTGATGGGGAAGGGAGGGTTCACACTGCTTTACAAAAATTACATTGGCCAATACAGAACTCTAATACTATAGTATATGCCATTTACGTAGCAGACACTTTTATCCAAAGTAACAACAGCCCACAAATGATGGTATTGTATGTGTACCCAGTGGAAATCGAACCCACAACTCTGATGTTGCTACTAGTGTCATGACAAAAGTTTTTTTATGTGATTTCGATGAAAACCTATGGAAAAATTCTCAATACAGGCTTGATGCAAACTAGTACCTGCAAAGAATTGTTTCTTTCATTTCTTTCATTTAATTACATTGTGGAAGATGTCTTCAATGATCACACCTTTGATCACACATGGGATGAAAGGTGATTTACAATATTGTAGCATACTTTTGAAACATGTACTGTATCTTACATTTTTTGCTATTCGATTAACTGGTTGTTAAAATAACTACAGTGAGAAGATATCATTATGCTGTGTTTTGGTGATTAAACCAATGCATATTTCCCAGTAAACGTATATGTTGGATCAATTGTTGTGTGGTGAAAGATGTCTACAAATAAAATGAATGCACAATGAAAGGTTTTGAATGTAAGACTGGCTGAATTACAAGTGTTACCAGTTTGGAGTTTTGTACTAGGAGTTAAAAAAATTCACCATATACTTGTGAAAATAGTACCAAAGCGATAAAAAACACTGTAACATAGAATACAGTGTTACAGTTGTGATAGCGTGGGAAAGGAAAACAGACACTCAGGCTTTTGGCAGTAATGGTGTTCAGTTTAAGAGGCAGCCAGCACTTGCAAATATTTTTAATTGTTTTCAATTCATTGCTTACCAGCAGTCTCAATAACAACACATTCTAATTGACACTGCTAATATGTCAAGTGTGTGTGTGTGTGTGTGTGTGTGTGTGTGTGTGTGTGTGGTGTGGTGTGTGTGTGTGTGTGTGTGTGTGTGTGTGTTTAATTATTCTAGTAAACAAACAAAAATGTGACCAACTGGGAACATTTTGTTAGTCCCCACAAGGTCAAATGGTATTTCTAGGAGGTTTAGGGTTAAGATTAGAATTAGTGTTAGGGTTAGAATTACATTAAGAGCTAGGGTTGGGAGCTATGATTAGGTTTAGGGTTAGGTTTAAGGTTACGTTTTTGGTTTAAGGTTAGGGTTAAGGTTAGGGTTAGGGTAAAAGTATGGGTTAGGGTTAGGAGTTAGGGAAAATAGGATTTTGATTGGGACTGATTTGTGTGTCCCCACAAGGTTAGCTGTACAAGACAGGTGTGTGTGTGTGTGTGTGTGTGTGTGTGTGTGTGTGTGTGTGTGTGTGTGTGTGTGTGTGTGTGTGTGTGTGTGTGTGTGTGTGTGTGTGTGTGTGTGTGTGTGTGTGTGTGTGTGTGTGTGTGTGGTGTGTGTGTGTGTGTGTGTGTGTGCCATGAGAAGCTAGTTGGATGAAGTCTGTTTCTGCAATAGATTTATGGATTGGGCTGCAATGCACCGTTTATTAATTTGCATTATATCTTCTATGTTCTGATTTAAAGGCTGAGTTTGCATCCAATCTTATGCACACTCTGACTGTCCGATTTAAGTGTGAGAAAGCAGCAAGAGAGAAAAACAGACAGAGAATAACTTGCCGTGGAGATGAAGAATTAAACATGCAGCAGAAATTCCTTTTGCTGGTCTGCTCATCATTATCATTATGATTACTGAAACAGCAACAACAAAATAGAACAGTATTCTTACTCCTCTCTCATTCTGTTTTTTTTCTCTCTCTCTCTCTCTCTCTCTCTCTCTCTCTCTCTCTCTTACTCTCTCTCTTACTCTCTCTCTCTCTCTCTCTCTCTCTCTCTGTCTCTGTCTGTGTGTGTGATGAATTGGTGATGGTAAAAAGCCTGTCTCTCTGTGTGAGATGTATTTACTGTGGTGTCAGTCAAGCCACAAGCTGAACACATAGACTCCTGTACACAAAAACACAATTCACGTACATGATGCCCGCTCGCGCGTACACACACGATGTATGTCTGCAAGAGTTATGCAGGGAATCATGTCCCTATACATGTGACAGTATGCAAGGTACGTCTTACAAATCACATGAGTGAATACAATTTGTGACCTTGTATTTTTCCTACAGCAAATAGAATTCACAAAATAAAAATACAATTCTGCTTTCTTTCAAACGCCTTTCTTATTTAAACTGACCGACTTGATGGGATTGTTAAATACATTTAAGACAGCATTAGTTTTACAAAGCAATATTTACAGTCCCTTCTCAGGCTTAGTTGTAGAGTTAAAGGCACAATAAGAAACGTTCATATTTTGCTGTTGTTCCCATTTATTGCATCTATTGGAATAGACTCAATGGGCACTTGTGTCAATCTATTTCAAAATTAAATATTTCTGTTAAACAAGCTGTGTGTGAGAGTGAGTGATTGCATGTTTTGACAGTGCACGCACACACACACACACACACATACACACACACGTTCTTCACACATTGAACCACGTACATCACACATAGTTATCATTGGCCTTGGCTTTGCACAGTAATGAGTCACACTCTCAACCACAAACATCACAAATTACTGTACACACACTCCCACACACACATGGCACACACACATACAGTATACTTCAACTTGGTGCTAAACAGTATACTGTACAACTATAAGCAACTATAAGACTTTCAGTACCACGGACAATGATCATACACCAAATCACATTTTATTGGTCACATACACATGGTCAGCAAATGTTAATGCGAGTCCAGCGAAATGCTTGTGCTCTAGTTCCGAATATGCATTAATATCTAACAAGTAATCTAACAAATTCACAACAATTACCTTATCCACACAAATACACACACATGTAAAGGGATGAATAATAATATGTACATACTATAAATATATGGATGAGCGATGGCGTGCGGCATAGACAAGATGCAGTAGATGGTGTAGAATACAGTACCTACAGTTGAAGTTGGAAATGTACATACACCTTAGACAAATACATTTAAACTCAGTTTTTCACAATCCCTGACATTTAATTATAGTAAAAAGTCCCTCTCTGAGGTCAGTTAGGATCACCACTTTACTTTAAGAATGTGAAATGTCAGAATAATAGTAGAGAGAAGGATTTATTTAAGATTTTATTTCTTTCATCACATTCCCAGTGGGTCAGAAGTTTACATACACTCAATTAGTATTTAGTACCATTGCCTTTAAATTGTTTAACTTGGGTTAAATGTTTCGGGTAGCCTTCTACAAGCTTCCCACAATAAGTTGGGTGAATTTTGGCCCATTCCTCCTGACAGAGCTGGTGTAACTGAATCAGGTTTGTAGGCCTCCTTGCTCGCACACGCTTTTTTCAGTTCTGAACACACATTTTCTATAGGATTGAGGTCAGGGCTTTGTGATGGCCACTCCAATACCTTGACTTTGTTGTCCTTAAACCATTTTGCCACAACTTTGGAAGTATGCTTGGGGTCATTGTCCATTTGGAAGACCCATTTGCGGCCAAGCTGTAACTTCATTCCTGAGCAGTATGACGGCTGCGGGGTTTTTTCTGAGGTCTTGGCTGATTTCTTTTGATTTTCCCATGATGTCAAGCAAAGAGGCACTGAGTTTGAAGATAGGCCTTGATATACATCCACAGGTACACCTCCAATTGACTCAAATGTTTTGAATTAGCAAATCAGAAACTTCTAAAGCCATGACATCATTTCTGGAATTTTCCAAGCTGTTTAAAGCCACAGTCAACTTAGTGTATGTAAACTTCTGACCCACTGGAATTGTGATACAGTGAATTATAAGTGAAATAATCTGTCTGTAAACAATTTTTGTAAAAATGATTATGCCATGCACAAAGTAGATGTCCTTACCAGCTTGACAAAACTATAGTTTGTTAACTAGAAATTTGTGGAGTGGTTGAAAAATGAGTTTTAATGACTCCAACCTAAGTGTATGTAAACTTCTGTCCAGCACCCAAAACTACACATAGAAAAACAAACCTAGAACCTATACCAAAACTAACACACCCCACTACACCACACACAAAACCCCACAATACAAAACAAATATACCTCTGCCACGTCCTGACCAAATATAATACTTAAATATTGGTCAGGACGTGACATTACCCCCCCCCCCCCCCCCCAAAGGTGCATACACCGAATGCACCAACATAAAGAAAACCCAATACAAAAATAAACCCCCTAAACTAAAGGGAGGGAAGGGAGGGTGGCTGCCGTCAACGACGGCACTGTGCTACACCCCCCCTCCCCAACCCACCTATATTGGAGGTGGCTCCGATTCTGGCCTACTGCCCTCCAGACCGTAGACAGACTTGTTTGGCTTTGGACAGTAGGCGGACTCCTTCGGTTCCAGGTCGTAGGCCGACTCCTTCGGTCCCGGGCTGTAGGCAGACTCCATACATTCACAGTTAACCTGTTTAGGATAGGGGGCAGTATTGACACAGCTGGATAAAAAACATACCCGATTTAATCTGGTTACCACTCCTACCCAGTAACTAGAATATGCATATACTTATTACATATGGATAGAAAACACCCTAAATTTTCTAAAACTGTTTGAATGGTGTCTGTGAGTATAACAGAACTCAAATGGCAGGTCAAAACCTGAGAGATTCCTTTACAGGAAGTGGGCTGTCTGACCATTTGTTGAAATTCTTTTCCATCTCTATCATTTACTAAGGATCTCTGCTCTAACGTGACACTTCCCACGTCGTCCATAGGCGCTCAGAGCCCGGGAAAAAACAGAATGTCGTCATTCCAGCCCCAGGCTGAAACACATTATCGCCTTTCTCAAGTGGCCGATCAAGGGACACTGGGCTTATGCTCGTGACCCCGACCGCCCCCGCCTTTGGGATTTTTTCCTCTGTTTGCCGAAAAGGAGATTCCCTGTCGGAATATTATCGCTTTTCTACGAGAAAAATGTCATAAAAATTGATTTTAAACAGCGGTTGACATGCTTCGAAGTACGGTAATGGAATACTTAGAATTTTATTGTCACGAATTGCGCCATGCGCGTGACACTTCTTTACTATTTCGGATAGTGTCTGGAACGCACGAACAAAACGCCGCTATTCGGATATAACGATGGATTATTTTGGACCAAACCAACATTTGTTATTGAAGTAGCAGTTCTGGGTGTGCATTCTGACGAAGACAACAAAAGGTAATCAAACTTTTATAATAGTAAATATGATTATGGTGAGTGCTAAACTTGCCGGGTGTCTAAATAGCGAGCCCGTGATGCCTGGGCTATGTACTTAGAATATTGCAAAATGTGCTTTCACCAAAAAGCTATTTTAAAATCGGACATATCGAGTGCATAGAGGAGGTCTGTATCTATAATTCTTAAAATAATTGTTATGCTTTTTGTGAACGTTTATCGTGAGTAATTTAGTAAAATGTTAGCGAATTCCCCGGAAGTTTGCGGGGGGTATGCTAGTTCTGAACGTCACATGCTAATGTAAAAAGCTGGTTTTTGATATAAATATGAGCTCCGGGCAGACGGGCCACTCTGGCAGCTCCGGGCAGACGGGCCACTCTGGCAGCTCCGGACTGGTCGGGCGGCTCTGGCGACTCCTGACTGGCGGGCGGCTCTGGCGACTCCTGACTGGCGGGCGGCTCTGGCGACTCCTGACTGGCGGGCGGCTCTGGCGACTCCAGACTGGTGGGCCGCTCTGGCGACTCCTGACTGGCGGGCGGCTCTGGCGACTCCTGACTGGCGGGCGGCTCTGGCGGCACCAGACTGGCGAGGCTGGGCTGACGCACTAGATGCCTGATGCGTGGGGCTGGTACAGGATGTGCCAGTCTGGGCACACGCACCTTAGGGCTAGTGCGGGGAGCGGGAACAGGCTGAACAGGACTAGGCTGACTATTGGGAAGCTTGGTCCGGGTTGCTGGTACTGGTCGTGCTAGACTGGGAGTACTCACTTCCGGGACACTCCGAGAGGCATGAACCGGAAAGACTGGGCCATGGAGGCGCACAGGTGTCCGTGATCGCACCGCCTGCACAACCCGTCCTGGCTGGATGGAACTAGTAGCCCTGCACAAGGGGGTGCTGGTACAGGGCGGACTGGGCTGTGCGTGCTTATGAGCGAGATAGTGCGCACCTCGGCGAAACACAGTGCTCTCCACCTTCTTCGCCCCTTCCTGCACTCACGGGTAGCTGGCTTATGGCTCTTCCTACGCCCAGCCAAACTACCCGTGTGCACCCCCAAAAAAAATTATTGGGGGTGCCTCTCCGGCTTCCTAGCCAGACGTGTCCCAACGTAGCATTCCTGTTCCACCCCAGCCTTCTTCCATGGGCCATCTCCGGCCAGTATCTCTTCCCAAGTCCACTTTTCACAATAATCCCTATATTCCGCGTCCCGCTCTTTTCTCCGCTGCTTGGTCCTGTTGTGGTGGGTAGTTCTGTCACAGAAATCTTCGTCGTCAGACGATATAGCGAAATCATCGTCAGAGAACGTGGACCAATACGCAGAGGAGTTAGTGCTCATCATCTTAATTTATTAAATGAATGTGAACACGGAGAAAAAACAAGAAAACGAATAAAGACTAGTGACAGTTTTACAGGCAGAATAAACGCAGTGCAAAATACAACTACCCACAACCTACCAAACAAACACACACCTACTTATAGGACTCCCAATCAGAGGCAACTAGAAACACCTGCCTCCAATTGAGAGTCCAGCACCCAAAACTACACATAGAAAAACAAACCTAGAACCTATACCAAAACTAACACACCCCACTACACCACACACAAAACCCCACAATACAAAACAAATATACCTCTGCCACGTCCTGACCATTTATAATACCTAAATATTGGTCAGGACGTGACAGAGATGAGTAATGTAGGATATGTAAACATTTTTAAGTAGGTTATTTAAAGTGACTAGTGATACCTCTATGTAAACATTATGAAATGGACTAGTGATAGTCCATTTATTTAAGTGGCCAGAGATTTGAGTCTGTATGTTGGCAGCAGCCTCTCTATGTTAGTGATGGCTGTTTAACAGTCTGATGGCCTTGAGATAGAAGCTGTTTTTAGTCTCTCTGTACCAGCTTTGATTCACCTGTACTGACCTCGCATTCTGGATGATAGCGGGGTGAACAGGTGGTGGCTCGGATGGTTGTTGTCCTTGATGATCTTTTTAGCCTTCCTGTGACATTGGATGCTGTAGGTGTCCTGGAGGTCAAGTAGTTTGCCCCCGGTGATGCGTTGGGCATACAGCACTACCCTCTGGAGAGCCTTGCGGTTGAGGGCTGTGCAATTTCCCTGCCAGGGGGTGATACAGCCCGACAGGATGCTCTCGATTGTGCATCTGTATAATTTTGAGTGTTTTAGATGACAAGCCAAATTTCTTCAGCCTCCTGAGGTTGAAGAGGTGCTGTTGCGCCTTTTTCGCTACGCTGTCTGTGTGGGTGGACCATTTCAGTTTGTCCGTGATGTGCACGCCGAGGAACTTAAAACTTTCCACCTTCTCCACTACTGTCCCGTCAATGTGGATGGGGGGTGCCCCCTCTGCTGTTTCCTGAAGTCCACGATCATCTCCTTTGTTTTGTTGATGTTGAGTGAGAGGTTATTTTCCTGACACCACACTCCGAGGGCCCATACCTCCTCCCTGTAGGCTGTCTCGTCATTGTTGGTAATCAGGCTTACCACTATAGTGTCGTCTGCAAACTTGATGATTGAGTTGAAAGCTTGCATGGCCACGCAGTCATGGATGAACAGGGAGTACAGGAGATGGCTGAGAACACACCCTTGTGGGGGCCCAGTGTTGAGGATCAGCGGGGTGGAGATGTTGTTTCCTACCTTCACCACCTAGGGGAGGCCTGTCAGAAAGTCCAGGACCCAGTTGCACATGGCGGGGTTGAGACCAGGGTCTCAAGCTTAATGACAAGTTTGGAGGGTACTATGGTGTTAAATGCGACGCTGTAGTCAATGAACAGCATTCTTACATAGGTATTCGTCTTGTCCAGATGGGATAGGGCAGTGTGAAGTGTGATGGCGATTGCATCGTCAGTGGACCTATTGGGGTGGTAAGCAAATTGGAGTGGGTCTAGGGTATCAGGTAGGGTGGAGGTGATAAGGTCCTTGACTAGTCTCTCAAAGCACTTCATGATGACAGAAGTAAGTGCAATGGGGCAATAGTAATTTAGTTCACTTACCTTAGCTTTCTTGGGAACAGGAACAATGGTGGCCATCTTGAAGCATGTGGAGATAACAGCCTGGGATATGGATTGGTTGAATATGGTCACAGAGGTTACAACATCTCCGATGCACTTGCAAATATACTCACTCACTGAGTCAGCGTATACGTCAATGTTGTTGTCTGAGGCTATCCGGAACATATCCCAGTCCACGTGATTGAAGCAATCTTGAAGCGTGGAATCCGATTGGTCAGACCAGCATTGTATTGACCTGGGTACGGGTGTTTCCTGTTTTAGTTTCTGTCTATAGGCTGGGAGCAACAAAATGGAGTCATGGTCAGATTTTCCAAAGGCAGGGCACGGGAGGGCTTTGTATGCATCGCGGAAGTTCGAGTAGCAATGATCCAGAAAGCAACCAGCTCGTGTCACGCATTCAATATGCTGATAGAAGTTAGGAAGTGTGGTTCTTAGGTTAGCTTTGTTAAAATCCCCAGCTTCAATAAATGCAGCCTCAGGATGTATGGTTTCCAGTTTACATAGAGTCCAGTGAAGTTCTTTCAGGGCTGACGAGGGATCTGCTTTGGGGGGATATACACGGCTGTGACTATAATCGAAAAGAATTCTCTTGGAAGATAATGTGGTCGGCATTTGATTGTAAGGAATTCTAGGTCGGGTGAACAAAAGGACTTGAGTTCCTGTATGTTGTTGTGATTATACCATGAGTTGTTTATCATAAGGCATACACCCCCGCCCTTCTTCTTACCAGAGAGATATTTGTTTCTGTCGGCGCGATGCATGAAGAAACCGGGTGGCTGTACAGACTCTGACAACATATCCCGAGTGAGCCATGTTTCCGTGAAACAATCTCTGATGTCTCTCTGGAAGGCAACTCATGCCCTAATTTCGTCCACCTTGTTATCTAGAGATTGGACATTGGCGCGTAATATGCTCGGAAGCGGGGGATGGTGTGCTCGCCTTCTGAGTCTGACCAGCAGGCCGCTCCGTCTGCCTCTCCTGTGGCGACCGCGTTGTTTTGGGTCGGCCTCTGGGGTAAGATCGCATGTCCAGGGTGGAGGTCCGAACAAAGGATCCGCTTCGGGAAAGATATATTCCTGGTCGTAATGACGGTAAGATGAAATCGCTTTTATATCCAATAGTTCTTCCCGGCTATATGTTATAACACTTGAGATTTTCTGGGCTAACAATGTAAGAAATAATACATAAAAAAACAAAGAACTGCATAGTTTTCTAAGGACCTGAAGCGAGGCGACCATCTCCGTAGGCGCCATCTTGAATGAACCCTATGTTCACCCATACACTCACTAGCCAAGGTAGCAGCAGGTACTGTAGCCTAGCGGTTAACCTCTATGGGCTAGGTGGGACTCTTGCGTCCCACCTACTCAACAGCCAGTGTAATCCCGTGGCGCGTTATTCAAATTCCTCAAAAATGCAAAAACTTCAATTTCTCAAACATATGACTATTTTACAGCCATTTAAAGACAAGACTCTCGTTAATCTAACCACACTGTCCGATTTCAAAAAGGCTTTACAACGAAAGCAAAACATTAGATTATGTCAGCAGAGTACCCAGCCAGAAATAATCAGACACCCATTTTTCAAGCTAGTATATAATGTCACATAAACCCAAACCACAGCTAAATGTAGCACTAACCTTTGATGATCTTCATCAGATGACAACCCTAGGACATTATGTTATACAATACATGCATGTTTTGTTCAATCAAGTTCATATCTATATCAAAAACCAGATTTTTACATTAGCATGTGACTAGCATGTGACTAGCATTCCCACCGAACACTGCCGGTGAATTTACTAAATTACTCACGATAAACGTTCACAAAAAGCATAACAATTATTTTAAGAATTATAGATACAGAACTCCTCTATGCACTCGATATGTCCGATTTTAAAATAGCTTTTTGGTGAAAGCACATTTTGCAATATTCTCAGTAGATAGCCCGGCATCACAGGGCTAGCTATTTAGACACCCAGCAAGTTTAGCACTCACCAAAGTCAGATTTACTATAAGAAAAATGTTATTAGCTTTGCTGTCTTCGTCAGAATGCACTCCCAGGACTTCTACTTCAATAACAAATTTTGGTTTGGTTCAAAATAATCCATTGTTATATCCAAATAGCGGCGTTTTGTTCGTGCGTTCAAGACACTATCTGAAAGGGTAAATAAGGGTGACGAGCATGGCGCAATTCGTGACCAAAAATCTCTAAATATTCCATTAACGTACTTCGAAGCATGTCAACCGCTGTTTAAAATCAATTTTTATGCCATTTTTCTCATAAAAAAGCGATAATATTCCGACCGGGAATCTGCGTTTAGGTAAACAGACGAAAGAAAATAAAGCATGGGCTCGACTCGGGCACGCGCCTAAGCCCATAGTACTCTGATCGGCCACTTGCCAAACGCGATAAAGTGTTTCAGCCAGAGGCTGCCTCGATATCGTTCAGCTTTTTCCCGGGCTCTGAGAGCCTATGGGAGCCGTAGGAAGTGTCACGTTATAGCAAAGATCCTCAGTCTTCAATAAAAAGAGCCAAGATGAAACACAACTTGTCAGACAGGCCACTTCCTGCATGGAATCTTCTCAGGTTTTGGCCTGCCATATGAGTTCTGTTATACTCACAGACACCATTCAAACAGTTTTAGAAACTTTAGGGTGTTTCCTATCCAAAGCCAATAATTATATGCATATTCTAGTTACTGGGCAGGAGTAGTAACCAGATTAAATCGGGTACGTTTTTTATCCGGCCGTGTCAATACTGCCCCCTAGCCCTAACAGGTTAAAAACGTTGGGCCAGTAACCAAAAGGTCGCTGGTTTGAATCCCTGAGGTGGCAAGGTGGAAAAAGCTGTCGTTCTGCCCTTAAGCAAGGCAGTTAACCCCCAAAAACTGTTCCCCGGGTGCTTTGGATGTCGATTAAGATCACCCCCAACACCTCTCTGATTCAGAGGATGCATTCAGTTGTGCAACTGACTAGGTTTTCCAATGACAATACTTGTTCACACTGACTGACAAATTATGAGTGGACTCTGGCCAATGAGTGATGTGAATATACCTACTGTATAGAGACTGTGGGTTTAGTTAAGTTTTTTAATTCGACCATTTAAAAAAAACAAGCAGACATAAAACTTAAAAGCCGTACATGCACATGAATAAAATCATTGAGGATAACACACAATAAGTCTGGGACTTATTTCCATTGTGATCCTCTTTAGACAAGATGGCCAGACAAGGTCGAACACAGTATGGCAGTGAATAATAAAACAAAAACATAAAAGAAGAACATCTATCTCATCATTCCAGTTACATCATAGGGGTTATTCATATGGGCACAGAGGACATCAAACATATTTTTACTTTATTTTTAAAGCTGTCCAGAGAGGACGTTGTTTTTATAGACAGAGGCAACTCATTCCATTCTGAGGCTCCAGTATACAAGAAAGTACCTTTCCCAGTATTACTCCTGAACCTGTATAAGCACACATCAGCAACACCTGATCTGGTGCTGCGATTGTGTGCATCCCTAACATGAGGAAAGTAATCACTTAGATATCTGGGCGCAGGACCATAAATACTCCTGTAAACCAAATCTAGTCTAATCTGGGACACTCTAGCCTCAACAGGCAGCCAGTTTAGTTCCTGATAGCAACTCCTGCCTATGTGAGTACGTGGACTCACCTTCAGTACTACCCTGATCAACTTATTCTGGGCTATCTGGAGCTTCCCCTTCATAAATTTAGATAAGATAACATAAGACACCCACCTCTGATTTGCAAACCAACAGGTGTATCCCATCGATCTTCGGTAGTAGGCTTCGGACATTTAAGTGAACAAAATGTAAGCCCTTCTTCCCAAAGGCCTCATTGAATTCCCGATCCACTTGTAACTCGCCTCCCACTGCGCTGCCATCTTCCCACTGCCCTGCCTCCGGTGGTCTCTCTGTCACCATGGAGCACCCCTCCCCAGGTGCCACTCCATCGTCCTCACCACCGTGTCCCCCGTCACTCACCTCTGGTTGTCTCTGCTCCGCTGTGGACCCCCCCCCCCCCCCCTCCTCCGGGGCACTCTCCACCCTCGGTAAGTCCTCTGGTCTCACTCCACCTTCAATGCTCACACACCCCACGGGTACAGCACACCGACAGCAATGGTAAGCTTCATTGACCCCTTGCCCAAAGCTAGAATCGCTGCATTTTAAATGAATCCACTGCGCGCATTCCAAACATACCAAAGCTTTGCTGTTACTCTTTTTGCGATTTCAGACTGGATTTCGATGATCGTTTTGGTTTGTGCCAAGGTGCTATGAAAGTTTGGTATATAACATTCCTTCCAAATCCGAAGTGCTGGATGCCATCAAAAGTGTTTGCATGACTGAGAAGTTGCTGAGAATTTACTATTCTTTCATCTAAATAGCAGATGCAATTATTTCCAGTAACATTTAAAACAAACACATACAGTAAAAGTGCTGCCACCATGCCGAACTTGCCGGTCGCCATCTTGGGCAATGATACAGTACCTTCAGAAAATATTCACACCCCTTGACACATTTTGTTGTGAGATTAAAATTGATTTAATTGTCTCTTTTTTGCCAACAATCTACACAAAATACTCTGTCAAAGTGAAATAATGTATTTATTTTTTGTTAATGGAAAATGAAACACTTATTGATTAGTTAAGTGCTTGACCTCAGCTGAATCTGGTAATGAATGGTGTGGTAGTTGAACAAGTTGAGGAGACAAAATTACTTGGCGTTACCTTAGATTGTAAACTGTCATGGTCAAAACATATAGATTCAATGGTTGCAAAGATGGGGAGAGGTCTAGCCGTAATAAAGAGATGCTCTGCTTTTTTGACACCACACTCCAAAAAGCAAGTTCTGCAGGCTCTAGTTTTGTCTAATCTTGATTATTCTCCAGTCGTGTGGCCCAGTGCTGCAAGGAAAGACCTAGTTAAGCTGCAGCTGGCCCAGAACAGAGCGGCACGTTTTGCTCTTAATTGTAATCAGAGGGTTAATATTAATACTATGCATGCCAGTCTCTCTTGGCTAAGAGTTGAGGAGAGACTGACTGCATCACTTCTTTTTTTTATAAGAAACAATGTGTTGAAAATCCCAAATTGTTTGCATAGTCAACTTACATACAGCTCTGACACACACACTTATCCCACCAGACATGCCACCAGGGGTCTTTTCATAGTCCCCAAATCCAGAACAAATTCAAGAAAACGTACAGTATTATATAGAGCCCTTATTGCATGGAACTTCCTTCCATCTCATATTGCTCAAATAAACAGCAAACCTGGTTTCAAAAAACAGATAAAGCAACACCTCGCGGCACAATGCCTATCGCCTATTTGACCTAGATAGTTTGTGTGTATGCATTGATATGTAGGCTATGTGTGCCTTTTTAAAAATGTATGTAGTTCTGTCCTTGAGCTGTTCTTGTCTAATGATGTTCTGTATTATGTCATTCTGTATTGTTTCATGTTTTATGTGGACCCCAGGAAGAGTAGCTGCTGCTTTTGCAACAGCTAATGGGGATCCTAATAAAATACCAAATACCAATAGGTGCCCTTCTTAAAACCTACCTGGTCTTTGTGGTTGAATCTGTGCTTTAAATTCACTGCTCGACTTAGGGACCTTACAGATATTTGTATGTGTGGGGTACAGAGATTGGGTAATCATTTAAAAAGCACGTTAAATGCTATTATTTCAGTTGAGTCCATGCAACTTATTATGTGACTTGTTAAGCACATTTTTATTCACTAATTATTTAGGCTTGCCATAAAAAAGGGTTGAATACTTATTGACTTCAACTTTTAATTTGTAAACTTTTCTAAAACCAAAATTCCATTCTGACGTTATGGGGTATTCAGTGTAGATCAGTGACACAAAATCTCAATTTAATCAATTTTAAATTCAAGCTGTAACACAACAAAATGTGGAAAAAGTCAAGGGTTGTGAGTACTTTCTGAAGGCACTGTAGATGCATGTGCCTGGTGTGAGCCTGCTGGGAGTAGAAGAGAGAAACACAGAGGAAAAGAGAGAGAAACAGACTCGATGCCCCCGGGAGTCCAATGTGTGAAGGAGAGAGGGAGAAGTTGATGATGAGGCTCTTAATGATAATTACTAATTGCTAATTAGTAGGAGCTCCAAGTTAACAGGGACTGCAGGAGGAGGAGTTAGACGTTATGGACAAATCTGAAACTGTATCCCATTCTCTACCCATTCCTCTACTTGGCTTGTTAATGGTAGAGATGGCTACCCAGCAAACCGGGAACATTCTCAGAACATTAACTCAAATGTAATAGTTCTTTAAAGGTTCGCAGAATGTTTCATTAGGTTGTGAGAACAGACTGCTAAGAATATTGTGGGGACCTTACAAAAGATATGTTCCCAAAAACACAAAAAACTGTATAGTTGTGCTGACACTAATTTTATATTTAAGTTTTACTTAATATTACCACAACATTCTAAGCTCCTTAACCCATAACAGTCTAAGCCCTGTCTAAGCCGGGGGAGGGTCATACCAAGGATCATTTAGCTATTTTAAGACCCCTTGAAAAATAGAAAATAAATATATAAAACAATTATTTGATGAGAAATGTAAATTGGCCTTACTGCTATTAGGCCATACAAATGCATTGAATAACAGATTCATTACACGGAACAATAGATTTTCCCGAAGAAAAAAAAGCTGGTTTGTTTTGAAGTGCCTGCCCTATATCTGAGAGATATGAGAAAGATGAGGAAACATTTCTAATTCTTTTTGTTTGTTATTACACTTAACCCCTTGTTTTTAGTCTCCATATGTACTGTACTTCCATTCATTTTTTCAACTGGTACCGGTGGACCTTCAGATGAGTCTTCTGAGGCCTGTGGGCATCCTAGAGCAAAACAAAGGGGTTATATTGTTTTCCACAGAGGGGTCATGTTAGTGTGTAGCCCAAACTGTTCGGAAGATACAGACAGAAGTTGGCAGATCGGCTGTACCGACTTCAGACGAGTCCCAAGATGCTGGTGGGCGTCATAGAGCAAAACAGAGAACGCCATTGTCTTCGTGAGAGTCAACATTTTTTACATATTAAAACATACAATCTACCTGCAGTGAAGCCGCTCAACATTTACATTACATTCAGTCATCCTGCAGACTCCCATCCAGAGCAACCCACAGGATCAACCAGGGTCAAGCATCCCGCCCAAGGGCACATTGACAGATCTCCCACCAACTCAAATCGGGGACCCGAACCAGCGACCTATTGGCCACCGGCCCAAGCTCCCAACCGCTAGGCCACCGACAATCCAAAATCAACCACAGTTCCCCGAGAGCTGCCCCTCAACCAACCAAAAAACCACTCCCTCCACTCCCCACCCCCAAAACCCCCCTCCCAAGCCACCATCCCCCAAGCATCCAACAAAATAAACAAAAGAGAAAAAAGAGAAAAACAACAACAGAAAACAACAAAGCAAAAACAATAGACATCAAGGACAAGAAAAATCTAAACAGCAAGTCCGACTGTATGCGTTTGAGTGCATGTGTTGCACTATATCAGTGTACACGTGTGCGTTTGAATGTGTGTGTGTATGCATGTGAATGTGCGTACAAGCACCTGCGAGGCATCAACCTCAGGCAACAGGCATTGGATGTAACAGTGTTGCTCCTCAGTGTCATTCAAACATTTAGTTTTTTATTTTTAACTTTACAGTCATTCTATCCGCCACCCATCAAATTCACTCCCACTTGTCTCCAGTTCCACATCCAAACACTCAGTTTCCCTCAGCCCATCCCACCTACAGTTGTGGCCAGAAATATTGACACCCTTGCACTTCTTTCAAATAATGCACCATTTCTTCCAGAAAAATGTGGAAATTAAAAAAATATTTTGGTATCCACGTACAGTATCAGTCAAAAGTGTGGACACACCTACACATTCAAGGGTTTTTCTTTATTTTTACTATTTTCTACATTGTAGAATAACCAAGAAAGTGTTAAACATATCAAAATATATTTTAGATTTTAGATTCTTCAAGGTAGCCACCCTTAGCCATGACGATAGCTTTGCACACTCTTGGCATTCTCTCAATCAGCTTCAGCTGGAATGCTTTTCCAACTGTCTTGAAGGAGTTTCCACATAAACTGAGCATATTTTGGCTGCTTTTCCTTCATTCTGCGGTCCAACTCATCCCAAACCATCTCAATTGGGTTGAGGTCGGGTGATTGTGGAGGCCAGGTCATCTGATACAGCACTCCATCACTCGCCACCAGTCTAATGTCCATTGCTCGTGTTTCTTGGCCCAAGCAAGTCTCTTCTTATTATTGGTGTCCTTTAGTAGTGGTTTCTTTGCAGCAATTTGACAATCAAGGCCTGATTCACGCAGTCTCCTCTGAACAGTAACTCTAATGAACTTATCCTCTGCAGCAGAGGTAACTCTGGGGCTTCCTTTCCTGTGGCGGTCCTCATGAGATCCAGTTTCATCATAGTGCTTGATGGTTTTTGCGACTGCACTTGAAGAAACTTTCAAAGTTCTTGAAATTTTCCGTATTGACTGAACTTCATGTCTTAAAGTAATGATGGATTGTTGTTTCTCTTTGCTTATTTAAGCTGTTCTTGCCATAATATGGACTTGGTCGTTTACCAAATAGGGCTATCTTCTGTATTCCACCCCTACCTTGTCACAACACAACTGACTGGCTCAAACGCACTAAGAAGGAAAGCAATTTCACAAATTAACTTTTTACAAGGCACACCTGTTAATTGAAATGCATTTCAGGTGACTACCTCATGAAGCTGGTTGAGAGAATGCCAAGAGTGCCCAAAGCTGTCATTAAGGCAAAGGGTGGCTACTTTGAAGAATCTCAACTTTAAAATATTTTTACATTTGTTTAACACTTTTTTGGTTACTACATAATTCCATATGTGTTATTTCACAGTTTTGATGTCTTCACTATTATTCTACAATGTAGAAAATAGTAAAAATAAAGAAAAAAACCTTGAATAAGTAGGTGTGTCCAAACTTTTGACTGGTACTGTATATATGTCTATGTTTTGCAGTTGAACAAAACAAAACATTCTGAATAATTTACTAAATGTTAGCTTTTTCCACAAAGACATCCTAAAATGGCACGGACAATATTATTGGCACCTTCTAGAAGTAGTTCGAAATAATTAGAGTTCAAGCAGGTGATTCTCATTTACATTGGAATTGAACTCACCTGTGGTGAGTTACAGGTGCCTGCAATATAAAAATCAGAGAAAAGTGTTCATTCTCCTGTTTTGTGTCACTGTGTGTATCGCAATGATCATGAGAAAATAAAAAAAACTGAGAATTATCTGAGGTCAGATGTAACAGATGTATAGCATACTCTCCTTGCGTTGTGTTTTTTTTTCCTAATAAATCACATCAGCCAGCGGTCCCAGTTGAGCATCATTTATTCCTGTTGTTAAATGAGAAACAGCACGGTAGTTGTGCAGGGCTTAATGGTACTGATGGCTGTCGATGACAAAAGCCCTTGCATCACATTTTCATACTGGGTCACAAAATACAAAAATACAATACAAAATATAACGTGTAAATACCTGTTGTTAAATGAGAAACAGCACGGTAGTTGTGCAGGGCTTAATGGTACTGATGGCTGTCGATGACAAAAGCTGTAGCATGAAGACAACTGTGTTAGCAGTGGGCTTATGTGACCATTACAACGATGTATGCTAGCTAACACTTATCTACAGCAATCATATGCCAAAGCACATCCCAGAAAGCCCCTCAATCCCTAACAGGTACCATATACTCACACATGTATAAATCTGTAACGTACAGCAAACTTGAACACATTGTAAAATATAAAATATAAAACAGTATTCAGAACGTGACCTACCCCTTGCATCACATTTTCATACTGGGAAGACCTGACGTTCGCGATCTCCCCCTATCTGCAAGCGGGGCCAATCACAACACACCTTAGTGTCATCAGTTGAACCAACCAATACGAATGCTTGAACATTAAGTACACATTTCTTTAGAGGCAAGTGGAAACATAACCAACCCTGTTACATTCTCCCCTGCTGAATTACACTTGCACACTATAAAGAAACAAAATGAGGTATGCAATACCTTGCAATACATATGTCACCAAATATTCCAGTGCAAAGACTATTCTCCAAAGAGAATTAGGGGAATTCAAAGACCCCGTAGGAAAACATGCCTGTTACATGTTCAGCACACTCAGTGACAATAAGAACCTCACAGAAAGACCTTGGTCTACTTGACCTCTGACCCATGACCTCCATGGGGTCTCTTGAATGAGAATTTAAAAAAAATGGTCTACAGACTTGGATTCTAATCCTACACCCACACAGGTATTGTAATGAATTCTGTATGAAAAACCCTCTGTGTCTGCATAGTCTCTATGAGTCTCACCGGGCGTTTCTTAACCCGACCAGCCGCTGACCTGACAGGCCTAACAGAGATATTACGTTTAACCTGTTCACCTACAACCACCACTGGTGGGTCACTTTCCACAGTCGGTGGATAGTCAAGGTCAAGGGTTCTGTGACTGTTGCTGGAGCTTGTGCTACCAGCGGCATCTTCAGAATGCCTTTCTTC
The DNA here is from genome assembly GCF_965601325.2 of Salmo salar. Lineage (NCBI taxonomy): Eukaryota > Metazoa > Chordata > Actinopteri > Salmoniformes > Salmonidae > Salmo > Salmo salar. Next base: position 95,801,385 of record NC_138300.1, read on the forward strand.
TTCAGAGGGTTCGGACATTTCTTCTCCAAAGGTTAGCTCTGACACGCTTGTGCCACCAGCGGCACCCTCAGAATGTGGTGAGTTCTGAGGGTCCCTCGCCAGTGGCCCATCTTCCAGCACATCTGGGGTTTCTTTTTCAGAGTGCTCCGGCTGTGCTTCCCCCGAGGTCTGTTCTGATACCCACACACTAGTCCTCTCACTAATGTCTATTTCTGGTATATCGTTCACAGATGAGTCCTCCATCTCCTCACTCGGATCCTCACGGTCTCCCATATTAGGTGTCTCCAAGGCAGTGTCAGGTAGAGGCAAGAAGTTCACAGGCATTATCAAATTACGGTGGACCGTTTTCTCCTGGCCAGTCGACATGTTCTGTATATTGAAGATGTGGATGTCGCTTCTAAACATACCCTTGTAAAACTGACTATCCTACCAATCCTCGACTTCGGCGATGTCATTTACAAAATAGCCTCCAACACTCTACTCAGCAAATTAGATGTAGTCTATCACAGTGCCATCCGTTTTGTCACCAAAGCCCCATATACTACCCACCACAGCGAACTGTATGCTCTCGTTGACTGGCCCTCGCTTCATATACGTCGCCAAACCCACTGGCTCCAGGTCATCTATAAGTATTTGCTAGGTAAAGCCCCGCCCTATCTCAGCTCACTGGTCACCATAGCAACACCCACCCGTAGCACACGCTTCAACAGGTATATTTCACTGTTCATCCCCAAAGCCAACTCCTCCTTTGGCTGCCTTTCCTTCCAGTTCTCTGTTGCCAATGACTGGAACTAATTGCAAAAATCACTGAAGCTGGAGACTTATATCTCCTTCACTAACTTTAGGCATCAGCTGTCAGAGCAGCTTACCGATCACTGCACCTGTACAACAGCCCATCTGTATATAGCCCACCCAACTACCTCATCCCCATATTATTTATTTTTGCTATTTTGCACCCAGCATCTTTACTTGCGCATCATCATCTGCACATCTATCACTCCAATGTTAATACTAAATTGTAATTATTTCGCCAGTATGGCCTATTTTTTGCCTTACCTCCCTAATCTTACTACATTTTCACACACTGTATATAGATTTTTCTATTGTGTTATTGACGTTACGTTTGTTTAGCCCATGTGTAACTCTGTGTTGTTTTTGTTGCACTGCTTTGCTTTATCTTGGCCAGGTCGCAGTTGTAAATTAGAACTTGGTCTCAACTGGCCTACCTGGTTAAATAAAGGTGAAATAAATACAATTTAAATTTAAAAGTGTGAATATTCTGTGCAACCTATGTGAATATCACAAGAATATTAATTCAACATCCCAGACATCTCCCATAACTTAGTTAAATGTTCTGGGAACCTTTGAAGAACTTAGACCAGGTGTTCTGTCAACATTATTACAACATTTTAGGAATGTCCTGTGCAACCTAACTTAAACATTGTATGAATTTTTTCACAACTGAGCATATTTTGTGTTTTGGGAACTTATCTCTTGTAATGTACCCACAATGTTCCCACAACCTAATGAATTGTTCTGAGTACCTTTAAATAACTTAGTAAGGTTGTTCTGTCAGCATTCTTGCAATATCAAAGGAATATTTTATGCACCTTGATACAAACATTATCTGAATGTCAGCACAACTGGACAGTTTGTGTTTTGTCATATCCCCACAATGTTCCCACAACCTAATGACACATCCTGGGAACCATTAAATGAAAGACAATGTGTTCTAGGACTGTTATTGCAGCATCAGGTTAATGTTTTTTACACCCTAAAAGAAACCACACAACTTCACAGTTTTGGTGTTTTGGGAACTTTTTGTAATGTCCCCACAATGTTCTCACCAGACTGTTCCCACAACCTAATGAAACATTCTGGGAACTTCTAAAGATAAAATGTGTGCTAGAAATGTTCTTGCAACATCAGGCGAATGTTTTATACAAACGTTCTGTGATCATCAGCACGGGACTGTTTTTGTATTATGAAAACATCTGCCGAGACCTAACGAATGTTCTGGGAACTTTTAGGGAAACACTTTTGGTTTGCTGGGTAGTATACTATATAAGACATGGGGAGCTATATCAGACCTCCTTTGGGCAAGTGCAAACACTTTGTTGAGGGCTGAGGGATACTTGCTGAAAATTCATTGTACATTGATTGTTTAACATTGATCATCTATCCACTACTTCAGTGATAGTACAACATTCCTGAACATGTATATTTCCTCTTATAGTGCCTCCCAACCCTCTAAGCTCTGAGAACAGCTTGACTTTATTATGTATCCGATCTATTTTCTCCAACACATTGATCCTGTGCTTCTGCTAGGTCGGTGGCTCCAGAAGGGCTCCAGCCCAGGGGAGCATCTCCTGCCGTGAATCCCAGCAGAGGGCCTCGTCACTGGGCTGGGGGAGCAGCTGGGTGACATGCTGGTTCTCCACTCTTTCATCTCCCAGGGGGACGGAAGTCTGTTTGTGCATGTGTGTGTGCGCGCACACATGCATGCGGATGTGCAGGCGTGTGTATTATGTTTGAATGGCAGGAACCCGGTTACCAACATTTACAGAGATTTACCACCCAAAACCACTCCCTTTTCCTGAGATAAATAACTGTGAGAAACCGGTAAATAAAAATTAATTATTTATATAACGAAACGGAACTGTTAAACTATATGCATTGTCTGAATCTTGCTTCTCTGTGCTCTTCTCTCTGCATGATCATGATCATCAATGCTCATGTTGGGGACAGGCAGCCCATCTCAGCATGGAGTGCCGTTTACAATGCATGTAGTCCTATCATTTCATAATTTTTTTCTTGTGACAGGTAAGCCTACAATTTTTTATATTTTTCTATTTATTTTAGCTTTATTTAACCGGGTAGGCCAGTTGAGAACAATTTCTCATTTACAACTGCAACCTGGCCAAGATAAAGCAAAGAAGTGCGACAAAAACAACAACAGAGTTACACATGGGATAAACAAACGTACAGTCAAGATGCTCTGACAGCTGATGCTTAAAGTTAGTGAGAGAGATATAAGTCTCCATTCATTCCAGTCATTGGCAGCAGAGAACTGTAAGAAAAGATGGCCAAAGGGGGAGTTGGCTTTGGGGATGACCAGTGAAATATACTTGCTGGAGTGCGTGCTACGGGTGGGTGCTGCTATGGTGACCAGTGAGCTGAGATAAGGCGACGATTTACCTAGCAAAGACTTATAGATGACCTGGAGCCAGTGGGTTTGGCGACGAATATGCAGCGAGGACCAGCCAAGGAGAGCATACAGGTCGCTGTGGTGGGTAGTATATGGGGCTTTGGTGACAAAATGGGTGGCACTGTGATAGACTGCATCCAATTTGCTGAGTAGAGTGTTGGAGGTTATTTTGTAAATGACATCGCCGAAGTCGAGGATCGGTAGGATAGTCAGTTTTACGAGGGTATGTTTAGCAACATGAGTGAAGGAGGACTTGATGCAAAATAGGAAGCTGATTCTAGATTTAATTTTGGATTGGAGATGCTCAATGTGAGTCTGGAAGGAGAGTTAACAGTCTAGCCAGACACCTAGGTATTTGTAGTTGTCCACATATTCTAAGTCGGAACCGTCCAGAGTAGTGTGAGAGACCAATGTGAGAGACGGAGACTCAGTCTCAACCTTTAAGTCTTTACTGAAGACTTATCTCTTCAGTAGGTCCTATGATTAAGTATAGTCTGGCCCAGGAGTGTGAAGGTGAACGGAAAGGCTGGAGCAACGAACCGCCCTTGCTGTCTCTGCCTTGCCGGTTCCCCTCTTTCCACTGGGATTCTCTGCCTCTAACCCTATTACAGGGGCTGAGTCACTGGCTTACTGGTGTTCTTCCATGCCGTCCATGGGAGGGGTGCGTCACTTGAGTGGGTTGAGTCACTGACGTGGTCTTCCTGTCTGGGTTGGCGCCCCCCCCCCCCCCCTTGGGTTGTGCCATGGCGGAGATCGTTGTGGGCTATACTCGGCCTTGTCTTAGGACGGTAAGTTGGTGGTTGGAGACATCCCTCTAGTGGTGTGGGGGCTGTGCTTTGGCAAAGTGGGTGGGGTTATATCCTGCCTGTTTGGCCCTGGTATCCTGCCTGTTTGGCCCTGGTATCATCGGATGGGGCCACAGTGTCTTCTGATCCCTCCTGTCTCAGCCTCCAGTATTTATGCTGCAGTAGTTTATGTGTCGGGGGGCTAGGGTCAGTCTGTTACATCTGGAGTATTTCTCTTGTCTTATCCGGTGTCCTGTGTGAATTTAAATATGCTCTCTCTAATTCTCTCTTTCTGTCTTTCTCTCGGAGGACCTGAGCCCTAGGACCATGCCTCAGGACTACCTGGCATGATGACTCCTTGCTGTCCCCAGTCCACCTGGCCGTGCTGCTGCTCCAGTTTCAACTGTTCTGCCTGCGGCTATGGAACCCTGACCTGTTCACTGGACGTGCTTGTTGCACCCTCGACAACTACTATGATTATTATTATTTGACCATGCTGGTCATTTATGAACATTTTAACATCTTGACCATGTTCTGTTATAATATCCACCCTGCACAGCCAGAAGAGGACTGGCCACCCCTCATAGCCTGGTTCCTCTCTAGGTTTCTTCCTAGGTTTTTGGCCTTTCTAGGGAGTTTTTCCTAGGGAGTTTTTCCTAGCCACCATGCTTCTTTCACATGCATTGCTTGCTGTTTGGGGTTTTAGGCTGGGTTTCTGTACAGCACTTTGAGATATCAGCTGATGTACGAAGGGCTATATAAATAAATTTGATTTGATTTGATTTAGTGATGCTAGTCGGAAGGGCGGGTGCGGGTAGCGATCGGTTGAAGAGCATGCATTTCGTTTCACTAGCATTTAAGAGCAGTTGGAGGCCACGGAAGGAGTGTTGTATGGTGTTGAAGCTCATTTGGAGGTTTGTTAACACAGTGTCCAAAGAAGGGCCAGATGAACACAGAATGGTGTCGTCTGCGTAGAGGTGTATCAAAGAATCCTCCGCAGCAAGAGCGACATCATTGATATATATAGAGAAAAGAGTCGGCCCAAGAATTGAACCCTGTGGCACCCTCATAGAGACTGCCAGAGGTACGGACAACAGGCCCTCCGATTTTACACACTGACTCTATCTGAGAAGTAGTTAGTGAACCAGACGAGGCAGTCATTTGAGAAACCAAGGCTGTTGAGTCTGCCGATAAGAATACGGTGATTGACAGAGTTGAAAGCCTTGTCCAGGTCGATGAAGACGGCTGCACAATACTGTCTTTTATCGATGGCGGTTATGATATCGTTTTGGACTTTTAGCGTGGCTGAGGTGCACCAGTGACTAGCTCGGAAACCAGATTGGGGAAGGTACGGTGGGATTCGAAATGGTCGGTGATCTGTTTGTTCACTTGGCTTTCGAAGACTTTAGAAAGGCAGGGCAGGATGGATATGCAGTTGAAGTCGGAAGTTTACTTACACCTTAGCCAAATACATTTAAACTCAGTTTTCCACAATTCCTGACATTTAATCCCAGTAAAAATTCCCTGTCTTAGGTCAGTTAGGATCACCACTTTATTTTAAGAATGTGAAATGTCAGAATAATAGTAGAGAGAATGATTTATTTTGGCTTTTATTTCTTTCATCACATTCCCAGTGGGCCAGAAGTTTACATACACACAGTATCCCAGTATTTGGTAGCCTTGCCTTTAAATTGTTTAACTTGGGTCAAACGTTTCGGGTAGCCTTCCGCAAGCTTCCCACAATAAGTTGGGTGAATTTTGGCCCATTCCTCCTAACAGAGCTGGTATAACTGTATCAGGTTGTAGGCCTCCTTGCTCGCACACGCATTTCCAGTTCTGCCCACACATTTTCTGTAGCATGAGGTCAGGACCTTGTCATGGCCACTCCAATACCTTGACTTTGTCACCCTTAAGCCAGTTTCCACAACTTTGGAAGTATGCCTGGGGTCATTGTCCATTTGGAAGACACATTTGCGACCAAGCTTTAACTTCCTGACTGATGTCTTGAGATGTTGCTTCAATATATCCAAATACTTTTCCATCCTCATGATGCCATCAATTTTGTGAAGTGCACCAGTCCATCCTGCAGCAAAGCACCCCCACAACATGATGCTGCCACCCCCGTGCTTCACGGTTGGGATGGTGTTCTTCGGCTTGCAAGCGTCCCCCTTTTTCCTCCAAACATAACGATGGTCATTATGCCAAACAGTTCTATTTTAATTTCATCAGACCAGAGGACATTTCTCCAAAATGTTTGATATTTGTCCCCATGTGCAGTTGTTAACCGTAGTCTGGCTTTTTATGGCGGTTTTGGAGCAGTGGCTTCTTCCTTGCTGAGCGGCCTTTCAGGTTATGTTGATATAGGACCCATTTCACTGTGGATGTAGATAATTTTGTACCTGTTTCCTCCAGCATCTTCACAAGGTCTACAATTTTTTTCTGAGGTCTTGGCTGATTTCTTTTGATTTTCCCATGATGTGAAGCAAAGAGGCACTGAGTTTGAAGGTAGGCCTTGAAATACATCCACAGGTACACCTCCAAGTGACTCAAATGATGTCAATTAGCCTATCAGAAGCTTCTAAAGCCATGAATTTTCCAAGCTGTTTAAAGGAACAGTCAACTTAGTGTATGTCAACTTCTGTTCCACTGGAATTGTGACACAGTGAATTATAAGTGAAATAATCTGTCTGTAAACCATTGTTTGAAAAATGACTTGTGTCATGCACAAAGTAGATGTCCTAACCTACTTGCCAAAACTATAGTTTGTTAACAAGAAATGTGTGGAATAGTTGAAAAACGAGTTTTAATGACTGCAACCTAAGTGTATGTAAACTTCCAACTTCAACTGTAGGTCTGTAACAATTTGGGTCTAGAGTGTTTCCGCCTTTGAAGAGGGGGATGACCACGGCCGCTTTCCAATCTTTCCGCTTTCCAACAGAGGAGGAGTAGGATGAGGATACGGCTATCTATTTGCTTCAGTATAGCCTAGGCTACAGTAACATAAGGACCGAATGCACTTCTAATTTATACATCTCCATCTGGCTTTCAGGGGTCACCATATTATTTTCTTGTAAAGATGTATTTTTATATTTATTGCAGCTGCAGAGTTTAAAATAGTCTATCACTATTGTTCCGTTGAATTAGAGCATGCGCAAGCAGTCTTTCTCTCTTTCCATCAATTTCATTCAAATTGCATCCAAAATAGATAATCCTGTTCAAGATTGACATATATACTGTGTATGTACACTGCTCAAAAAAATAAAGGGAACACTTAAACAACACATCCTAGATCTGAATGAAATAAATAATCTTATTAAATACTTTTTTCTTTACATAGTTGAATGTGCTGACAACAAAATCACACAAAAATAATCAATGGAAATCCAATTTATCAACCCATGGAGGTCTGGATTTGGAGTCACACTCAAAATTAAAGTGGAAAACCACACTACATGCTGATCCAACGTTGATGTAATGTCCTTAAAACAAGTCAAAATGAGGCTCAGTAGTGTGTGTGTGGCCTCCACGTGCCTGTATGACCTCCCTACAATGCCTGGGCATGCTCCTGATGAGGTGGCGGATGGTCTCCTGAGGATCTCCTCCCAGACCTGGACTAAAGCATCCGCCAACTCCTGGACAGTCTGTGGTGCAACATGGCGTTGGTGGATGGAGCGAGACATGATGTCCCAGATGTGCTCAATTGGATTCAGGTCTGGGGAATGGGTGGGCCAGTCCATAGCATCAATGCCTTCCTCTTGCAGGAACTGCTGACACACTCCAGCCACATGAGGTCTAGCATTGTCTTGCATTAGGAGGAACCCAGGGCCAACCGCACCAGCATATGGTCTCACAAGGGGTCTGAGGATCTCATCTCGGTACCTAATGGCAGTCAGGCTACCTCTGGCGAGCACATGGAGGGCTGTGCGACCCCCCAAAGAAATGCCACCCCACACCATGACTGACCCACCGCCAAACCGGTCATGCTGGAGGATGTTGCAGGCAGCAGAATGTTCTCCACGGCATCTCCAGACTCTGTCACATCTGTCACGTGTTCAGTGCGAACCTGCTTTCATCTGTGAAGAGCACAGGGCGCCAGTGGCGAATTTGCCAATCTTGGTGTTCTCTGGCAAATGCCAAATGTCTTGCACGGTGTTGGGCTATAAGCACAACCCCCACCTGTGGACGTCGGGCCCTAATACCACCCTCATGGAGTCTGTTTCTGACCGTTTGAGCAGACACATGCACATTTGTGGCCTGCTGGAGGTCATTTTGCAGGGCTCTGGCAGTGCTCCTCCTGCTCCTCCTTGCACAAAGGCGGAGGTAGCGGTCCTGCTGCTGGGTTGTTGCCCTCCTACGGCCTCCTCCACATCTCCTGATGTACTGGCCTGTCTCCTGGTAGCGCCTCCATGCTCTGGACACTACGCTGACAGACACAGCAAACCTTCTTGCCACAGCTCGCATTGATGTGCCATCCTGGATGAGCTGCACTACCTGAGCCACTTGTGTGGGTTGTAGACTCCGTCTCATGCTACCACTAGAGTGAAAGCACCAACAGCATTCAAAAGTGACCAAAACATCAGCCCGGAAGCATAGGAACTGAGAAGTGGTCTGTGGTCTCCACCTGCAGAACCACTCCTTTATTGGGGGTGTCTTGCTTATTGCCTATAATTTCCACCTGTTGTCTATTCCATTTGCACAACAGCATGTGAAATGTATTGTCAATCAGTGTTGCTTCCTAAGTGGACAGTTTGATTTCACAGAAGTGTGATTGACTTGGAGTTACATTGTGTTGTTTAAGTGTTGCCTTTATTTTTTTGAGCAGTATATATATATATATATATATATATGTCCTAGCCTACCTCTTTCAGGTAATACATTCAATGCAGTATTAGCCTGATATTTAGCTAATGAATAATGGGTTATGCATAATAATACTCCAATTTATTGCCTCTGTCTGTGCAATACGCACGCGCCTGTGCTCCGCTGGCCTCTCTCCTTAAAAAACACCCCTTAGCTCTTGGAGTCCCATGCAAGAAAAGCTAGACTAGAATAGCTTGCTGGATATTATTTTTGTGCATTTCTTACACCAATAGAATATTCAAAGAGGGAAGCAAGCACTTGTTTGCTGAATGTTAAATACAGCAGCCAATAGAACTCAGGAGTAGTTTAAAAGAAGAGTGAACGCGTGATGGCGGTAGCCTATAGCAGCTATTTCTTCAGACCCATAACCATTCAATCTTCTCGAAGAGAAGTGAAAGCCTTCTGTATCTAATTCTATTCCTATATTATTCAAGCAAGTCATTAGAATGATGAAGATAAGGACAACAAAACTTATTTCATTGAACTGTTGAATGCGAGAAAGGAATGAAGCAGCAATAGAGAGAGAAAGAGGAGGTAGGCTAATAACATTAGGGGAAATATTATGAAAGGTAGCCTATATATGCGCCACCCAACTAATTATGCAAACAGGCCCTTTTATATTTCAAAATTAAATTCTAATTTGCTGGCCTATACTTGTAACTTTGTAGGCCGTGTGTACTGCACCAGAATTGCATGTTCTCTCAGCTTTATCATGGTTTGAACAAGGTGCGTAATTCCAGTCATATAATACAGTACAATACAACACAGTACAGTAACACAGTTCACACTCAAAAAGATTAGCCTATTTACCCAAGAGAGCATATAGCTAGCTACATCTATGGGCTTTTCTGTTTTTCTGTTGTGCGTAATGCGCAGTAGCCTATATATCATATACAGTGCATTCGGAAAGTATTCAGACCCCTCGACTTTTTCCACATTTTGTTACCTTATAGCCTTATTCTAAAATGTACATTTACATAAGTATTCAGACCCTTTACTCAGTACTTTGCGATAACAGCCTCGAGTCTTCTTGAGTATGATGCTACAAGCTTGGCACACCTTTATTTGGGGAGTTTATCCCATTCTTCTCAGCAGATCCTCTCCAAGCTCTGTCAGGTTGGATGGGGAGCGTCACTGCACAGCTATTTTCAGGTCTCTCCAGAGATGTTCAATCGGGTTCAAGTCCAGGCTCTGGCTGGGCCACTCAAAGACATTCAGAGACTTGTCCCGAAGCCACTCCTGTGTTGTCTTGGTTGACTTTAACATTAATCTGAAGACTGTTATATATCTAATTAACTAACTATGTTTAATTGTTACCCGATTTAAAATAATCATGTAACAATTAACTCATTAGGATCTGGGACATCTGCAAAAACCTTGCATCTGCAAAAACCCGAGCCTTACTTATGATTCAGTTCTACACAAATTGGTTTAATTATTTATTTACTAGCTAATTAAATGGGAACACAAGATAAACATACACACTTTGCACCGGTTATTGACAACATGGCTGCCTGATAAAGAATTGATGGAGAGGGAGAGAGAGAAGGACAGAGATACTTAACATTGGTACATTCAGAAACTACTCTCACCTACAGTAACCATATACTTTACACACGAATAGCAGCCCGCTTTGAATAAGAAATCATGAATGTATTTATGTGAAATGCCTGGATTTGCCAGGGATCTCTCGGTGTACAGGGCAGCCTTGGACAGTGGGATGGGCCATTTCTCGGCACGCTTGTAAGGCTCTGATTGTCCAAAATGGTTCCAACAAGTCTTCTATTGTTGTACTTCTTTGTAGTTGTCCGGTATCCGGTGACTTGTCGTGTAGTCCTGAACAGAACTACAGAGTTGAATTTCCTGCTATTCACTCTTGAAAATGATTCTTTGAAGATAGGCTTGCCAGCCATATCGATGGTTTGACCAGAGTAACAGGATGGTCCTACTTAAATTCACTTACGAAGAAACTTTACTTAGGACAGCTAATCAGCCGTACCAGTGATTGTCCGGGAGGGGAGTTTATCGTCTCCACCTCATGTTGAGATTCAAAGTTCATACCACTTTAAACGTTCAGCTGCACATTTTTCTGGTCTGATGTGTTTTTTCTTAACCCATCATTTATACAGTTTGCTCAAAAGGGGCGGTTCCGGCAGGCTGGCATGCTCCCTGACCTCACTCCAGGCGGTAACTACTCACTGTGCAAAGTTTATGGAAAACAATTCTGTTACAGCTTCTCAAATCACATCCCTCTCTTAACAAAGCACTTTCATAATTTTTCACATTACATGCACAACACATAATATGGAATCTTCATATATGTAGTGGGTATACTTTCCAAGTTACAGTATTTCCTTTATAACATTTTTAATTACATCACAAATTAACAACCAAAAAGTAGATTAGTGTTCTACAGATCGCCTCTGATCATTACCCACATTCTATGTTAGAAATTATTGTTCCAGTATTCGCTTTTGAACATGTTAGTTTCAGTGGGAAGAAGTCTGTTGAAACAAAGTACAGTTGTGGCCAAAAGTTTTGTGAATGACACAAATATTAATTTTCACAAAGTCTGCTGCCTCAGTTTGTATGATGGCAATTTGCATATACTCCAGAATGTCATGAAGAGTGATCAGATGAATTGCAATTAATTGCAAAGTCCCTCTTTGCCATGCAAATGAACTGAATCCCCCAAAAACATTTCCACTGCATTTCAGCCCTGCCACAGCTGACATGTCAGTGATTCTCTCATTAACACAGGTGTGAGTGTTGACGAGGACAAGGCTGGAGATCACTCTGCCATGCTGATTGACTTCGAATAACAGACTGGAAGCTTCAAAAGGAGGGTGGTGCTTGGAATCATTGTTCTTACTCTGTCAATGGTTACAATGGCTACCTGCAAGGAAACACATGCCGTCATCATTGCTTTGCACAAAAAGGGCTTCACAGGCAAGGATATTGCTGCCAGTAAGATTGCACCTAAATCATCCATTTATCGGATCATCAAGAACTTCAAGGAGAGTGGTTCAATTGTTGTGAAAAAGGCTTCAGGGCGCCCAAGAAAGTCCAGCAAGCACCAAGACCGTCTCTTAAAGTTGATTCAGCTGCGGGATCGGGGCACCACCAGTACAGAGCTTGCTCAGGAATGGCTGCAGGCAGGTGTGAGTGCATCTGCACGCACAGTGAGACGAAGACTTTTGGAGGATGCCTGGTGTCAAGAAGTGCAGCAAAGAAGCCACTTCTCTCCAGGAAAAACATCAGGGACAGACTAATATTCTGCAAAAGGTACAGGGACTGGACTGTTGAGGACTGGGGTGAAGTCATTTTCTCTGATGAATCCCCTTTCCGATTGTTTGGGGCATCCGGAAAAAAGCTTGTCCGGAGAAGACAAGGTGAGTGCTACCATCAGTTCTGTGTCATGCCAACAGTAAAGCATCCTGAGACCATTCATGTGTGGGGTTGCTTCTCAGCCAAGGGAGTGGGCTCACTCAAAATTTTGCCTGAGAACACAGCCATGAATAAAGAATGGTATCAACACATCCTCCGAGAGCAACTTCTCCCAACCATCCAGGAACAGTTTGGTGACGAACAATGCCTTTTCCAGCATGATGGAGCACCTTGCCATAAGGCAAAAGTGATAACTAAGTGGCTCAGGGAACAAAACATCAATATTTTGGGTCCATGGCCAGGAAACTCCCTAGACCTTAATCCCATTGAGAACTTGTAGTCAATCCTCAAGAGGCGGGTGGACAAACAAAAACCCACAAATTCTGACAAACTCTAAGCATTAATTATGCAAGAATGGTCTGCCATTAGTCAGGATGTGGCCCAGAAGTTAATTGACTGCATGCCAGGGTGGATTGCAGAGGTCTTGAAAAAGAAGGGTCAACACTGCAAATATTGACTCTTTGCATCAACTTCATGTAGTTGTCAATAAAAGCCTTTGACACTTATGAAATGCTTATAACTATACTTCAGTATTCGATAGTAACATCTGACAAAATATCTAAAGACACAGAAGCAGCAAACTTTGTGGAAATTAATATTTGTGTCATTCTCCAAACTTTTGGCCACGACTGTATGTATTGGATAATGGAACAATCATTTGGGCTTTTTTGGGCTTGGGATTATAAAATGTATTTTTAATGTAGGGCTCATAAAATGTATTTCATGTATGGCTCATTAGGCTCAGGGAGCATCAGGCTTGAATTTTAGGTTAAAGCTCTAATCAATTCCAGATATTGGCCTATTTATATGCTTTTGAATGACACTTCCGGTTTTGGCGGGAAATACCGAGTTGCCTGGGCGAAAGGTGATTCTCCAGGATGGAGAATTTGTAAAATACTGGGAACATATTCAACCCTAGTGTGTATGTCATCTCCCAGGGGTGAATAAGGGCCTGGCTGGCATGTGTGTTTGATTTGGTAGCTTGACCTTGTGACTGGAGGCTGTAAACACAGTATGTGGCTCTTAGTGTGTATTTGTGTTTACATATTGTGTGTGTATCTATAGTGTGCACATTCATTTTATAGCACACAAGTGGCCAATATCTAACCCAGTATCTGGTGACTGTAAATCTCCTTTACCTGTAGGTGACTGCTGCTTGAGGGTGAAGGGATGCATTAAGTGCCATTCCAACCACACACATAAGCACACTACTAGAGTGTGAGGGCAGTAAGGAAACCGCCCAGGATGTAGTAGCTCTCTCTCTAGCTGAAAGGCATCTAGTCTCATGCTCTCCACTGAGTCCCCTTTTCTTAATGTAAACTGCATTCCAGAGGCATTGTGTGGGTCTCTCCCTCAAGCACACAGCCCCAGGTCCCAGGCCTGTTCTGATCTTATCCACAATGAAGTGATGCCATTGTGTAATTACGTAATGCAGCTCCTGTCTCTGTGTTGTACACATTTAGAGCAGAGCAAGGGGATGCCCTTCAGATACTGAAACTATGAGATACTGTACTGACTGATTCACATTTCAGAGTATTTTCCTACTGGATTCACTCTTCCGGTAAGGTACTGATATCTCACTGTACTACAACCTCAACTGCTGCAGGGGCCATCCCTTAAGGATGTCTCTCACTGTACTGGCCTAAACACATTGATAATATGACACTACCTCACAGAGTTCTTTCCTATGGGCTACACTCTTCTGATCACACACACACACACACACACACACACACACACACACACACACACACACACACACACACACACACACACACACACACACACACACACACACACACAGATAACAGCTCAGTTAGGTGTCAATAGCTGCCACACCGGATTGAAATGAATAATTTTTACATTTTAGTCATTAAGCAGACGTTCTTATAAAGAGCAACTTACAGGAGCAATTAGGGTTAAGTGCCTTGCTCAAGGGCACATCAACCGATATTTCACTTAGTCGGCTCAGGGATTCAAACCAGCAACCTTCCTGTTACTGGCCCAAAACTCTTAAGCTCTTCACCTGCCACCCTAGATCTAGTCATGAATATCTTTATGACACCAGCTTTGATGCTCAGTGCAGGACTCAGTGTGTTTGCAAAGACAGTGCAGTATAAAGATGGGCAGAAACTGACATGTTTTCATTTTCATCAGGAAATAACTTTATATTGAAGGAGTGCCTTTGATTTGATGGCCTGCACATGCGCAGTTCGGCACAAGAAAACATTAGACCTGATAAAATGTTTCAGCGCATGAGCTTAGATAGCCAACGTCGCCATGACATCGCCTACAAGGGTGATCAGGGATTTCTATTTCTAATAAATAGTTAAATGTACAAGTGGTGTTTCCTTTCTGAAATTAGGTTTAGTAGAGAGAGGGAGGAAACGTGGCAGATTGAGAGTAGAGGAAGGGGCAAAGAGAGTTGGGGGGATGTGGGATGGATAAGGGGGAGAAGGAGATGAAGGGGGAGAGAAGGAGGGGAGAGAGAGATTGGTAGGTGATTAGTATGCTGGTGCAGTACCACTTCTCTCTGCATCTCTCTCAATTGAGGGCAGGAGGAGATGTGATATGACACGCAAGAAGCTGCTAACAGAGCCACAAGGAACGTGCACATGCACACACACACATTAGTGCCACTATTCATTCATACATCACTGCCACAGAAATCTGGACACATATAATACATTAAATTATATCATGTTTTAATCACATAACTTCAATGTCAAGTAAACGGTCAAATATACACCAGATTCTCAGACTATTAAATCAACTGTTGATAATTGCTGCAAATAGTTACATTACATTAAATTAACCAAGTGAAATAGCAGACCTACAGTATAAAACTCAAGTTCCCTTTATCAGCATGTGGAATTGTATAAGGGAGAAGAAAAGGAAATGAGAGGGATATAGGAGGATACTGTAGGAGAGGGGGAGGAGAAGGCATGAGAATAAGGATAATCTACAGTGACGGAAAAAAGTATTTGATCCCCTGCTGATTTTGTGCGTGTGCCCACTGACAAAGAAATGATCAGTCTATAATTTTAATGGTAGGTTTATTTGAACAGTGAGAGACAGAATAACAACAAAAAAATCCAGAAAAGCGCATGTCAAAAATGTTATAAATTGATTTGCATTTTATTGAGGGAAATAAGTATTTGACCCCCTCTCAATCAGAAAGATTTCTGGCTCTCAGGTGTCTTTTATACAGGTAACGAGCTGAGATTAGGAGCACTCCCTTTAAGAGTGTGCTCCTAATCTCACCTTGTTACCTGTATAAAAGACACCTGTCCACAGAAGCAGTCAATCAATCAGATTCCAAACCCTCCACCATGGCCAAGACCAAAGAGCTCTCCAAGGATGTCAGGGACAAGATTGTAGACCTACACAAGGCTGGAATGGGCTACAAGACCATTGCCAAGCAGCTTGGTGAGAAGGTGACAACAGTTGGTGCGATTATTCGCAAATGGAAGAAACACAAAAGAACTGTCAATCTCCCTCGGCCTGGGGCTCCATGCAAGATCTCACCTCGTGGAGTTGCAATGATCATGAGAACGGTGAGGAATCAGCCCAGAACTACACGGGAGGATCTTGTCAATGATCTCAAGGCAGCTGGGACCATAGTCACCAAGAAAACAATTGGTAACACTACGCCGTGAAAGACTGAAATCCTGCAGCGCCCGCAAGGTCCCCCTGCTCAAGAAAGCACATATACATGCCCGTATGATTTTTGCCAATGAACATCTGAATGATTCAGAGGACAACTGGGTGAAAGTGTTGTGGTCAGATGAGACCAAAATGGAGCTCTTTGGCATCAACTCAACTCGCCGTGTTTGGAGGAGGAGGAATGCTGCCTATGACCCCAAGAACACCATCTCCACCGTCAAACATGGTGGTGGAAACATTATGCTTTGGGAGTGTTTTTCTGCTAAGGGGACAGGACAACTTCACCGCATCTTTTGACCGGGCCATGTACTGTCAAATCTTGGGTGAGAACCTCCTTCCCTCAGCCAGGGCATTGAAAATGGGTCGTGGATGGGTATTCCAGCATGACAATGACCCAAAACACACGGCCAAGGCAACTAAGGAGTAGCTCAAGAAGAAGCACATTAAGGTCCTGGAGTGGCCTAGCCAGTCTCCAGACCTTAATCCCATAGAAAATCTGTGGAGGGAGCTGAAGGTTCGAGTTGTCAAACGTCAGCCTCGAAACCTTAATGACTTGGAGAAGATCTGCAAAGAGGAGTGGGACAAAATCCCTCCTGAGATGTGTGCAAACCTGGTGGCCAACTACAAGAAACATCTGACCTCTGTGATTGCCAACAAGGGTTTTGCCACCAAGTACTAAGTCATGTTTTGCAGAGGGGTCAAATACTTATTTCCCTCATTAAAATGCAAATCAATTTATCAAATTTTTGACATGTGTTTTTCTTGATTTTTTTGTTGTTATTCTGTCTCTCACTGTTCAAATAAACCTACCATTAAAATTATAGACTGATCATTTCTTTGTCAGTGGGCAAACGTACAAAATCAGCAGGGGATCAAATACTTTTTTCCCTCACTGTAATTAAATGGAACATTCTTCCCACAAATCTTACAGGTAGAATAAACCTCTTCAGAAATGGCATGGCTCAAAAACGTTTTATATTTATTCTTGGTAATACCAATTACCCCACCAAAGAGATTTGTTTAAACAAGTATATTCGCTCATGAAATACATTAATATGGGCAAATAAAACTCATAGAATAAAAAGGAAAGTTTTACATCTTCCTAATTCTGAAGATGGTTTAAATGGTATTAACCTTTCAGACATGGAATTGTATAAACTCGCCACCAAGGCTTTTACTTGCAACATACAGTTAAATACACAAAAGAGGAACAATGAGTACATATTGAAGATGCGCATGCTCATCCCCAGAATATTTTTACGTGTCTATTTTCAAAAGATAAAGGTAAGAACATTAACAACTTCATAGTTAATAACACAATTTAATTGTATCTTTATTTAACTAGGCAAGTAAGTTAAGAACAAATTCTTATTTACAATGACAACCTACCAGAGTTAACAGTGGGTTAACTGCCTTGTGCAGAACGACAGATGTTTTTACCCTGTCAGCTCAAGGATTCAATCCAGCAAAAGGTATGCTTAATCCAGTATAAACTAATGTACAGAATTTGTTACACGAGACAGAATTCACAAATTCTACAGCACAAAGGCAGTCATGTCTTAAGGTTAAAACGAACAATGACTCAATAATGCATGCCTTCTGGGAATGCTGTAAAGTCCAAAAGTTTGCTGTCAGAAGTATTTCAATGTAAATGTACTTTTAATCTGTCTGTCTGCATATTTCAAGAGATAGCATATGAGGGTGCAATTAGATACCCGATGGGTTGGACGATACTTTCACACCAATCATCTTGGAAAAAACGTATACATCAAAACTAGAAATCAACCAATCGTCCATCGTTAACACAATGGAAAGGTCAGATGCTTTATAATCTAAATGTTGAAATTGTGTGGGCGACGGAGAGAAACAAAATAGTGCAGTTTAAGTCCATGTGGAAGAGAGTGGTGCGGGTGCTGGAGATGGGGGTGTGAGCAGGTGGGTCTGGGCAGGTGAGACATTGTTGATGTTTGTGCTGTATGCTGTCGTTTGTATGTGTATGTTTTGCTTTGTTTGAAAAATAGATATGTTACAAAAAAAAAAGATTTATGAAATGCCAGATCTAGTTTATGTACAGAATGCTTAACATTTCTATTCTATTCGTGCTCAGCATTCTTCTCCAAATGATTATAGATTGTGTGGTTGTGTGTGTGTTGGATTGTACTGACATAGACAGATGGTTTGTATTTTAAAACATCAAGGTTGTTCAGTTACTGTTCAGCTTTCCAATATAATCTGTTACAGGTCAAAAAACTAGTACATTCATTTTAAGTTACACACACACACACACACACACACACACACACACACACACACACACACACACACACACACACACACACACACACACACACACACACACACGCACGTTAGTTTTACTATCCTTGTGGGAACCAAACAATTGATTCTCACTCCAAATTGTCCTTGTTTTACTATCCATGTGAGGACTTCTGGTCCCCACAAGGATAGTGAAGGGATATCGCCGAATAGTATGATCAGCTAGTATGTCACCCTTGTAGAATGTTAGCTCTGTAGAATATGGCCATGTATAGTCTTGTATAATCTACACCATTCGTGCCTTAATGTCCTGTATATGAATTTCTTCGATGTCCTGTACATGCAAGTCCCTTGGAAGTACACCAGGCAATCCTATAGATCCAAAGAGGCCCTGTACACTGTAGTATGTGTTATATAAGTATTACGTTTGCAAGTCGTGTCTGTAGACACCATGTTCTTCTACAGCACTTAATCTTAAGCTAAGTGAACAATCACTCTCTTGGGATGTAAGTGCACTTTATATGAACTCGGTTGTTAGCTGGGGGAACATCAGTGTTAGAATGTCCCCTCTTCCTAAGACAAGGAACAGATGGTCAATGTATACATTATAGACATTGGAGCCTGTTGTGATTTATGCTTGGGTTCATGCACCAACCCACACGATGAAGGGAGATGTGACGCTTGTCGTAATGAGTAGACCAAGGTGCAGCGTGTCGAGTGCTCATGATGAAAACTTTATTTTAACTCAGAACACTATACAAAACAAACAACCGAAAAACGAATGTGACGTTCTACAGGCTACTAAGCTATGCAAAAACAAGATCCCACAAACCCAGGTGGAAAAACAAAACCTACTTAAGTATGATCTCCAATTAGAGACAACGAGGACCAGCTGCCTCTAATTGGAGATCATCCCAAAAAAACAACATAGAAATAGAAAACTAGAACCTAAACATAGAAATACAAAACATAGAAAAACACCCCCTGTCACACCCTGACCACTCTACCATAGAAAATAACAGCTTACCATGGTCATGACGTGACAAGAGAGCCTTTTCTATAAGTACTAATTTCAGATGAAGGCTCAGTGAATTGTACACTGTAAATGCTATTTCCACGACCGGTCGTTATTAAATATTCTAAACTTGATTAAAGTCTTTTTGTCATTTTGTTCTCAATTATATTCATACCATCCATTTGAGAGAACAGTTCACTAGTAAAAAACAAAACACACACACACACATAATCTCTCTTTTTTCTTTCATTCTCTCTATCTGAGCTGTTGTATTCCTATACCCTGTTAGGGCTAGGGGGCAGTATTGACACGGCTGGATAGAAAACATACCCGATTTAATCTGGTTACCACTCCTACCCAGTAACTAGAATATGCATATACTTATTACATATGGATAGAAAACACCCTAAAGTTTCTAAAAATGTTTGAATGGTGTCTGTGAGTATAACAGAACTCAAATGGCAGGTCAAAACCTGAGAGATTCCTTTACAGGAAGTGGCCTGTCTGACCATTTCTTGAACTTCTTTTCCATCTCTATCTTTTACTAAGGATCTCTGCTCTAACGTGACACTTCCCACGTCTTCCATAGGCGCTCAGAGCCCGGGAAAAAACAGAATGTCGTCATCCCAGCCCCAGGCTGAAACACATTATCGCCTTTCTCAAGTGGCCGATCAAGGGACACTGGGCTTAGGCGCGTGACCCGACCGCCCCCGCCTTTGTGATTTTTTCCTCTGTTTGCCGAAAAGGAGATTCCCTGTCAGAATATTATCGCTTTTCTACGAGAAAAATGGCGTAAAAATTGATTTTAAACAGCGGTTGACATGCTTCGAAGTACGGTAATGGAATATTTAGAATTTTTTTGTCACGAATTGCGCCATGCGCACGACCCTTCTTTACCATTTTGGATAGTGTCTGGAACGCACGAACAAAACGCCGCTATTCGGATATAACGATGGATTATTTTGGACCAAACCAACATTTGTTATTGAAGTAGCAGTCCTGGGAGTGCATTCTGACGAAGACAACAAAAGGTAATCAAACTTTTATAATAGTAAATATGATTGTGGTGAGTGCTAAACTTGCCGGGTGTCTAAATGTACTTAGAATATTGCAAAATGTGCTTTCACCAAAAAGCTATTTTAAAATCGGACATATCGAGTGCATAGAGGAGGTCTGTATCTATAATTCTTAAAATAATTGTTATGCTTTTTGTGAACGTTTATCGTGAGTAATTTAGTAAAATGTTAGCGAATTCCCCGGAAGTTTGCGGGGGGTATGCTAGTTCTGAACGTCACATGCTAATGTAAAAAGCTGGTTTTTGATATAAATATGAACTTGATTGAACAAAACATGCATGTATTGTATAACATAATGTCCTAGGGTTGTCATCTGATGAAGATCATCAAAGGTGAGTGCTGCATTTAGCTGTCTTCTGGGTTTTGGTGACATTATATGCTGGCTTGAAAAATGGGTGTCTGATTATTTCTGGCTTGGTACTCTGCTGACATAATCTAATGTTTTGCTTTCGTTGTAAAGCCTTTTTGAAATCGGACAGTGTGGTTAGATTAATGAGAGTCTTGTCTTTAAATAGCTGTAAAATAGTCATATGTTTGAGAAATTGAAGTAATAGGATTTTTAAGGTTTTGAAAATCGCGCCACAGGCTTCAACTGGCTGTTACGTAGGTGGGACGAATTCGTCCCGCCTAGCCCAGAGAGGATACAGTGACTTCAGAAAGTATTCGCACCCCTTGACTTTTTCCACATTTTGTTGTGTTACAGCCTGAAATTAAGATTTTGTGTCAATGGTCTACACACAATATCCCATAATGTTAAAGTGGAATGAATTTACAAATTATTTTAAAAGCTGAAATGTCTTGACTCATTAAGTATTCATAACAGGATGCAACCACCACCATGCTTGAACATATGAAGAGTGGTACTCATTGTTGTGTTGGATTTGCCTCAAACATAACACTTTGTATTTATGACATAAAGTTAATATCTATGCCACATTTTTTTGCAGTATTGTGGAGTAACTACGAATGTGTTGAGCCATCCTCAGTTTTCACATATCATAGCCATTAAACTTTGTAACTGTTTTAAAATCACCATTGGCCTCATGGTGAAATCCATGAACGGTTTCCTTCCACTCCACCAACTGAGTTAGGATGGACGATTGTATCTTTGTACACGACTGGGTGTATTGATAAACAATCCAAATCTTAATGAATAACTTCACCATGCTCATATTCACAGTCTTTTTTTTTACCCATCTACCAATAGGTGTCCTTCTTTGTGGGGCATTGGAAAACCTCCTTGGTCTTTGTGGTTGAATCTGTGCTTGAAATTCACTACTTGAATGAGGGCCCTTACAGATAATTGTATGTGTTGGGTATAGAGATGGGTTAGTCATAAAAAAATTATGACAAATACTATTATTGCACACAGAGTGAGTCCATGCAACTTATTATGTGATTTGTTAAGCAATTTTTACTCCTGAACTTATTTAGGCTTGCCATAACAAAGGGATTGAATACTTATTGACACCACTGAGCACCACATCATTTCAACCTGGATAATTGGGTAATATTTGGTTGAGACGTTGATCATTGAGATTACAACCTATATTCACCCACTCAAAAAGATAGACAGAAGTTACTTGAATTTCCAATGTGTTATCTTTAGGCCTTCAACCATCTACAAGCGCAAACAAATTCCAATGAATTTTTTTCTTTCAATTTTTGGTTTAGTTGTCACCCAAAAGTGCATCACTGCGCTTCAATCATTTAAAAGCACAGCAATGTTCAAATCGGAACACAATGTCAGATATTCTGTTTATTTATACAACAGATTAATGTGTTATCACTGTGCTTCATTTACGATAAATAACAAACGACCTGGTTTGCGGTTGAGAACACGTTAAAAGTACTGTACCAGTCAGAAGTTTGGACACACCTACTCATTCAGGGTTTTTATTTATTTTTACTCTTTTCTACATTGTAGAATAATAGTGACGACATCAAAACTATGAAATAACACATATGGAATCATGTAGTAACCAAAAAATTGTTATACAAATCAAAATGTATTTTATATTTGAGATTCTTCAAAGTAGCCCTGATAACAGCTTTGCACACTCTTGGCATTCTCTCAACCAGCTTCACCTGGAATGCTTTTCCAACAGTCTTGAAGGAGTTCCGACATATGCTGAGCACTTGTTGGCTGCTGTTCCAATACTTTGCAGTGCAACTCTTCCCACGCCATCTCAATTGGGTTGAGGTTGGGTGATTGTGGAGACCAGGTCATCTGATGCAGCACTCCATCACTCTCCTTCTTGGTCAAATAGCCCTTACACAGCCTGAAGGTGTGTTGGGTCATTGTCCTGTTAAAAATCAAATCATAGTCCCACTAAGTGCAAACCAGATGGATGGAGTATCGCTGCAGAATGCTGTGGTAGCTATGCTGGTTAAGCGTGCCTTGAATTCTAAATAAATCACCAACAGTGTCACTAGCACCCCCACACCATCACACCTCCTCCTCCATGCTTCTAGGTGAGAAACACATGCGGAGATCATCCATTCGCCTACTCTGCGTCTCACAAAAAAATCTCAAATGTGGATTAATCAGACCAAAAGACAGATTTTTCCCGGTTTAATGTTCATTGCTTGTGTTTCTTGGCCCAATCAAGTCTCTTCTTCGTATTGGTGTCCTTTAGTAGTGGTTTCTTTGCAGCAATTCAACCATAAAGGCCTGATTCACGCAGTCCCCTCTGAACAATTTATGTTGAGATGTGTCTGTTGCTTGAACCCTGTGAAGCATTTATTTGGGTTGCAATTTCTGAGGCTGGTAACTAATGAACTTGACCTCTGCAGCAAGGATAACTCTGGGTGTTCCTTGCCTGTGGCGGTCCTCATGAGAGTCAGTTTCATCAACGCTCTCAATAGATTTTGCGATTGCACTTGAAGAAACTTTTCTTGAAGTGTTCCGGATTGACTGACCTTCATGTCTTAAAGTAATGATGGACTGTCGTTTGTCTTTACTTATTTGAGCTGTTTTTGCCATAATATGGACTTGGTCTTTTACCAAATAGGGCTATCTTCTGTATATCTTGTCACAACATAACTGATTGTCTCAAACGCATTAAGAAGGAAAGAAGTTCCACAAATTAACTTTTAACAAGGCACACCTGTTAATTGAAATGCATTCCAGGTGACTACTTCATGAAGCTGGTTTAATTAATACCAATAGTGTGCAAAGCTGTCATCAAGGAAAATGGTGGCTACTTTGAAGAATCTCAAATATAAAATATAGTTTGATTTGTTTTACACTTTTTTGGTTACTACATTGAATGTTACACTAGTTTGTAAGATAATCCTAACTTCAGGCTATTTTCTGTATTACAAAAGTAATATCAAAAAGGAGTATGTTTGGTTGATAACGCAACCAAATATCAACATTTAAAGTATATTTTTTCTACTGCTTGGATAGTTCCATCTGAGCCACTGGCTTAATCCCATTCTTTAACTTGTATTTTTTGGTTCAGTTTAAGATGTGAATCAAACATATAATTTGTTAACAAGTTAATAGGCTATTTATTGGGGAGGTGGGTTCTACTAGGCTAACATATGGAACTTTTTAAGATGGTCTTACAAGGATAATTTAACTATTTGATATAGAATTGTAGGACCCCTTTAGGTATCCAAAAAATATATACACAAATTATTTGAGGAAACATTGAACTTGGCCTTACTGCTCATAGAAATGCCTTGAATAACATAATTATACATAGAAAACAGATGGTCAAACAAAAAATCGAAAGGACGTTTGTTTTTAAGTGTCTGTCTTATATCTGAGAGATATGAAACAGATCAGGCACTAAACTTCTTCCATAAAGACTGAGTATACAAAACATTAAGAACACCTGCTCTTTCCATGGGATAGACTGACCAGGTGAATCGAGGTGAAGGCTATGATCCCTTATTGATGTCACCTGTTAAATCCACTTCAGTCAGTGTAGATGAAGTGGAGGAGACAGGTTAAAGAAGGATTTTTAAATGTGCAAGTCAAAATATTTAAATATTTAAGACTGGATATGGTAGTAGGTGCCAGGTGTACCAGTTTGTGTCAAGAACTGCAATACTGCTGGGTTTTTCACGCTCAACAGTTTATAGTGTGTATCAAGAATGGTGCATCACCCAAAGGACATCCAGCCAACTTGACACAACTGTGAGAAGCATTGGAGTCAACATGGGCCAGCATCCCTGTGGAATGCTTTACACTTTGGAGAGTCCATACAGCGATGAATTGAGGGCAAAAGAGGGTCCAACTCAATATTAGGAAGGTGTTCCTAATGTTTGATATACTCAGTGTACACTTCCATAAATATTTTTAACAAGTGCTGGGCTACCTTCAGAAGAGCAAAACCACCGACATGTACATGTTCGTGAGAGTCTCACCTTTCCAAAAAGGCCAAACCGTTCACACACAACAGACATTTTAGTGAGAAGACCTATATATAGGTAATCCACTTCAGGATGTCTCATGGTCTGACAAACACGGCTGTAGCTCTGCCACCTTTCACCGCAGACCTGGAAGGGGTGGATTGAGATATCTGTAGCTTAAACACATTTTTATGGGGATTTTTTTATTATGCTGACTAGATTTTTGCGGGGTCACGATAATTGACTCGAGAATTTTAAAGGGATACAGAAAAACCAGCTACTTCCCCAAATGGGAGACCAAAGGGTAGCAATTCTCTAGGAGGAGCTGCTGCCCAGCCTATGGTATTTTCTGATAGTGGATATAATGTTGAAGATCTGACGTTGCTTTAAAGGTACAAATACAATATAATTTATATAGTGTTTGTCAATGTTGAAATGTGGTTACCATGATGACAATCCTGTGTCTGAAATTTCACCCTCAAAACAACAGTTTACGTTGTTTACTTTTTTTTTGTTCCATGTTAAAATACGTTGACAAATGATGTTGAAAAAACGTTGCTTCAACCAGTTTATGCCCAGTGGGTCAAGACATTTTTGCTTTTCATTTCTCTTTTTTTTATATTCTGAAAACCAAATTCCACTTTGACAATATGGGTTATTGTTTTAGATCAGTGACACAAAATCTTAATTTAATCAATTTTAAATTCAGGTTGTAACACAGCGTCTATTAAAACATTCCCAAACCAGAAACCGTGGATTGATGGCAGCATTCACACAAAACTGAAAGCGTGAACCATTGCTTTTAATCAGGGCAATGTGACCGGAAACATGACCGAATACAAAAAGTGTAGCTATTCCCTCCGCAAGGCAATCAAACAAGCTAAGTGTCAGTATAGAGACAAAGTAGAGTCACAATTCAACGGCTCAGACAAGAGAGGTATGTGGCAGGGTCTACAGTCAATCACGGATTACAAAAGGAAAACCAGCCCCGTCGCGTACCAGGATGTCTTGCTCCCAGACAGACTAAACAACTTCTTTGCTCGCTTTGAGGACAATATAGTGCCACTGACACGGCCCGCTACCAAAACCTGCGGGCTCTCCTTCACTGCAGCCGACGTGAGTAAAACATTTAAACGTGTCAACCCTCACAAGGCTGCATGCCCAGACGACATCCCCAGCCGCGTCCTCAGAGCATGCGCAGACCAGCTGGCTGGTGTGTTTACGTACATATTCAATCAATCCTTATCCTAGTCTGCTGTCCCCACATGCTTCAAGAGGGCCACCATTGTTCCTGTTCCCAAGAAAGCTAAGGTAACTGAGCTAAATGACTACCGCCCCGCAGCACTCACTTTCGTCACCATGAAGTGCTTTGAGAGACTAGTCAAGGACCATATCACCTCCACCCTACCTGACAACCTAGACCCACTCCAATTTGCTTACCGCCCAATAGGTCCACAGACGACGCAATCACAATCACACTGCACACTGCCCTATCCCATCTGGACAAGAGGAATACCTATGTGAGAATGCTGTTCATCGACTACAACTCAGCATTTAACACCATAGTACCCTCCAAACTCGTCACATCAAGCTCGAGACCCTGGGTCTCGACCCCGCCCTGTGCAACTGGGTCCTGGACTTCCTGACAGGGCGCCCCCAGATGGTGAAGGTAGGTAACAACATCTCCACCCCACTGTTCCTCAACACTGGGGCCCCACAAGGGTGCGTTCTCAGCCCTCTCCTGTACTCCCTGTTCACCCACGACTGCGTGGCCATGCACGCCTCCAACTCTATCATAAAGTTTGCAGACGACACTACAGTGGTAGGCTTGATTACCAACAACGACGAGACGGCCTACAGGGAGGAGGTGAGGGCCCTCAGAGTGTGGTGTCAGGAAAATAACCTCACACTCAACGTCAACAAAACAAAGGAGATGATCGTGGACTTCAGGAAACAGCAGAGGGAGCACCCCCCTATCCACATCAACGGGACAGTAGTGGAGAGGGTAGAAAGTTTTAAGTTCCTTGGGGTATACATCACGGACAAACTGAAATGGTCCAACCACATAGACAGCGTGGTTAAGAAGGCGCAGCAGCGCCTCTTCAACCTCTGGAGGCTGAAGAAATTCGGCTTGTCACCAAAAACACTCACAAACTTTTACAGATGCACAATCGAGAGCATCCTGTCGGGCTGTATCACCGCCTGGTACGGCAACTTCTCCGCCCATAACCGTAAGGCTCTCCAGAGGGTAGTAAGGTCTGCACAACGCATCACCGGGGGCAAACTACCTGCCCTCCAGGACACCTACACCACCCGATGTCACAGGAAGGCCAAAAAGATCATCAAGGACAACAACCACCCGAGCCACTGCCTGTTTACCCCGCTATCATCCAGAAGGCGAGGTCAGTACAGGTGCATCAAAGCAGGGACCGAGAGACTGAAAAACAGCTTCTATCTCAAGGCCATCAGACAGTTAAACAGCCATCACTAATATTGAGTGGCTGCTGCCAACATACTGACTCAACTCCAGCCACTTTAATAATGGAAGAATTTATGTAATATATGTATCACTAGCCATTTTAAACAATGCCACTTCATATAATGTTTACATACCCTACATTACTCATCTCATAAGTATATACTGTACTCTATACCATCTACTGCATCTTGCCATCTTGATGTAATGTATCACTAGCCTCTTTAAACAATGCCACTTTTATATGTTTACATATCCTAAATTACTCATCTTATATTTATATACTGTACTCTATACCATCCACTGCATCTTGCCTATGCCATTCTATACCATCACTCATTCATATATTTTTTTATGTACATATTCTTATTCATTGCTTTACACTTGTGTGTATAAGGTAATTGTTGTGAAATTGTTAGGTTCGATTACTCGTTGGATATTACTGCATTGTCGGAACTAGAAGCACAAGCATTTCGCTACACTCGCATTAACATCTGCTAACCATGTGTATGTGACAAATAAGATTTGATTTGATTTGAACAAATTGCAAAGAAAGTCAAGGGGTGTGAATACTTTCTGAAGGCACTCTACTGTATCTATTACCATAGGGAAAATGCAAGAGCACTGAGGAGGGTTCAAATCAGTTCATCAGATATTTGTCCATTTGTTTAAGAATAAGAATGTCAGCCAAATAGGCCATTTTACAACATGAGAATGTCAAGCAATATCAACAAAACAGCATTCCATACAACTTAGTTTTACATAATTGTTCTTAACAAATGCAAAAATAAAATGGACAAATGGTGTGTGTGTGTGTGTGTGTGTGTGTGTGTGTGTGTGTGTGTGTGTGTGTGTGTGTGTGTGTGTGTGTGTGTGTGTGTGTGTGTGTGTGTGTGCATGTGTGCTTCTGCATATATTGGGCGAGATGGTGTGCTGAGTGCTGATATGATTAATGAGCAGGCTCGAAAGCCCCATCACCCCAATCACACACACACACACACACAATAATCTGCGTGTTGATGTTTTAGGCCAGTAGCTAATAATTACTGATTGTGTTAATGTGATAACAAGCACACTGGCTTGTTGGCGAGAGAACCATCCCTGGACACTCATATTCTAACAGGGAGCCAAACACGGATACATACGCACACGCACATGTACACACATAGTCTGTGGACATTTGTTTTCTCACTGGGAGCCAAATAATAATACGTGTGCCATTATATACTGTGACACTGATGCTATTAGTCCCATTAATTCAGCGAGAACCTCGGCAACAGTGACTGTGTATCAGGTACCATGGGGTAATGACTGATCCTGTTAATGATGAGGGAGACACACTGGTACAGCCAACATAGAGCGTTGTGTGGACGAGTTTAACTATACTTGTGGGGACCATAAGTCCCCACAAGAGTAGTAAACGAACAAAATTGTGACCAACTGGGGACATTTTGTTAGTCCCAACAAGGTTGAATGCTATTTCTAGGGGGTTTAGGGTTAAGGTTAGAATTAGTGTTAGGGTTAAGGTTAGAATTAGTGTTGGGGTTAGAATTAGGTTTATGGTTATGGTTAGGAGCTAGGGCTAGTTTTAGGGTTAGGAGCTAGGGTTAGTTTTAGGGTTCGGAGCTAGGGTTACGGTTATGGTTAGGGTTAAGGTTAGGTTTTCGGGTTAAGGTACGGGTTAGGTTTAGGATTAGGGGTTAGGGAAAATAGGATTTTGAATGGCACTGAATTGTGTCCCCACAAGGTTAGTTATACAAGACTCTGTGTGTGTGTGTGTGTGTGTGTGTGTGTGTGTGTGTGTGTGTGTGTGTGTGTGTGTGTGTGTGTGTGTGTGTGTGTGTGTGTGTGTGTGTGTGTGTGTGTGTGTGTGTGTGTGTGTGTGTGTGTGTATGTGCACGCATGCACTTGTGTGTTGGCCCAGGCAGTCAGGGGAGTAGCAAGCAAACGGAGCATGAAGACAAGGCAAGGATTCGAGCAGGGAGAGGATAGCATTACTGTCAGACAGGATGTGCTTAGTTACACATTCTGTTCAACACACACACACAGGATGTGGCTAGTTACACACCTTATTCAGCACACACACCAGATCGAACAGAAAGCCTGGAGAGAGGGCCCCACACACAGATCATTGTGTCTGTGCATGCGTAAGTGTGTGTGTTTGTGTCTGTGCGTGTGTGTGTGTGTGTGTGTGTGTGTGTGTGTGTGTGTGTGTGTGTGTGTGTGTGTGTGTGTGTGTGTGTGTGTGGGTGTGTGTGTGTGTGTGTGTGTGTGTGTGTCAGAATTGTATTACCCTCTTGCTTCACCCCACAGGACTCTGGGACGCATCCAAGAAGCTGGCAGCAGTGAATGTAGTTATAGCACATACACACACACACCCACACATACAGTACACACCCACACATACAGTACACACCCACACATATGGTACACACCCACACATACGGTACACACCCACACATACAGTTCACACCCACACATACGGTACACACCCACACATACGGTACACACCCACACATACGGTACACACCCACACATACGGTACACACCCACACATACAGTACACACCCACACATACAGTACACACACCCACACATACAGTACACACACCCACACATACGGTACACACCCACACATACGGTACACACCCACACTTACAGTACACACCCACACATACAGTACACACCCACACATACGGTACACACACCCACACATACAGTACACACCCACACATACATTACACACCCACACATACAGTACACACCCACACATAGAGTACACCCCCACACATACAGTACACACCCACACATACAGTACACACCCACACATAGAGTACACACCCACACATACAGTACACACACCCACACATACAGTACACACCCACACATACAGTACACACCCACACATACAGTACACACTCACACATACAGTACACACTCACACATACAGTACACACACCCACAAATCAAATCAAAATCTAATCAAATGTAGACCTTACTGTGAAATGCTTACTTACAAGCCCTTAACCAACAATGCCATTTTAAGAAAAATAAGAGTTAAGAAAATGTTTACTAAAGAAACTAAAGTACAAAAATAAAAGAGCAACAATAAAATAACAATAACGAGGTTGTATACAGGGGGCACCGCTACCGAGTCAAAGTGTGGGAGTACATGTTAGTTGAGGTAATTGAGGTAATATGTACATGTAGGTAGGGGTAAAGTCACAGTGCATAGATAATAGAGTGGGTAGAATCAACGTAATAGTACACACACCCACACATACAATAGACACACACAGAGAGAGACAGAAAATATTGTTTGACAAAAAAAAATAACAAGGTTTCCCTCCTGTCATACAAAAACACACACACACACACACAAATGATCCTCCTTTCCAACAAGTTAAGAGCGATTCAGCACAGTACAGCTTCCCCACCAAGCAGGCAAAAACGGTGGAGAGATAAATGTATTTTCCTGCAATTCTACATATTTTGCAATGGTGCATACAGTATGGGGCATACACATATGGAATCATCACCAAAAATCTCAAATTTGGACTCATCAGACCGGTCTAATGTCCATTGCTCATGTTTATTGGCCCAAGCAAGTCTCTTCTTATTATTGGTGCCCTTTGCAGCAACTCGTCCATGAAGGCCTGATTCACGCAGTCTCCTCTGAACAGTTGATGTTGAGATGTCTGTTATTTGAACTCTGTGAGGTGCAATCTGAGGTGCAGTTAATTGCTGATTTATGAGGCTGGTAACTCTAATGAATGTATCCTCTGGTCAGTCAACACCGTGTATTCCTTTCCTGTGGCGGTTCTCATAAGAGCCAGTTTCATCATAGCGCTTGATGGTTTTTATAACTGCACTTGAAGAAACTTTCAAAGTCTTTAATTTTCTGGACTGACTGACCTTCATGTCTTAAGGTAATGATGGACTGTTGTTTCTCTTTACTTATTTGAGCTGTTCTTGCCATAATATGGACTTTATATTTTACCAAATAGGGATATCTTTTGTATACCAACCCTACCTTGTCACTACATGACTGATTGGCTCATTCGCATTAAGAAGGAAAGAAATTCCACAAATGAACTTTTAACAAGGCACACCTGTTAATTGAAATGCCTTCCAGGCTACTACCTTATGAAGCTGGTTGAGATAATGCCAAGAGTGTTCAAAGCTGTCATCAAGGCAAAGGGTGACTACTTTAAAGAATCTCAAATATGAAATATATTTGGATTTGTTTAACATTTTCTTGGTTACTACATAATTCCATGTGTTATTTCACAGTTTTGATGTCTTCACTATTATTCTACAATGTAGAAAATAGTGAAAATAAAGAAAATCAATTGATTGAGTAGGTGTGTCCAATCTTTTAACTGGTACTGTAGATCAAATGTTTTAAAGCAAGTTTTCTCCAGTTATAGACATTTTGCGATGGGGCAAAGGCATTTTGGCAGGTTTAAAGCTACTTTCCTGTAATTCTGCACATTTTGCCATGACTTATGCCTTATGTTAATGATATCTGAGTGAGAGTGAGTAACAAAATCAGTGGGGTCCCCCTGGAGGTCAGGGCCCCTGGGCATGTGCCCTGCCTGCCCGGTCGGTATTCAGCCATGATTTCTATAAGTTTCGATAACTGGCTAGATCAACTTACCAATCTAATAATTGTTAGATGACATGGCTAATTGAGTGACTGTCAGTGACTGACAAAACAAGAGAAAAACTGCTGATGTGCAACCAAACTTGTGACTTGTATATTCTACTATTCTAACTCTCAACAGTACGTTGAGACCCCGACGGAGTCTTCCCCCCTAGGGGCCCTAAGCAATCGCTTATGTAGCTTATGCCTGGAGCCATCCCTGTTTCTAACCTCCATTCTATTTGGATGAATGTCTTCTCTGTCATGTCCACACAGCCATTAAAGCCAACTAAAACAGAATCAACCTACTAGTGAAGGTCAAACAACAACTTAGGATATCTGTAAACAGTGCAGGTTGATATTGGCATTATACACCTGTTTAGCCCATATGAGGCCATTTCCCTGTAAAGTGGGATTTTAAAAGCTTGGCTGTTTGCCCAGTTTACCTCTTATCAACACATGTATGAACCATCTTTCTCTTTACCTTTTCTCATCTCCCAAGAGGGTTATCCACTACCTTGCATCAGCAGACGTTTCTCATTCAGTGTGTGTGTGTGTGTGTGTAACGTGTGTGCTTGTACTTACTCTCAGAATCACCCGAAATATTAGCGTGCCTACCTTGGCATCTGAAGGAGAGCCATGTGTGTATGTGAGTTAGGTTTCAGGGGACTTACATCAGAGAAATGTTAACTCCACACTAGCTCTAATATGTGGAGCTGGCAACAGAAGCCCCAGAGTTCATTTAATTATAAAAGATAACTCCCGCACACACATTTGTCTCTGCCATGTCTACAAAATGTTGCAGACCGAACATCAATAGTAAGCAACACCTGGAAAGGTGACTGTGTGCTCAAGACTTATATTTAATAGAGAACCAGTCAGTCCAGCAATGAACTCGTGAACGCCCCCTGTTCTCTACACGGGATCAGTATAAGGGTCTCAGACAGTAGCCCTGTCTCTCTGGTGGCTAGAACCAGCCACCATCTTGCCTTTGCAGAGTGAGAGAATAACTATTGCCCATTGTACCATTGAAATACACTCTTACTCGTAGGTCTAAATAATCGATATCCATGTTCCTGCAACAACCATGAAATAGTGACTAATTATAATTTGAACAAAAGGACCAAACAGGGTGTCAAGAGACAAGCCTGGCCAAAGAGGCAGAACATGGCAAAGAGGGAGGAAGGAGGATGAAGGATGGAGGTTGAGCTCCTAATTGCCAAGGCAATTACCTCAGACTTGTTCAACAGGGCAAAACATTGTGAAACATTCGGTTAGAAATATATAATGTTCTATATAGTAGAAAAGACATGCCTCCCTGACAAGTAGAGTAAATAATTGAGTTACAGATGTTGGATCTTAATTTGACCACCCTGTTGTGTGAGACTTTTCCTGCAATGCAAACTTGTAGTTGATTCAAAGTTTAAAACAGCTTCTAAAGTTTGTAATTTCCACTTTAACATTTTAGATTTACCCTAATGAAAGATGTGTCAACCCCTACAAAAATGTCTAGAAATTGTGAGAAAATTGGCAAATTAAGATCTCATATCTGTAGCTGTCTGTATTCATGACATTTCTATCTACAACATTCTGAAACACATGCTGACTAGAGCACTACCAAGAGAGGAGGTATAAGAGCAAGACAGAGAGGGGGTAACAGAGTACAGTACCGTAGGCTGGCTAGTGAAGAGAGGATTAACCAGTGAAAGTACACCGTAGCATGTGTGAGAATCATCCTGCTGAGGACTATGCAGAGTGAGAGAGAGAGAGCGACAGAGAGAGTTTATCCATTTCACTTGCTTTGGCAATGTAGACATATGTTTCCCATGCCAAAAAAGCCCCTTGAATTGAATTGAAAGAGAGAGAGAACGTCAATGCCGGTTGAGCTTTAATATTACGTGTCCTAGTTTCAACTGCTCCCTCGGGACAGCACAGAGACAGAGGGTGAAGAGCGACACAGTGATTTTTATGGAAAGATTACATTTATTCAGTGGATTGTATAATTTATATTTTGCCATGTCTAACTCATGAGGATCTCCTTTACATCATTGGATCAATTCCAACAAACTTCAATGGGAATAACATTTAGGGCAACCCTAAACCTAGTCCTAGCTTCATGCCCACATCTCATGAAGGTAAGGTAAGGGTTTGGGTTGAGGCTAGAGTTATGGTTGAACCAAGATGTGGACCGGGATGTGGACAGTACCCTAACCTCAACCCAAACCCTAGCCCTAGCTTCATGTCCCAAACCCTAACCTTAGCTTCATGGTTTGTGGACATGTAGCTAGGATTAGGGTTTGGGTTGAGGCTAGGGTTAAACCAGGATGATGACATAAATCTTGGGTTAAGGTCAGGGTTCGGGTTGAACTTGGATGTGGAGATGAAGCTAGAGTTGAGCCGGGATGTGGACATGAAGCTAGAGTTGAACCGGGATGTGGACATGAAGCTATATATTTTCTTCTTAAGTTTGAAAAATGTTTGTCTTCTGTGAGACTAAAAGTTGGATTGTTTTGTTTCATTTAAATGTTTAAGTAAAACATCTCTTTGAATAAAATACAATCAAGTAATGAGGAAACCTTACAAAAAATGTCCACTAATGTCACAAGTGTAGAGAGGAGTAGGCAGGAGGCAGTCGCAGGTTTAGAAATACTGAAATTGTTAAAGCACCATATATAAAGCGGGACGAAACCCAAAGTGCAAAATAATGAAGTACTCAGGAAATAGTAGGGGAGATTCCTCTCAGGAAAACAAGCCACATTTACAATGACCGACAAAGACAAATGACAGAGGGTGTATATATACATTGTATATATATGCCGAACGCCTGAGCTGGACAGGAGGGGGAGCCAAAGAGAATGCTGGTGTGACAGTACCCCCCCCCCCCCCCCCCCCCCGAGGCACTAAAGACCTTGGGGACGACCCCTGAGACGCGGTGCGAATGAGAGAACGGACCAGAACGTACAGTGCCAGAACCCAGCACCATTCTTCGGGACCGTACCCCTCCCAGTCGACCAGGTCGACCAGGTACCGGAGAGACAACCCATGACACCGTGAGTCCAACAGGCTGCGGATGGAGTACGCCGGGGGATGCAGAGCTGCACCATCGGCCTGAGCGATACATGAAATGAGGGTGAGATACAGTAATTGACGGGGAGCTGTAATCTGTACATCACCTCATTGACTCTCCTCAGGACTTTGAATGACTCCACCAGACCCTGTCACCAGGGTGAAAGACCGGGACCACACTGTGGTGACGATCGGCGCGCTGGAGGACGGCGCGCTGGAGACGGGTGTGCACTCTGTTCCATACCTCCTTGGTGCACCGGAACCAATCGTCCACCGCAGGAGCCTCGATCTGACTCCGGTACCAGGGTGCCATGGCCGGCTGATAGCCTAGAACACACCGAAAGGGTGTGAAGTTAGTGGAGGAGTGACGGATGGAGTTTTATGCGTATTGTGCCCAAGGCAGAAACACAGCCCATTCCCCTGGCCGGTCCTGACAGTAACTACGAAGGTACCTACCCAATTCCTGATTGATTGGGGACGGTACCCGGAGGTGAGGCTGACCGTGACCCCCAGTCTTTCCATGAATGCCTTCCAGACACAGGAGGTGAACTGAAGACCACTGTCAAACACGATGTTCTCTGGGATCCCGTTGTGCCGGAAGACATGAGAGAAGAGATCCTCCGTGGTAGTAGGGAGACCAGGCAGAGGAATCAAACAACAGGCTTTGGAAAACCGGTCCACAACAACCAGGATGGTGGTGTGCCCTCCGAGGGGGGAAGGTCTGTGACAAAGTCCATGGAGAGATGGGACCAGGGTCATTGTGGAACCGGCAGCGTGTGGAGTTTGCCATAGGGGAGGTGTCTCGGTGTCTTGCTCTATGCGCAGGTGGAGCAGGAAGAGACGTAAACCCAGATGTCCTGGGTCAAGGTGGGCCACCAGTACTTGGTGGAGAGACAGTCGATAGTACGGGCTATACCCGGGTAGCCCGACACAGGTGCTGTGTGTGTCCAGGCGAGGAGATGGTCCCGCACATCAGAGGGCACGTAGGACAGGTGGGTTCATAAAACGTTCCTTGAGCTCAAGGAAGGCTTCGTTGGCCTCCTCAGTCCAGTGTAGCTGTTGAGGAGCTCCCTTCAGGAGGGAGGTGAGAGGGCCACCACTGTGCTGAAACCCCAAATGAAGTGCCTGAAATAGTTGCTAAAACCACGACCATACTGCACTGACCCTCTGCTTTTCCATATCCTCACGCAGGGGATATCCGATAGCCCAGGTAGGAGACCGCCTGTTGGAAGAAAAGGCACTTCTCCGCCTTGGATACAGGCGATGCCCTATCAACCTCTCCAAAATGGACCTGACATGAGAGACATGTTGCTCGTGTGTAGTGGCGTACACCAAGATGTCGTCTATGTACACCACTACACAGCGACCCAACATGTCTCTAAACACCTCGTTAATGAAGGATTGAAACACCGAGGGTGCATTTGTCAGGCCATAGGTCATTACCCGGTATTCGTGGTGCCCGGTGCTGGTGTTGAAGGCAGTCTTCCATTCATTCCCTCTC
This sequence comes from Salmo salar, assembly GCF_965601325.2. Lineage (NCBI taxonomy): Eukaryota > Metazoa > Chordata > Actinopteri > Salmoniformes > Salmonidae > Salmo > Salmo salar. Next base: position 95,837,768 of record NC_138300.1, read on the forward strand.
TGATGTGCACCAGATTGTAAGCACTGCGTAAATCCAATTTGGTAAAGTACTGAGCGCTGTGAATCTGTTCGATCGCAGTGGGTATGAGAAGCAGGGGATAACTGAATTGAACCTGTTTAGGATAGGGGGCAGTATTTTCACGGCCGGATAAAAAACATACCCGATTGAATCTGGTTATTACTCCTGCCCAGAAACTAGAATATGCATATAATTATTTCATTTGGATAGAAAACACCCTAAAGTTTCTAAAACTGTTTGAATGGTGTCTGTGAGTATAACAGAACTCATATGGCAGGCCAAAACCTGAGAAGATTCCATACAGGAAGTGCCCTCTCTGACCATTTCTTGGCCTTCTATAACCTCTTTATCGAAAATAGAGGATCTCTACTGTAACGTGACATTTTCTAAGGCTCCCATAGGCTCTCAGAAGGCGCCAGAACAGGGAATGATAACTCTGCAGTCCCTGGGCGAAAAACAGTAGGGCTTTTGGAAAGTGGTCGTTCTGAGAACAATGACACGGGTGTGCGCGTGCATGTGAAGACTCCATTTTCTATTTTCAGTGTTTGAAAGAAAAAAAGCTCTCCGAAGAACAGCAAAGGTAATCCAATTTTTCTTATAGTAAATCTGAGTTTGGTGAGTGCCAAACTTGGTGGGTGTCAAAATAGCTAGCCACGATGGCCGGGCTATCTACTCAGAATATTGCAAAATGTGCTTTCACCGAAAAGCTATTTTAAAATCGGACACCGCTGTCACGTCCTGACCAGTATAAGGGTTATTTGTTATTGTAGTTTGGTCAGGACGTGGCAGAGGGTATTTTGTTTATGTGGTCTGCCTGCGACCCGGAACCAAGGGAGTCTGCCTGCGACCCGGAAGCGAAGGGGTCTGCCTGCGACCCGGAAGCGAAGGGGTCTGCCTGCGACCCGGAAGCGAGGGAGTCTGCTATGACCCAGAACCGGGTGAGTCTGTCTGCGACCCGGAACCGAAGGAGTCTACCTACGACTCAGAACTGAAATTGACTAACTGTGTTGCAAATGAGTCTGCCTACAGCATGGAAATGAGGGAACCTTCCCACGAGCCACAACTTGAGTCTGTCTATGACCCGGACCCCAATGAGTCTGTCTACAACCTGGAGGGCAGGAGGCCGGAACCAGAGCCACCTCCAGGATAGGTGGGTTGGGGAGGGAGGGTGTAGCACAAGTGCCGTCGGTGACGGCAGCCACCCTCCCTTCCCTCCCTTTAGTTTAGGGGGATTTTTTGTTGTTGTTATTGTTGTTTTATTTTTTATTTTTTTATTTATGAGGTGCATCCGGGGTCTGCACCTTTGGGGGGGGGTACTGTCACGTCCTGACTAGTATAAGTGTTATTTGTTATTGTAGTTTGGTCAGGACGTGGCAGAGGGTATTTTGTTTGTGTGGTTCGGGGTGTGTGTATGATGTAGAGGGTAGTTGATTTATGTATTCCGGGGTTTTTTGGTCACTGCTAATATGTTAGTCTATTTCTATTATCTTTCTAGTTAGTCTGTTTCTATGTGTAGTTAATTGGGGTGTGGACTCTCAATTGAAGGCAGGTGTTGTCTAGTTGCCTTTGATTGAGAGTCCTATATATTAGGGTGTGTTTGTAATTTGTGGGAGGTTGTTTCTTGTTTAGCTGTCTATGCCTGACAAGACTGTCTTTTCGTCGTTCATCATTATTGTTATTTTTGTATACGTGTTTGTTTGGTTTTCCTTCTTTCGCCTATTAAAAGGAAGATGAGTATACAACCCGCTGCGTTTTGGTCCTTTCCAGATGACAACCGTGACAACCGCGATTGCATAAAGGAGTTCTGTGTCTATAATTCTTAAAATAATTGTTATGTTTTTTGTGAATGTTTATCGTGAGTAATTTAGTAAATTCACCGGAAGTTTTCGGTGGGTATGCTAGTTCTTCACATGCTAATGTAAAAAGCTGGTTTTTGATATAAATATGAACTTGATTGAACAAAACATGCATGTATTGTATAACATAATGTCCTAGGAGTGTCATCTGATGAAGATCATCAAAGGTTAGTGCTGCATTTAACTGTGGTTTTGTTTTTTGTGACATTATATGCTAGCTTTAAAAATGGGTGTGTGATTATTTCTGGCTGGGTACTCTCCTGACATAATCTAATGTTTTGCTTTCGTTGTAAAGCCTTTTTGAAATCGGACAATGTGGTTAGATAAAGGAGAGTCTTGTCTTTAAAATGGTGTAAAATAGTCATATGTTTGAAAAATGGAAGTTTTTGGATTTCTGAGGTGTTTGTAATTCGCGCCACGCTCTATCATTGGATATTGGCGAGGCGTTCCGCTAGCGGCACATCTAGATGTAAGAGGTTAACCTGTTAACCTGCTTCCTGTTTCCGGTCACAACTTGCAGACTTGTTTACGCTGCTGTGCGTTTTGTTGCCAATCTTACTTTGCTACCTGACGTTTTTTTTACTTTTTCATTACCGTATATTTTAACTTTTTCCCTCACTCAACTTTTTTCATTCAACTTTTTCACCCCGGAGGTTTTATCTGGACATGGTTTGTCAGGACTTCAAACAGCCGAAGCTAAGTAACATTAACATGATGCCTTCTAATTGCAGTCGTTGTACTTATAATATACAGGAGAACGATCGCCTTATGGCAAGGATAGCTGTGCTGCAAGCCCAGCTTCAGACGCAATCGTTAGGCAAGGGTAATTTCAGTGTAGGAAAGGATGAAACAGCGTCTGTGCCACCAGTAAGTACAGATAGTAACGTTAGTATAAACCCCCTCGCACGGACCCCGCAGCCGGACATCTTTCTCATGGCTTCTGGAGGGAAACGCTGTAGGAATGCTCAACCGGTGTCGCTTATTCAGCCGACAGAAACTTTCAACCGGTTCTCCCCATTAAGCGAGTCGGAGTCGGAGGCCGAGACTTCTCTGGTCTCTACTCCTCCAGTTGTGGGGTCTGAGACGCCGACGGCTCCCACCATTAGCTCTGACAAATTGAAAACCCTAGTCATTGGCGACTCCATTACCCGCAGTATTAGACTTAAAACTAATCATCCAGCGATCATACACTGTTTACCAGGGGGCAGGGCTACCGACGTTAAGGCTAATCTAAAGACGGTGCTGGCTAAAGCTAAAACTGGCGAGTGTAGAGAGTATAGAGATATTGTTATCCACGTCGGCACCAACGATGTTAGGATGAAACAGTCAGAGGTCACCAAGCGCAACATAGCTTCAGCGTGTAAATCAGCTAGAAAGATGTGTCGGCATCGATTAATTGTCTCTGGCCCCCTCCCAGTTAGGGGGAGTGATGAGCTCTACAGCAGAGTCTCACAACTCAATCGCTGGTTGAAAACTGTTTTCTGCCCCTCCCAAAAGATAGAATTTGTAGATAATTGGCCCTCTTTCTGGGACTCACCCACAAACAGGACCAAGCCTGGCCTGTTGAGGAGTGACGGACTCCATCCTAGCTGGAGGGGTGCTCTCATCTTATCTACGAACATAGACAGGGCTGTAACTCCTCTAGCTCCACAATGAAATAGGGTGCAGGCCAGGCAGCAGGCTGTTAGCCAGCCTGCCAGCTTAGTGGAGTCTGCCACTAGCACAGTCAGCGTAGTTAGCTCAGCTTTCCACATTGAGACCGTGTCTGTGCCTCGATCTAGGTTGGGCAAAATTAAAAATGGCGGTGTTCGCTTTAGCAATCTCACTAGTATAAAGACCTCCTCCATTCCTGCCATTATTGAAAGAGATTGTGATACCTCACATCTCAAAATTGGGTTACTTAATGTTAGATCCCTCACTTCCAAGGCAGTTATAGTCAATGAACTAATCACTGATCATAATCTTGATGTGATTGGCCTGACTGAAACATGGCTTAAGCCTGATGAATTTACTGTGTTAAATGAAGCCTCACCCCCTGGTTACACTAGTGACAATACCCCCCGTGCATCCGGCAAAGGCGGAGGTGTTGCTAACATTTACGATAGCAAATTTCAATTTACAAAAAAAAAACCAATGACGTTTTCGTCTTTTGAGCTTCTAGTCATGAAATCTATGCAGCCTACTCACTCACTTTTTATAGCTACTGTTTACAGGCCTCCTGGGCCATATGCAGTGTTCCTCACTGAGTTCCCTGAATTCCTATCGGATCTTGTAGTCATAGCAGATAATATTCTAATTTTTGGTGACTTTAACATTCACATGGAAAAGTCCACAGACCCACTCCAAAAGGCTTTCGGAGCCATCATCGACTCAGTGGGTTTTGTCCAACATGTCTCTGGACCTACTCACTGCCACAGTCATACTCTGGACCTAGTTTTGTCCCATGGAATAAATGTTGTGGATCTTAATGTTTTTCCTCATAATCCTGGACTATCGGACCACCATTTTATTACGTTTGCAATCGCAACAAATAATCTGCTCAGACCCCAACCAAGGAGCATTAAAAGTCGTGCTATAAATTCTCAGACAACCCAAAGATTCCTTGATGCCCTTCCAGACTGCCTCTGCCTACCCAAGGACGTCAGAGGACAAACATCAGTTAACCACCTAACCGAGGAACTCAATTTAACCTTGCGCAATACCCTAGATGCAGTTGCACCCCTAAAAACTAAAAACATCTGTCATAAGAAACTAGCTCCCTGGTATACAGAAAATACACGAGCTCTGAAGCAAGCTTCCAGAAAATTGGAACGGAAATGGCGCCACACCAAACTGGAAGTCTTCCGACTAGCTTGGAAAGACAGTACCGTGCAGTATCGAAGAGCCCTCACTGCTGCTCGATCATCCTATTTTTCCAACTTAATTGAGGAAAATAAGAACAATCCGAAATTTATTTTTGATACTATCGCAAAGCTAACTAAAAAGCAGCCTTCGCAAATGGAGGATGGCTTTCACTTCAGCAGTAATAAATTTATGAACTTCTTTGAGGAAAAGTTCATGATCATTAGAAAGCAAATTACAGACTCCTCTTTAAATCTGGGTATTCCTCCAAAGCTCCATTGTCCTGAGTCTACACAACTCTGCCAGGACCTAGGATCAAGGGAGATACTAAAGTGTTTTAGTACTATATCTCTTGACACAATGATGAAAATAATCATGGCCTCCAAACCCTCAAGCTGCATACTGGACCCTATTCCAACTAAACTACTGAAAGAGCTGCTTCCTGTGCTTGGCCCTCCTATGTTGAACATAATAAACGGCTCTCTATCCACCGGATGTGTACCAAGCTCACTAAAAGTGGCAGTAATAAAGCCTCTCTTGAAAAAGCCGAATCTTGATCCAGAAATTATAAAAAACTATCGGCCTATATCGAATCTTCCATTCCTCTCAAAAAAATTTGAAAAAGCTGTTGCACAGCAACTCACTGCCTTCCTGAAGACAAACAATGTATATGAAACGCTTCAGTCTGGTTTTAGACCCCATCATAGCACTGAGACTGCACTTGTGAAGGTGGCAAATTACCTTTTAATGACGTCAGACCGAGGCTCTGCATCTGTCCTCGTGCTCCTAGATCTTAGTGCCGCTTTTGATACCATCGATCACCACATTCTTTTGGAGAGATTGGAAACCCAAATTGGTCTACATGGACAAGTTCTGGTCTGGTTTAGATCTTATCTGTCGGAAAGATATCAGTTTGTCTCTGTGAATGGTTTGTCCTCTGACAATTGTAAATTTCGGTGTTCCTCAAGGTTCTGTTTTAGGACCACTATTGTTTTCACTATATATTTTACCTCTTGGGGATGTCATTCGAAAACATAATGTTAAATTTCACTGCTATGCGGACGACACACAGCTTTACATTTCAATGAAACATGGTGAAGCCCCAAAATTGCCCTCGCTAGAAGCCTGTGTTTCAGACATAAAGAAGTGGATGGCTGCAAACTTTCTACTTTTAAACTCGTACAAAACAGAGATGCTTGTTCTAGGTCCCAAGAAACAAAGAGATCTTCTGTTGAATCTGACAATTAATCTGGATGGTTGTACAGTCGTCTCAAATAAAACTGTGAAGGACCTCGGCGTTACTCTGGACCCTGATCTCTCTTTTGAAGAACATATCAAGACTGTTTCAAGGACAGCTTTTTTCCATCTACGTAACATTGCAAAAATCAGAAACTTTCTGTCCAAAAATGACGCAGAAAAATTAATCCATGCTTTTGTTACTTCTAGGCTGGACTACTGCAATGCTCTAATTTCCGGCTACCCGGATAAAGCACTAAACAAACTTCAGTTAGTGCTAAATACGGCTGCTAGAATCCTGACTTGAACCAAAAAATTTTATCATGTTACTCCAGTGCTAGCCTCCCTACACTGGCTTCCTGTTAAGGCAAGGGCTGATTTCAAGGTTTTACTGCTAACCTACAAAGCATTACATGGGCTTGCTCCTACCTATCTTTCCGATTTGGTCCTGCCGTACATACCTACACGTACGCTACGGTCACAAGACGCAGGCCTCCTAATTGTCCATAGAATTTCTAAGCAAACGGCTGGAGGTAGGGCTTTCTCCTATAGAGCTCCATTTTTATGTAATGGTCTGCCTACCAATGTGAGAGACGCAGACTCAGTCTCAACCTTTAAGTCTTTACTGAAGACTTATCTCTTCAGTAGGTCCTATGATTAAGTATAGTCTGGCCCAGGAGTGTGAAGGTGAACGGAAAGGCTGGAGCAACGAACCGCCCTTGCTGTCTCTGCCTTGCCGGTTCCCCTCTTTCCACTGGGATTCTCTGCCTCTAACCCTTTTACAGGGGCTGAGTCACTGGCTTACTGGTGTTCTTCCATGCCGTCCATGGGAGGGGTGCGTCACTTGAGTGGGTTGAGTCACTGACGTGGTCTTCCTGTCTGGGTTGGCGCCCCCCCCTTGGGTTGTGCCATGGCGGAGATCGTTGTGGGCTATACTCGGCCTTGTCTTAGGACGGTAAGTTGGTGGTTGGAGACATCCCTCTAGTGGTGTGGGGGCTGTGCTTTGGCAAAGTGGGTGGGGTTATATCCTGCCTGTTTGGCCCTGTCCGGGGGTATCATCGGATGGGGCCACAGTGTCTTCTGATCCCTCCTGTCTCAGCCTCCAGTATTTATGCTGCAGTAGTTTATGTGTCGGGGGGCTAGGGTCAGTCTGTTACATCTGGAGTATTTCTCTTGTCTTATCCGGTGTCCTGTGTGAATTTAAATATGCTCTCTCTAATTCTCTCTTTCTCTCTTTCTGTCTTTCTCTCGGAGGACCTGAGCCCTAGGACCATGCCTCAGGACTACCTGGTATGATGACTCCTTGCTGTCCCCAGTCCACCTGGCCGTGCTGCTGCTCCAGCTTCAACTGTTCTGCCTGCGACTATGGAACCCTGACCTGTTCACCGGACGTGCTTGTTGCACCCTCGACAACTACTATGATTATTATTATTTGACCATGCTGGTCATTTATGAACATTTTAACATCTTGACCATGTTCTGTTATAATATCCACCCTGCACAGCCAGAAGAGGACTGGCCACCCCTCATAGCCTGGTTCCTCTCTAGGTTTCTTCCTAGGTTTTTGGCCTTTCTAGGGAGTTTTTCCTAGGGAGTTTTTCCTAGCCACCGTGCTTCTTTCACATGCTTTGCTTGCTGTTTGGGGTTTTAGGCTGGGTTTCTGTACAGCACTTTGAGATATCAGCTGATGTACGAAGGGCTATATAAATAAATTTGATTTGATTTGATTTATGGCTAGAGGGCAGTATTTTCACAGCCGGATAAAAAACGTACCCGATTTAATCTGATTATTACTCCTGCCCAGAAACTAGAATATGCATATAAGTATTAGCTTTGGATAGAAAACACTCCAAAGTTTATAAAACTGTTTGAATGGTGTCTGTGAGTATAACAGAACTCATTTGGCAGGCCAAAACCTGAGAAGATTCCATGCAGGAAGTGCCCTGTCTGACAATTTCTTGTCCTTCTTGATTATCTCTATCCATTACAGAGGATCTCTGCTGTTACGTGACACTTCCTATGGCTCCCATGGGCTCTCAGAAGGCGGCAAAAAGCTGAATCGTGGCTTTGCAGGCTCTGGCTGAAAAAAAGTAGCGCGTTTGGATAGTGGCTGGTTACAGTACTGTGAGACTGAGGCGCGTGCCCGAGTCGACCTCATGCTTTGTTTTCTTTTGTCTGTTTACCTAAACGCAGATTCCCGGTCGGAATATTATCGCTTTTTTATGAGAAAAATGGCATAAAAATTGATTTTAAACAGCGGTTGACATGCTTCGAAGTACGGTAATGGAATATTTAGAAATCTTTTTTCACGAAATGCGCCATGCTCGTGACCCTTATTTACACTTCGGATAGTGTCTTGAACGCACGAACAAAACGCCGCTGTTTGGATATAACTATGGATTATTTTGAACCAAACCAACATTTGTTATTGAAGTAGCAGTCCTGGGAGTGCATTCTGACGAAGAACACCAAAGGTAATCAAACTTTTCTAATAGTAAATCTGACTTTGGTCAGGGCTAAAGTTGGTGGGTGTCTAAATAGCTAGCCGTGATGGCTGGGCTATCTACTCAGAATATTGCAAAATGTGCTTTCACCGAAAAGCTATTTTAAAATCGGACACCTCGATTGCACAAAGGAGTTCTGTATCTATAATTCTTAAAATAATTGTTATGTTTTTTGTGAACATTTATCGTGAGTAATTTAATAAATTCACCGGAGGTTTGCGGGGGTATGCTAGTTCTGAACATCACATGCTAATGTAAAAAGCAGTTTTTTTATATAAATATGAACTTGATTGAACAAAACATGCATGTATTGTATAACATAATGTCCTAGGGTTGTCATCTGATGAAGATCATCAAAGGTTAGTGCTGCATTTAGCTGTGGTTTTGTTTTTTGTGACATTATATGCTAGCTTGAAAAATGGGTGTCTGATTATTTCTGGCTTGGTACTCTGCTGACATAATCTAATGTTTTGCTTTCGCTGTAAAGCCTTTTTGAAATCGGACAGTGTGGTTAGATAAAGGAGAGTCTTGTCTTTAAAATGCTGTGAAATAGTCATATGTTTGAAAAATTGAAGTTTTTGTATTTTAGAGGAATTTGTAATTCGCGTCATGCCTATCATTGGATATTGGAGCAGGTGTTCCGCTAGCGGAACGTCTAGATGTAAGAGGTTAAGAGTTGCCTTATTCAGTGTTCGGTAAATCGATACAGGGGCGTAGACCTCCATCCTTCTTCTTGGAAGAGGCAGGAGAGGTGGGCGGATGGAGGAATCCTTGGGCCAGCGCCTTCTGGACGTAGACCTCCATGGCTTCGGTCTCTGCATGCGAGAGACAGTAGATGTGCCCCCACACGAGGGTAGAACCAGGCAGTAGGTTGATAGCGCAGTCCCATGGGCGATGAGGGGGCAGGCACGTGGCACGAGTCTTTGGAAAAGCCACCTGTAGGTCCCGGTATTCGTGGGTTTCCTGGTCCGGGCCTTCCACGGAGGTGGCACAGATAGACACAGAGAGACACCTCCCCTGACACTCCTGCGACCAACCACACAACCTCCTCTCTGTCCACAATATCCTGGGGTTATGCAACTGTAACCAGGGGAAATCTAAAACTATGGGGAGTGCAGGACAGTCTAAGATGAGGAAGTGATGCATTCATGGTGGTTGTGAGCAACTGTCAGGGAAATGGGAATCGTGGTTTGGCACACCAGTCCAATTCCTATGGGACGGTTGTGTAGGGCATAGACTGGGATAGGGGGTTGTAAAGGGACTAGAGGAATACGTAGTGATAAGGCCACTGACCAGTCTAGGAAATTGCCTGCAGAACCTGAGTCCACTAGGGCAGGACTCAGTGGGGGGCCAGGATAGTCCGGGAAGGTGACACGAAGGAGTAGGGGCAGGGTGGACAGAGAGGAGCAAAGCACATCCACGCCTACCTGGGAAGGTGCAGGAGCGCTCCTCGGCCTGTCGCTTCCACGCCTGGTTCTCCTTCTGGGACAGGTGTTCCAGGGGTGGTCCAACTCTCCGCAGTAGGAGCAGAGACCCTGTTTATGGCGGCATTGACATTCCTCGGGGGAAGGTGCGTCGTGCCCACCTCCATGGGCTCAGTCTCGCTGGAGGTTCCTGGGAGAGACCCGAACTCCCGGGATGGGCAACGACAGGCACTCATGAGATTATCTTGGCGGATGGCCATGGCGATGAGCTGGTCCAGCGTGAGGTCATCATCGCGACAGGCCAGCTCGGTCTGGACATCCACCTGTGGCCCACCGCGGAATGCCGTCAACAGGGCCTGGTCGTTCCAGACAGTGGACTCTGCCACCGTCCGGAAATACAGTGCATACTCAGACACTGTCCTGGACCCCTGGCGTAGACGGCGGAGAAGCTCAAATCCCTCTCGGACCTCTGTAGGGTGGTCGAAAACGGCACAGAAGAGTTGGGTGAAGTATTCATAGGACAGCACTTCTGGACCGTCCCCCTCCCAGACGGCGTGCTCCCACTCCAGAGCTCGGCCTGTCAGCACCGAGATCACCAAGGCCACCGTGTCCCTCTCAGAGGCCGTCCCGGCATGACGGGCAAGGTGGAGGTCCCACTGCAGGAGAAACCCACTACAGTGAGCTGGGGTGCTGTCAAACCGCTCCGGGAGGGGAAGGTGGACGTTGCTGATCGGACCGGGTGATGTAGATGGTGGTGGGGTGGCTAGAACGACAGCAGAGAGCTGGGAAGGTGGTGGTGTAGCCTGCAGCTGGCGTACGGTCCGGAGCACCTCGTCCATGGCAGTCCCGATGTGCTCCAGGCACAAGTCGTAAAGAGGTCGGGATTTCCTGCTGCTTCCTGTTCTCTTGGGTCGGTCATTCTGTCACAAGTGTAGAGAGGAGTAGGCAGGAGGCAGTCGCAGGTTTAGAACTACTGAAATTGTTACCTTCTATGGGCTAGACACAGCCAGTGAAATATCAGGGCGGAAAATTCAAAAATAACAAAATGTCATAATTCAACTTTCTCAAACATACAACTATTTTACACCATTTTAAAGATAAACTTCTCGTTAATCTAACCACATTGTCCGATTTCAAAAAGGCTTTACAGCGAAAGCAAAACATTAGATTATGTTAGGAGAGTACATAGACAAAAATAATCACACAGCCATTTTCCAAGAAAGGACATGTGTCAATAAAACCCAAAACACAGCTAAATGAAGCACTAACCTTTGACGATCTTCATCAGATGACACTCCTAGGACATTATGTTACACAATACATGTATGTTTTGTTCGATAAAGTTCATATTTATATCCAAAAACAGCATTTTACATTGGCGCGTGATGTTCAGAAAATGTATTCCTACCAAAACGTCCGATGAATGTGCACATCAATTTACAAAAATACTCATCATAAACGTTGACAAAATATATAACAATTATTTTAAGAATTATAGATAGACTACCCCTGGATGCAACCGCTGTGTCAGATTTTAAAATAGCTTTACGGAGAAAGCACATTTTTCAATATTCTGAGTACACTGCTCAGCCATCACGGCGAGCTATTCAGACACCCGCCAAGTTCGGGGCAACCTAAACTCAGAATTAGTATTAGAAATATTCTCTTACCTTTGCTGATCTTCGTCAGAATGCACTCCCAGGACTGCTACTTCCACAAGAAATGTTGTTTTTGTTCAAAATAATCCATATTTATGTACAAATACCTTAGTTTTGTTCGTGCGTACAGATCACTTATCCAAAGGCATAACGCACGAGCGCAGAACGACAGACGAAAAGTCAAAATGTTCCATTACCGTACTTAAAAGCATGTCAAACGCTCATTAAAATCAATCTTTATGGTATTTTTTACGTATAATTGCGATAATATTCCAACCGGACAATAGCATATTCATTCAAGAAGAAAAAGAGGGAACGGCGTGCTCGCGTGACCGAGCATATCCAATCCCTTTGTTGCCAGGCAGACCACTCAGTAAGTGAGCTCCTATTATCTGCCCAGTGACAGGAAAATGCTCAAACCACTTTCTGAAGGCTTTAGACAGCCAATGGAAGCCTTAGGAAGTGCAAGGTCACCCCACAGACACTGTAGCTTCGATAGAGAATCAAAAGAAGAACTACAATTCTCAGACTTTTCACTTCCTGCTTGGATTTTTCTCAGGTTTTTACCTGCCATATGAGTTCTGTTATACTCACAGACACCATTCAAACAGTTTTAGAAACGTCAGAGTGTTTTCTATCCAGATCTTCTAATAATATGCATATTCTAGTTTCTGGGCCAGAGTAGTAACCTGTTTAAATTGGGTACGTTTTTCATCCGGCCGTGAAAATACTGCCCCCTAGCCCAGATAGGTTAAAGCACCATATATAAAGCGGGACGAAACCCAAAGTGCAAAATAATCAAGTACTCAGGAAATAGTAGGGGAGATTCCTCTCAGAAAAACAAGCCACATTTACAATGACCGACAAAGACAAATGACAGGGAGTATATATACAGTGATAGAGTGGGGATTGGAACCAGGTGTGTGTAATGATGACGAGACAAGTCCGGGGTTGATGAGTGAATGGCGTTTGCCAGCAGCAGGTTCGGCAGCAGCTGGAAGACCGGCGACGCCTCAGCTGAACAGAATGGTGGCCAAAGGCTGGTAGGACAACTAAATGCTCTAAACAAATGTGGTGTGTGATCTTCATAGAGATTGTACCCCCTGAGAACAGCAGTAAATATATACTTGCAAAACCTATCAGTGTGTTGTTGACATGACTCTTCTACCGTCTATTTTACTACAGTTTAACAAGGAAATAGGTGATTAACAGATATTCATTATGGTAATCGTCAAAATGAAGTGTCTATATGGATCTTTAACAGCAGTAATGAAAGACTGGTATGCTAACCACTCTGTCTTGTATTATGGATTAATACGCCACTAATAGATGAATAATGAGAACCCCATGCTTATTATTCTACCCACACAGCACAGCCCTGTTGATGTATGCATGTAATACAATGTGTTTCCATCATAGCATGCGTGGACATAATGGTATAGAGATTCTCTCTCGATATTCCTCTTTCTTTTTATTTCCCAGTCCCAACCTGGCCAGCAGCCAAAGGCTTCTCAGCATTAAATTAGAAAACTAGATATAGCCTGGGCTTGTCTGGCTTTCTCTATCACAGCACAATTACAATATTTATAAGAACAGCCCTGTGGTAGGAAACCTCTGTTTTATTCTCTAGCTGTTTCTCTCCCTTCTTGTAGAGTAGACTTTTTTAATGAAACACGGCCAAGGAAATCACTCAGGCATTTGTCAGAGTAATTGTACTGGACGTTTAAAACTGCTGACAGGCAGAGAATAAAACACTGAACAGGGGATTGTGTGTGTTTGTGTGTGTGTGTGTGTGTGTGTGTGTGTGTGTGTGTGTGTGTGTGTGTGTGTGTGTGTGTGTGTGTGTGTGTGTGTGTGTGTGTGTGTGTGTGTGTGTGTGTGTGTGTGTGTGTGTGTGTGTGTGTGTGTGTGTGCGTGCGTGCGCGCATGAGTGTGTGCATGTGTTTTTCCTTATTTCCCTTTAAGGAGTAGAATAAATGATAACTTAATTGGGTGTGAATAAAGTGTTCATTACTCTGACCTTAATGAGAAGAAGAAGAAGAAGAAGAAGAAGAAGAAGAAGAAGAAGAAGAAGGCATGGGGAAGAGAAGCAGCTGGGAAGCTACAGCTGTGGGACTCATCTAATGGCTAATGTAAAAGTGTCTTCTATGAAATACCTAATAGATGATCTCTGATCTCTCTCTGATGCTTATCACTACAGACTCTTTAACACTTATGACTGCTCTAACATGCAGATATAATGATCTTTCTAGGAAGAGTATATAAGAGTGTCCAAATGACATGCATTATCCACTACTACATGATCTTATGAAGACTTTATGAATGCTCTATGAAGCTTTCATAAGATTGTTTGTCTAAAGTGGAACCCAAAACTCTCTCTGCAGTGTGGAGGACAGACGGACTAGCGGACAGACAGACGTCCCTCTGTACAGTACACTGTGAAGTGGGCCAGCGGAGCTCGCAGCCTCCAACATCAAAGTGTTTGCTGGGGAGTATGTTCCTTACATCATCAAAACCAATCGCTGTCAGTCAAGGTTATTTCTCCCCACTGAACAGCATGCATTTTTTCCCTCATTCCTTATTTCCCTGTTGTTGTATAAAGTAGAGGTTATGTGGGATTCTCAGTGTGCTAGTTTAAGCAGTGGATTCAGTTTGTGTGTAGACTACAAAATCAGTTACAGATGTAGGATCTAAATTTGAGCCAGTTTGCTACAGCAGAAAAATTATCTTGCAGCAACAGGAAATGTGAATTATAAAATGGATTATAATTATAATGTTATAATGTTTTTTAGGCATTATTACATTTCTCCTTAAGCATATCTAGTCTGAGATTCTAAGGTGGAAATAATCAACTTTAGAAGCCTTTTTAAACCTTGAATACACTACAAGTTTGCATTTTCTGCTGTGCAGGAAAATACTCAGCAACAAAATAAATTAAATGTGCCTATCACAAGGCAAGGTGAAGGATTACCTATACCTATTCCATCCTAACCAGTTCTACAGGAGTGCCTTCTGGGTAAAAGGTAGGGGATAGAAGATGGGAGCTTGGGAGCTTGGGGGTAAGAGGTAGGAGATAGAAGATGGGAGCTTGGGGATAAGAGGTAGGGGATAGAAGATGGGAGCTTGGGGATAAGAGGTAGGGGATAGAAGATGGGAGCTTGGGGGTAAGAGGTAGGGGATAGAAGATGGGAGCTTGGGGATAAGAGGTAGGGGATAGAAGATGGGAGCTTGGGGATAAGAGGTAGGGGATAGAAGATGGGAGCTTGGGGGTAAGAGGTAGGGGGTAGAAGATGGGAGCTTGGGGGTAAGAGGTAGGGGATAGAAGATGGGAGCTTGGGGGTAAGAGGTAGGGGATAGAAGATGGGAGCTTGGGGGTAAGAGGTAGGGGATAGAAGATGGGAGCCTGGGGGTAAGAGGTAGGGGATAGAAGATGGGAGCTTGGGGGTTGATTTGGGATTCAGTTACAGACATGAGAGCAGAGAAATATTTTCAGTCAGCTGTCCACAAGCTTATTGGGCCTGACTCATATTTGCATGAGAAAATAACCTGTCTCACAACACATTAGTCAGACTAGGACAGAACACACTCTCACTGATGCTGGTGCTGTTTGAAGAAAATAACAGAATATAAATCAGGATATTGTCCATTCAGAACATTTTCTCAGTCTGAGGGGAATGGAATGTCTGGTTTGGTTGCACTGCAGACTTCCCCTTCAGAATTGATCCATTTTATTACAAAGTGGAATTCAGTCTGGGACAATAACCTGTGTTCTGCTGTGTATCTATCCCCCCAGTGTTTTACAGTTGTCTATGCAGTAATGGGCTTTGACTTTGTGTAAATGGATGTGTCGCATTGAATAAGTCCCCTGTAATAAGGGTTCTGTACACTGTAGTTTCTATGGTCATTCCTTCAGTCCACAGTGCTTATTTCAGTGCCTATGTGCCTATATGCCTGTGTATATGTGTGCGTGGGTGTGTGTGTATGCATGTAAAAGTATTCTACTCACAAGTCCTTGAAACATCAGAATATGTTGAACGGAGGGTGTCTGGTGAACCACGATGGTGTAGTGAGTAACCTTGCTTGAGACCTGAAGACTTGCTTCACAATGAATTGCCTCGGTTTTAGCTCAGTGGCATAACACAGTCTTGTGAACCATGTCGGCCATCCACAAACCAACACGTTGTGAGGATCCACCTCCTGCAGCTTGGGTCCACCATCTGTTGGTCCTCCAGCTGGGACTCCTGTAGATCAGCTCAGCAGCTGTGGAACCTACACTGGGACACAAGTCTACCAACACACACACTAACACCAACACAAACACACACACACACACACAGAGAGCACTGTGTCCTGTGAGAGTCTCTCCCTATCCCAGTCTGCTGTCCCCACATGCTTCAGGATGGCCACCATTGTTCCTGTACCCAAGAAGACAAAGGTAATTGAACTAAATGACTATCGCCCCGTAGCACTCACTTCTGTCATCATGAAGTGCTTTGAGAGGCTAGTCAAGGATCATATCTCCTCCACCACCTGTCACCCTAGACCCACTTCAATTTGCTTACCGCCCCAATAGTTCTACAGACGATGCAATCGTCATAACACTGCACACTGCCCTATCCAATCTGGACAAGAGGAATACCTATGTAAGAATGCTGTTCATTGACTATAGCTCAGCATTCAACTCCATAGTACCCTCCAAGCTCATCAATAAGCTTGAGGCCCTGGGTCTCAACCCCGCCCTGTGCAATTGGGTCCTGGACTTCCTGACTGACCGCCCCCAGGTGGTGACGGTAGCGAACAACATCTCCACTTCGCTGATCTTCAACACTGGGGCCCTACAAGGGTGTGTGCTCAGCCCCCTCCAAGCTCATCTGTTCACCCATGACTGCGTGGCCATGCACGCCTCCAACTCAATCATCAAGCTTGCAGACGACACAACAGTAGTAGGCTTGATTACCAACAACAAAGAGGGAAGAGGTGAGGGCACTCGGGGTGTGGTGTCAGCAAAACAACCACTCACAACTTCAACAAAACAAATGAGATGATCGTGGATTTCAGGATACAGCAGAGGGAGCACCCCCCTATCCACATCGACGGGACAGTAGTGGAGAAGGTGGAAAGCTTTAAGTTCCTCGGGGTACACATGACGGACAAACTGAAATGGTCCACCTACACAGACAGTGTGGGGAAGAAGGCACAACAGCGCCTCTTCAACCTCAGGAGGCTGAAGAAATTTGGCTTGTCACCTAAAACCCTGACAAACTTTTACAGATGCACAATTGAGAGCATCCTGTCGGGCTGTATCACTGCCTGGTACGGCAACTGCACCGCCCACAACCGCAAGGCTCTCCAGAGGGTGGTGCTGTATGCACAACGCATCACCGGGGGCAAACTACCTGCCCTCCAGGACACCTACAGCACCCAATGTCACAGGAAGGCCAAAAAGATCATCAAGGACAACAACCCGAGCCACTGCCTGTTCACCCCGCTGCCATCCAGAAGGCGAGGTCAGTACAGGTGCATCAAAACTGGGACCGAGAGACTGAAAAACAGCTTCTATCTCAAGGCCATCAGACTGTTAAACAGCCATCACTAACAAAGAGAGGCTGCTGTCTACATACAGACCTGAAATCATCATTGGCCACTTGAATAAATGGAACACTAGTCACTTTAAAATTGTTTACATATCTTGCATTACTCATCTCATATGTATGTACTGTATTCTATACTATCTATTGCATCGCCTATGCCACTGTGTCATTGCTCATCCATATGTTTATATGTATATATTCTTATTCCATTCCTTTACTTAGATTTGTATGTATTAGGTATTTGTTGTGGAATTGTTAGATTACATGTTAGATATTGCTGCACTGTCAGAACAAGAAGCACAAGCATTTCGCTACACTCGCAATAACATCTGCTAACCATGTGTATGTGACCAACAACATTTGATTTGATTTGAGAAGGTAATGGCAGTGTGTGTGAGGAGTCATGTCTCTGTAGTGAGCTGTAGGACAGGTGTTTATACACACACCATTGACCTCTACACCAGCCCATATAACCCTATTCACACTGCTGTTCAACTTACCCCTATAAAACACTACAAGCCCTCGTCGTCTAGACAACACCCAAGCCATTATTCATGAGTTGGGAATGTGAGTGAGCAGATAGAGTGACAGGTTTGGGATCAGTGGAGGGTTTCTAGGGAGTAAAGGATTGTGGGAGGGGAGTGGAGGGGAGCGGAGCGGAGCAGAGGGGTTAAGGTTATTTGCAAAAGGTTCATTCTCATAGATATTCCCTGTTGACTAATTTAGACATATACTTCATTGCGACAAAATGTGACCTCAATACGCAAATGGAAGACACAGATGTCCATCTATAATGCATCAGTATGGTGCACCAGCAGTGACATTATTCTAGTCATGTTCAAACATTCAGGGTTTCCTCCCATTTCCATTTAATACTGTACTGCATATTTACAGCATCAAAATGAGCCTCTCGTATTTATCATGTTAATGTCAGCTGTCAGCACTGCAGGTGTTCTTGATTACCTGCCCGGTGTGTGTGTGTGTGTGTGTGTGTGTGTGTGTGTGTGTGTGTGTGTGTGTGTGTGTGTGTGTGTGTGTGTGTGTGTGTGTGTGTGTGTGTGTGTGTGTGTATTCAGTGTGAAATATGAAATAAGGAACATTTTAGATTCAGAAACATTTCTATCTGCAACATTCAGAACTTTAAGTCCAACAAACACACTATCTTTTGGTCTTCTAGCTGCACTACAGCTTCTCCAATAGGTCTGAACCCTTATGGCACAGATGGTACTACCTCTCTCTCTCTCTCTCTCTCTCTCTCTCTCTCTCTCTCTCTCTCTCTCTCTCAAATGATGAGTCACTCAGACTCTCAGAGCAACTGTGTCAAGCACAGTGTGCATGTGTGTGCTTGTGTGCGTGTGCGTGTGGACAAAATCAGCAGTACCAGTTGTCACAGCGCTGACATAAACTGTATCTCTGCTGCCCCACACAGGACACTGCCTGCCACTACATCTCTCTCTTTTTTTCTCCTGCTACAAAACAGTGATTCTTATCCAAACACACCTCTGGTGCTTGTTCCTCTCCCTCAGGAGGACTGATATCATCACAGTGGCTCTTGCTGCTCACATACACATACACAAACACACACACACAAACAAACGCACAGCCTGATAGTCAGATGGTTGGAAAATGAGAAGGGATCATACTGACATTTACTCTGCAGACCATACTAATCAAGTGAATATAGAAAGAGAAGATAAGGAAAAAATTGAGAAAGAATAAACAGAGGGAGAGAGAGAGTTTTTGTTTCCTTTTCTTTTTCTTTGAACTGTATTTGTTAGTCTTTTGGTCCAAGAAAAGCCCTGCATATTGTAAATTCAATGTATTACCCAATGTTGTATTATCAGTATTGGGGGGCATACTCTCAGTGGATTTATATCAAATCAACAAACATTACTTGTATACCTGTTCTTCTCTGTGGTCTTTGCAGTGGCTGTCCTGGGGGTTCAACTTGCTGGCTCAGCTGTTTGTTTGTTGGTATACAGATTTTCAGGCTACAGTTTCATCATCTATAACAGTCAATGTTATGGTCTCATACACAGAGAATATTGACAGTTCTTTCAGTGCACACTTGTGCTTTTAGTTTGCCTGCTAGGCCAACATTATGCTACTTTAGTCTTTGTCACAGGATAATGTGAAACTGGAGAACCCATAGATGCTACTGGTTCGACTAGGGAAATAACATTGTCTGTGCTTATTATTATTTAGGTGTGTGTGTGTGTGTTTTTTAATCAATTATCTCTGATTTATATCCGTTCCATTATATTTTGTATTCTTCCCTCTATTATTTTATCCATTCCCATTTTTTTAAAAATTTTTAATTCAGTTTTATTCATTCCTGCGCTTTTTGAGAGATCAACGAGGGTTTGATGAGGATCTCGTACAGACCTTCATCAATGAATAGGTAGGCCTATGTGTTAGCTAACTTTTAGAGGTTTTATAACAAAATAGTTATAGTGCAGGGATGAGAGCGCATCATTGAAATTGCACCTGTTAACACAGAAGCCTCCAGTCCTAGAAAGTATTCCTTTCTGCCTCTTGACCATTAAACAATCATAAACACATCAAGGCGTGTGCCTGCTGTCATGTTTTACTGGACGATCCGATCATGATGGCAGTATAGCAAGCACATTTAGTTCCAGGTGGAGAAAGTTGCATTCTGTACATGGTTCTCTGCATGGTTGTGCTCTGTTTTTACAAATCGGCAATCGCATAATGTAGTTGACAGTACAGTAAGGAGCAAGCAAAATATACTTTCCAATAACCTGAACCATTGTCATGTCAGTGCTCTTTCATGGTGTAATCTCTAAATTATCTACCAGGTGGCGCTGTTCATGTTGTCCATGTGACATGAATCCGAGTTTGCGCATAGTGTCAAGTTTGCATTGGAAACATGCATAATTTAGTTATGACAGCTAATGAGGGTCCTGACTTTTCAGGTTATTGAAATTACTCATTCTAAAAGCCTACACACATCAACTATGTTAACTATAAAGTCAGCCATGGTTCTGAAAAGGTAGTAAAAAAAAGGCAGTAAATGAGTTTGTCACAATAATATGTTACAATACTAAACAAGCAATGAATTCATAGACTATTATAATTGCCAAAAGTTGTAATGAAATAATAAAAACAAAAGAAATGACTAATACATGCAGTTCAAACCGTCAAAGAAAAGTGTCTAGTCAAACAACATTCTAGCCAGATAAACCAAGTGTATCAGAGGAACGTTGTCCATAAATCTAACCATAAACAGCTTCACGTAAGAAAATTGATATTAAAGACACTAAAGGCTGTCATGTTACCGCAAGGCTGCCTATCGGCGCACGTAACAGCTGCCCAGTAAATACAAACAATGATAGATTTTTTCTTTAAATGTTTTATTTAACTAGGCAAGTCAGTTAAGAACAAATTATTACTTACAATGATGGCCCACCAGAAGGCAAAAGGCCTCCTGCGGGGACAGGGGCTGGGATTTAAAAAAATATATAAAAAAATAAAAAATTGGGACAAAACACACATCATAACAAGAGAGACACCACAACACTACATAAAGAGAAACCTAAGACAACATCATAGTATGGCAGCAACACATGAAAACACAGCATGGTAGCAACACAACATGACAACAACATGGTAGCAACACAAAACATGGCACAAAAATTATTGGGCACAGACAACAGCACAAACGGCAAAAAGGTAGAGATAACAATACATCACACGAAGCAGCCACAACTGTCAGTAAGAGTGTCCATGATTGAGTCTTTGAATGAAGAGATGGAGATAAAACGGTGCAGTTTGAGTGTTTTTTTGCAGCTCGTTCCAGTCTCTAACAATAACAAACAACCGCTTTTACTGAAATACATCCACAGGTACACCTCCAATTGACTCAAATGATGTCAATTAGCCTATCAGAAGCTTCTAAAGCCATGACATAATTTTCTGGAATTTTCCAAGCCATTTAAAGGCACAGTCAACTTAGTGTATGTAAACTTCTGCCACACTGGAATTGTGATACAGTGAATTATAAGTGAAATAATCTGTCTGTAAACAATTGTTGGAAAAATTACTTGTGTCATGCACAAAGTAGATGTCCTAACCGACTTGCCAAAACTATAGTTTGTTATTAACAAGACATTTGTGGAGTGGTTGAAAAACGAGTTTTCATGACTCCAATCTAAGTGTATGTAAACTTCCGACTTCAACTGTATATATATATTTTTTTATCCCTGCCCCGTCCCAGCCCCGTCCCCGCAGGAGGCCTTTTACCTTCTGGTCGGACGTCAATGTAAATAAGCATTTGTTCTTAACTGACCTGCCTAGTTAAAATTAGGTTAAAAAAATATACACTGCTCCAAAAAATAAAGGGAACACTTAAACAACACAATGTAACTCCAAGTCAATCACACTTCTGTGAAATCAAACTGTCCACTTAGGAAGCAACACTGATTGACAATACATTTCACATGCTGTTGTGCAAATGGAATAGACAACAAGTGGAAATTATAGGCAATTAGCAAGACACCCCCAATAAAGGAGTAGTTCTGCAGGTGGGGACCACAGACCACTTCTCAGTTCCTATGCTTCCTGGCTGATGTTTTGGTCACTTTTGAATGCTGGCGGTGCTTTCACTCTAGTGGTAGCATGAGACGGAGTCTACAACCCACACAAGTGGCTCAGGTAGTGCAGCTCATCCAGGATGGCACATCAATGCGAGCTGTGGCAAGAAGGTTTGCCGTGTCTGTCAGCGTAGTGTCCAGAGCATGGAGGCGCTACCAGGAGACAGGCCAGTACATCAGGAGACGTGGAGGAGGCCGTAGGAGGGCAACAACCCAGCAGCAGGACCGCTACCTCCGCATTTGTGCAAGGAGGAGCAGGAGAAGCAATGCCAGAGCCCTGCAAAATGACCTCCAGCAGGCCACAAATGTGCATGTGTCTGCTCAAATGGTCAGAAACAGACTCCATGAGGGTGGTATGAGGGCCCGATGTCCACAGGTAGGGGTTGTGCTTACAGCCCAACACCGTGCAGGACGTTTGGCATTTGCCAGAGAACACCAAGTTTGGCAAATTCACCACTGGCGCCCTGTGCTCTTCACAGATGAAAGCAGGTTCACACTGAGCACATGTGACAGACGTGACAGAGTCTGGAGATGCCGTGGAGAACGTTCTGCTGCCTGCAACATCCTCCAGCATGACCAGTTTGGCGGTGGGTCAGTCATGGTGTGGGGTGGCATTTCTTTGGGGGGCCGCACAGCCCTCCATGTGCTCGCCAGAGGTAGCCTGACTGCCATTAGGTACCGAGATGAGATCCTCAGACCCCTTGTGAGACCATATGCTGGTGCGGTTGGCCCTGGGTTCCTCCTAATGCAAGACAATGCTAGACCTCATGTGGCTGGAGTGTGTCAGCAGTTCCTGCAAGAGGAAGGCATTGATGCTATGGACTGGCCCACCCATTCCCCAGACCTGAATCCAATTGAGCACATCTGGGACATCATGTCTCGCTCCATCCACCAACGCCATGTTGCACCACAGACTGTCCAGGAGTTGGCGGATGCTTTAGTCCAGGTCTGGGAGGAGATCCCTCAGGAGACCATCCGCCACCTCATCAGGAGCATGCCCAGGGGTTGTAGGGAGGTCATACAGGCACGTGGAGGCCACACACACTACTGAGCCTAATTTTGACTTGTTTTAATGACATTACATCAAAGTTGGATCAGCCTGTAGTGTGGTTTTCCACTTTAATTTTGAGTATGACTCCAAGTCCAGACCTCCATGGGTTGATAAATTGGATTTCCATTGATTCTTTTTGTGTGATTTTGTTGTCAGCACATTCAACTATGTAAAGAAAAAAGTATTTAATAAGATTATTTCTTTCATTCAGATCTAGTATGTGTTGTTTAAGTGTTCCCTTTATTTTTTTGAGCAGTATATATTACGTTGAGATGTTATTTTCAACTCAGAGAGGCCCATCCCCACCAAGAATACCCAGAATCAGAATTCGGAGAGAAAATGTGTTCCAAGACCTGAATGCTGCCTTTCAAGATGGGAGTTTTTCTGTAGAAGACTTAATTTTATAGATAGAAAAGGTTCTACCCAACGGGACCACAGAGAAAGGTGAGGACCATGGTGGAGTCCTAAGTGAATACTGGGAAACATTAATGAAGAAGTGCACAAGTGGAACCACAATAGAAATTCCCATGACAATGCATGACATGAAGGACTCATGGGAAATTGTTGCAAAAGTGATGGTCCTTGGATATAACATGGTAGGCTATCCCTATTGCATTGGCCAAGCCATTTCTGCAACGCTGTCTTGGAGAACAGATTCCTGCCTACATTGCTGAGTCATGAGAAAATTCTCAACCTCGTTGGGGCTGGCATAGGCATTGCTAGTGTGGTGCGCTGTGGAAAGTCTCATGGGCGAGAGACTGCTATGATATTGTTCCCATTCCCGTGAACTTTAGAATTGTGAATACACTTAAAGATTATTGCAACTACTGCATTTACATTTACATTTAAGTCATTTAGCAGACGCTCTTATCCAGAGCGACTTACAAATTGGTGCATTCACCTTATAATATCCAGTGGAACAACCACTTTACAATAGTGCATCTAAATCTTTTAAGGGGGGGTTAGAAGGATTACTTTATCCTATCCCAGGTATTCCTTAAAGAGGTGGGGTTTCAGGTGTCTCCGGAAGGTGGTGATTGACTCCGCTGTCCTGGCGTCGTGAGGGAGCTTGTTCCACCATTGGGGTGCCAGAGCAGCGAACAGTTTTGACTGGGCTGAGCGGGAACTGTGCTTCCTCAGAGGTAGGCAGGCCAGAGGTGGATGAACGCAGTGCCCTTGTTTGGGTGTAGGGCCTGATCAGAGCCTGAAGGTACGGAGGTGCCGTTCCCCTCACAGCTCCATAGGCAAGCACCATGGTCTTGTAGCGGATGCGAGCTTCGACTGGAAGCCAGTGGAGAGAGCGGAGGAGCGGGGTGACGTGAGAGAACTTGGGAAGGTTGAACACCAGACGGGCTGCGGCGTTCTGGATGAGTTGTACTGCTCCAGATCTTTTGGTTTCTGCAACAGGCCATAGAAAATAAACTGATAGGCCCATATGACTTATACTCGGGGGGTGGGGTCTATTGATTGAACTTGAAGTTGGACGCTTGTCTGCCCCAAACAGCATGCAATTAAATTGCCACTAGATATTGTCACGCCCTGACCTGAGAGAGCCTTTTTATGTCTCTATTTATGTTTGGTCAGGGTGTGATTTGGGTGGGCATTCTATGTCCTTTTTTCTATGCTTTGTATTTCTTTGTTTTGGCCTTGTATGGCTCTCAATCAGGGACAGCTGTACATCGTTGTCGCTGATTGGGAGCCATACTTAGGCAGCCTGTTTTCCTTTGGGGTTTGGTGGGTAGTTGTTTCTGTTGTGTGGTTTGCACCTGACAGAACTATTGGCGTTCGTTTGTTTCTTATGTTGAAATATTTTGTATTATTAAGACTTCAATTTGAACACTCACCACGCTGCATCTTGGTCCCCTCTTTCAGATGATCGTTACAGATATGGTAAGTCATAGGGAAATAAAACTGATTATTAAGAATTACATTCTGTCCAAGTTTTCGGATACAATACAAAATATACTTGTAATTGCAGTATTGGTCAGGTACATGGACAAGGAAGAAGGAAAAAGTTTATTCACATAGCAAAGTGCAGTACAGTGTGTCACATACCTGTACCAAGCCCAGGAAGCAGAACAGCAATATGTTTTTCTCCAAGAAAACCCAGTTGAAATCACCTTTCATCCTCTTTCAGTCTATGGAGGTGCTCAAGCCAAAAATCAACACACACTTTACACAGAAACCCCCACCAGCTTTAGTTTCTCTGATTGCTGATGGATCGACCTTATAAGAAGCTTTTCTCACCACCATAGGCATCATCATTATTGCGTTGTAAGTACCATTGCATGTCCCGGACACAGCTGTTCTCCTCCCCATGTCTGCTCTTACAATTCGGTCACAGCCCCCCACTTCCCCAACCGTATCAAGGAAATAGCCACCAACTTTGGTGGTGCTGCTGGTCGTGTATGCGTTGAGACATGTTATTTTTATTGAGAACCCATCAATGGCACCATTAATGCAGATCCCAAACGGTTTAAATGTATCATAGGAATCAACATGCCACACAAAGTTGGGCCCCTTTGCAAAGTATTCTCGCCTTCTAAGTCATCTGCTCATTCGAATCTCTATGCCAGTTGGGTAAAGTGTGGCTAGAATTAAGCCTATGTCTTCTTTCCGTGCATGCCACCCCCTTTCTTTGCACTTATTGTACATCCACCGGTACCCATGCAAAGCCCCGGAGCCCTGTAGCGTGACTCTAATAAACTGTACACTTTCTGCCAAGTTGTCAGGCCTTGCTGGCGCAGCAAACATTTCAGAGTTGCTAGGCTGAGAATGATCTTGTGTTTAACACTCAAAACGTGAAGAATATCTTTGTATATCAAACCCAGATTGAAGTAAAATTCATTTAACTCTGATTGATCCATGATAAGCAGTAAGCACATGCGCTGGAATCTGCAGGGGAGATCCAAAGGAACGAAATTGAATTAATAAATTGAGGGAATGAAAGACCAACTGGAAATAAGTTATTGAATGGTCAGTGATGATCACCATTTGAAACATGTAATTAATTAATTAATTAATTAAATAGAATTACATTTAAGCTGCAATATGTCATGGCCAAGTGGGACCATCATGGTAGCCTACATAAGAAGAAGAAGAGGGAACGAATAAAACATGAGTGAACGGTTAAAAAAATCTGAGGGAATGGATAAAACAATCCAAGGGAATGCTGGTGTTGTATGCGTTGACATGTTATTTTTATTGAGAACCCGTCAATGGCACCATTAATGAGGTTGTTTTTTTTTCTCCACCATGAGGCCTAACACCATGCCCAAATCAGACACGCCCGCCATCGTGCGCAAATTGATTTTGTGCCCCCACACCAAACGCGATCATGACACGCAGGTTGAAACATAAAAACAAACTCTGAACCAATTATATTAATTTGTGGACAGGTCGAAAGCATTAAACATTTATGGCAATTTAGCTAGCTTGCAGCTGCTAGCTAATTTGTCCTATTTAGATAGCTAGCGTGCTGTTGCTAGCTAATTTATCCTGGGATATACACATTGAGTTGTTATTTTACCTGAAATGCACAAGGTCCTCTACTCTTACAATTAATTCACACATAAAACGGTCCACCGACTCATTTCTAGTCATCTCTCCTCCTTCCAGGCTTTTTCTTCTTTGGACTTTATATGGCGATTGGCATCTAACTTTCATAAGGTGTATTACCACAACTGACCGACCAACCTCAGTTCATATTTCAATCACCCACGCGGCGTATAACCAATGAGGAGATGGCAGGTGGGTATACAGTGAGAAAAAATAATTTGATCCCCTGCTGATTTTGTATGTTTGCCCACTGACAAAGAAATTATCAGTCTATAATTTTAATGGTAGGTTTATTTGAACATTGAGAGACAGAATAACAACGAAAAAATCCAGAAAAACGCATGTCAAAAATGTTAGAAATTGATTTGCATTTTAATGAGGGAAATAAGTATTTGACCCCCTCTCAATCAGAACGATTTCTGGCTCCCAGGTGTCTTTTATACAGGTAACGAGCTGAGATTAGGAGCACACTCTTAAAGGGAGTGCTCCTAGTCTCAGCTTGTTACCTGTATACAAGACACCTGTCCACAGAAGCAATCAATTAACCCCTGTGCGGCCTGATTTTTCGCTGGATGTCCGTCCCGCATACGGGACGGACATCCAGCGAAAAATCATATCGCCATTAGCATAACAAAATGTAATAATTAAAAAAAATAAAAATTCAAATTATATCGTTTTATAGATACACCTCTCCTGAATCGAACCACGTTGTCCGATTTCAAAAAGGCTTTACAGCAAAAGCAAAACATTAGATTATGTTAGAGGAGTATATCGTAAAAGTAGCCACATAGCCATTTTCCGACCAACCACATGCATCACAAATAACCAAAAAACAGCTAAATGCAGCACTAACCTTTGACAATCTTCATCAGATGACACACCTAGGACATCATGTTACACAATACATGCATTCTTTTGTTCGATAAAGTTCATATTTATATATAAAAACAGCATTTTACATCGGTGCGTAACGTTGACTAACTATTTTCCCTCAAATGCATCCGATGAAACAGAGCTACAATTTACTAAATTACTATTCGAAAACATTTTTAAAATGTAATATTGTCATTCTAAGATTTATAGATGAATATCTCTTGAAAGCACCTGTAATGCCAGATTTTAAAATAACTTTACTGGGTAATCACACTTTGCAATAAAAGGGGATGCGATACTCAGAACAATAGGCTAGCAATAGCAATAGGCTAGCCATCTTGGAACAATCGCATATCACATCTAGTCTTGTATACTATTGTCAATAATCCCTTACCTTTGGTTGTCTTCATCAGAAAGCACTTCCAGGAATCCCAGGTCCACAACAAATGTATTTTCGTTCGAAAAAAATACTCCTTTATGTTCCAAGAGCTTGTTCTTGTTAGCGCATCTGAAGGCTGCTCCAAAACTTCCGTCGGCCACGGGACAGCCATTTCGAGAAAATGCATTTTTTTCCCATTTAGGTTCGTTCAAACATGTCAAACGTTGTATAACATAAATCTTCAGGGTGTTTTTCAACAAGAGAGCCAATAAGATTCGAGGGGGACGATTGCATTGTGTTTCAAAACGTTTCGAAAGGGGAGGGTAACCAGGGGCGTCGGCGTCATAATGGTGATGGCCCTCTCCGTGTGACCATGTTCCACAGCGTCTCATTCATTCAGTTTTAACAGTAGGAGACTCAAACCACTTTGTAAAGACTGGGGACATCTAGTGGAAGCAATAGCTCATGGTGTGATTAATAGGCAACGTGATGAAGTTGCGTTCGCAATTCAGAATTCCACTTCCTGTTTCGATCTGTCTCGGGGTTTTGACTGCCATATGAGTTCTGTTATACTCACAGACACCATTCAAACAGTTTTAGAAACTTTAGGGTGTTTTCTATCCACAAGTATTAATTATATGCATATCCTAGCTTCTGAGTTTGAGTAGGAGGCCGTTTAAAATGGGCACGAATTATTTTCAAAAATCGCTTTAGCGCCCCCTATCCTAGGGGAACGCCAATTAATCAGATTCCAAACTCTCCACCATGGCCAAGACCAAAGAGCTCTTCAAGAATGTCAGGGACAAGATTGTAGACCTACACAAGGCTGGAATGGGCTACAAGACCATCGCCAAGCAGCTTGGTGAGAAGGTGATAACAGTTGGTGTGATTATTCGCAAATGGAAGAAACACAAAAGAACTGTCAATCTCCCTCGGCCTGGGGCTCCATGCAAGCTCTCACCTCGTGGAGTTGCAATGATCATGAGAACGGTGAAGTATCAGCCCAGAACTACACAGGAGGATCTTGTCAATGATCTCAAGGCAACTGGGACCATAGTCTCCAAGAAAACAATTGGTAACACACTACGCCGTGAAGGACTGAAATCTTGTAGCGCCCACAAGGTCTCCCTGCTCAAGAAAGCACATATACATGCCTGTCTGAAGTTTGCCAATGAACATCTGAATGACTCAGAGGACAACTGGGTGAACGTGTTGTGGTCAGATGAGACCAAAATGGAGCTCTTTGGCATCAACTCAACTCGCCATGTTTGGAGGAGGAGGAACGCTGCCTATGACCCCAAGAACACCATCCCCACCGTCAAACATGGAGGTGGAAACATTATGCTTTGGGGGTGTTTTCCTGGTAAGGGGACAGGACAACTTCACCGCATCAAAGGGACGATGGACGGGGCCATGTACCGTCATATCTTGGGTGAGAACCTCCTTCCCTCAGCCAGGGCATTGAAAATGGGTCGTGGATGGGTATTCCAGCATGACAATGACCCAAAACACACGGCCAAGGCAACAGAGGGGCTCAAGAAGAAGCACATTAAGGTCCTGGAGTGGCCTAGCCAGTCTCCAGACCTTAATCCCATAGACCATCTGTGGAGGGAGCTGAAGGTTCGAGTTGCCAAACGTCAGCCTCGAAACCTTAATGACTTGGAGAAGATCTGCAAAGAGGAGTGGGACAAAATCCCTCCTGAGATGTGTGCAAACCTGTTGGCCAACTACAAGAAAAGTCTGACCTCTGTGATTGCCAACAAAGGTTTTGCCACCAAGTACTATGTCATGTTTTGCAGAGGGGTCAAATACTTATTTCCCTCATTAAAATGTAAATCATTTTATAACATTTTTGACATGCGTTTTTCTGGATTTTTTGTTATTCTGTCTCACTGTTCAAATAAACCTACCATTAAAATTATAGACTGATCATGTCTTTTCAGTGGGCAAACGTACAAAATCAGTAGGGGATCAAATACTTTTTTCCCTCACTGTATGCTTCTATAAATGAGGAGATGGGAGAGGCAGGACTTGCACTGCGTTCAGCGTCACAAATAGAACTGACTATTTTTAGTGCTTGGCAACGTGCGTTGGCGCAGGCAAGCAGTGTGGGTGCAATGATTGAATAACATGTATGTGTAAATGTATTTTGCAATGCTCACGCACACGACGTGAGCGGTGTGGTCAGCATGTAAGTGGCTCCATAGTTTTCTGGCCTATTGAATTAAACTTCGACAATGTCCCTTTTGCCTCGGTGGATTGACGTGAACTTTTTCTGCCCGTTCTCAAAAGCATTATTTTGCGATTGGCTGTGTAGGTGATTTGGTGTGTGCACAGTTAAGCCCTACATTTTTGGTTTATGCACTAATACCAGATACCAGCCTATAATAATGAAGGAAAAACCTCAATGTAGCCTATATAAATTGCTTAAGAATTATACTTTTATGGATTTTTTTAAAGTATTGTTTCTCTTATTCAACCCGCGCATCACTAGAGTGTGTGTATGTGATGACTAGATTATCCTTATCTGTAATGACTCCGCAGATACAGTTAGACATTCTCATTCAGCAGAAATCAATAGCTATTCTACATACTAATTAAACCCTGAAACAATTAACTCAATTGGCCTCTTCTCTCCAGGTAATGAATGAAGTTCCTCTCTAATACATTCTGCCTTGGGCCGCTCTAATGAAACCAACCTGAGAAAGTGTCATTAAGGGTAAATTCTGTATTTATTCAGTCACTGATAGCCCAAGTTCCCAAACAGGGTTTCCAGTAGACTGAGAGTTCTGGCCATTTGCTGAAATGTGTGGTTGTGTACGTGTGTGCGCGTGCAAGTGCCCGTGCGAGCGCCCGTGTGTGCATTGCATACTCAGCGTTATCCTGTCTTCAGGCTGCAGTATTCATCCTCTCTGTAATATGCAGCGTTAATGTGAGTCGGTGTCTAATTGAAAATGAAGCAGTCTATTTCCCCCTGTGGAGCCATTAAAACGCTGTTAGAGGGACAGACACACACACACACTCAGCATGACACAGGAGCGAGGAAGGAGAGTGGAGCGAGGAAGGAGAGAGTGGAAGGGAGAACAGGGGGATACAGAAGTGCTGGATTGTCCCTGTGTTAACTCTGTTTTATTCAAGACACCACACCCTTATAGTTGTTTTTTCTTAATCATAACACGATTAGCTTTTACCAGTTGAATGTAGACACAAATATAATACTTATTTGTATTACAATTTCTGAAATATTGTATCAAATATGTACATTAGGTTATACTCATTAAATATGTGGATATACCACAAATCCCTTTTTCTGGACACTGGATGAAGTCAGCCTAAGTATTTTCGTTTAATTTTGTTAAAACACTCCAGGACCAGACTTACTCAGACCAGATTATGGATAAACACTTTTTCATCCTTCTATCTGTAAAATACTAAAAACAACATTTATTTTTGGCACATTTTTCCCAGAAAAGACTGACACAGAATTTTAGCCTACCAATCACCAAATGCCTATTTTGACCCAATCACCATCTCTTCAAATTAAGTTAGTACATATAGTCCAGCTTGCAACATTTTCTATGAAATGGTCTTTTAAATTATGTGTGATTCAATGTAGAGAGCCTTGTATTGTAAACTAAAGAAAATACATATTTACATTAAGTTTTTGACATTTTCATGTCCACCTTTTGAAAGCACTCATTACTGGACTAAAATACCAAAAAATTGCCATGTTGATAAGTAGATATAAAATGGCATGGCGCCTGGCGAAGACGAAAAGCTTGACGTTTCTGCCATCAATGGCCTTCATCAGAACACTGACAGAAAGGGATTGGACATGTACATATAGGTCATAGGAAAGACAATTATGGAGAAAACTCTACAGCTGGTGGTCTCAACGAAAGATGGCATGGTAGACAATACAAGTTGGTCCTGAGAGGTAATGTGGTCGATAGCTCCAAGCGTACAATACAAAAAAAAATAATAATAATACAATGGAAATAAATAACAAATTAGGGCACACCCAATGTGTAAATCAAATCCTGACCAGTAATTAGACCAGGAAAAAGCAGTGAAAGATCAGTGGAGACTGTAGAACTGCTTCTCTGTTGAGTATGTGGACGTGCAGACAGCTGCAGAAAGAGAACAGGTATGTTGTAGTAGTGTATCTTGGCCACCAGGAGGCTGTATGGCACTGGATGGTTAAACAGCTGATTGATACAGTTATAAGCAGCCTCTGGATCAGAAAGCACTGTAGGAAAACTTCAGGGAACAGGAAGGAAAATATGCTTATACATATTATAGAAGCATAGGGACCCCCTTGTGTAAGAATCAACTTGGATCTCAAATCATGCTACAACACTAAAGTTCAAAGAAATACTGAATTACTAAGATGAGAAAAATAAGTACATATTGTCATATCCACAAAACCAATTC
This sequence comes from Salmo salar, assembly GCF_965601325.2. Classification (NCBI taxonomy): domain Eukaryota; kingdom Metazoa; phylum Chordata; class Actinopteri; order Salmoniformes; family Salmonidae; genus Salmo; species Salmo salar. Next base: position 95,869,804 of record NC_138300.1, read on the forward strand.
AAATAGACCCAAAATAAAGTTCAGAATGTTCAAATAGAATCCGAACAAAAATAGTCCCAAAGTCAATCAAAAGACAAAATGTGTTATCCCCCTTCAAATAGCCTAAGTGTGTTATCCCCCTTCAAAAAGCCTAAATGTGTTATCCCCCTTCAAAAAGCCTAAATGTGTTATCCCCCTTCAAAAAGCCTAAATGTGTTATCCCCCTTCAAAAAGCAAAAATGTAAGTAATCCAATAAAGCAAGTGTCACACTGACCTAGGAGAGCTGTGTTTCTCTGTTTAGCTAGGCCAGGGTGTGATAGGTGGGTGGGCATTCTGTTTTATTTTCTATGTTTTGGCCGGGTATGGTTTCCAATCAGAGGCAGGTGTCTATCGTTGTCTCTGATTGGAAGCCATACCTGAGCCAACTCCCTGTGCTTACCGTGGGGAGCGAGTGACTAAGCAAGCACCGTGTTATGCGGTGATACGCACTGTGTCGCCAGTGCGTACTCACAACCCGGTGCGCTCGGTGCAAGCTCCTCACCGTTGCCATGCTAGAGTTGGCTGGCAGCCAGGGAGAGAAGTGCACCGGCTCAACATATCTGGTCTCCAGTGCGTCTCTTCGGCCCAGGCCATCCTGCGCCTACTCTACGCACAGTACCCCTCATTCACCAGCACAGCCCAGTTCGTCCTGTGCCAGCGCTCCGCCCTTGCCAGGCTAGAGTCTACATCGAGCCAGGACGGGTTGTGCCAGCCCTAAGCGCCAGACCTCCAGTACGCCTCCAAGGCCCAGTATACCCTGTGCCTGCTCCGCGCACTCTCCCTCCAGTGCGCCACCATAGCCCAGTACGTCCTGTGCCAGCGCTCCGCCCTTGCCGGCTAGAGTCTACATCGAGCCAGGATGGGTTGTGCCAGACCTGAGCTCCAGACCTCCGGTGCGCCTCCACGGCCCAGTGTTCACTGTGCCTGCTCTGCGCACCCAGTCTCCTGTGCGTCTCCCCAGTCTGGTGAGACCGGTTCCAGCTCCCCGTAGGAAGCCTCCAGTGATTATCCATGGCACGAAGCCTCCAGTGATGATCCATGGCCCGGAGCCAGTAGTGAGAATCCATGGCACGAAGCCTCCAGTGATGATCCATGGCCCGGAGCCTGTAGGGATGTTCCATGGGACGAAGCCTCCAGTGATACTCCATGGCCCGGAGCCTCCAGTGATGATCCATGGCAAAAAGCCTCCAGTGATGATCCATGGCGCGGAACCAGTAGTGATGATCCATGGCACGGAGCCTGCAGCGAAGGTCCCCAGTCCAGAAACTACAGAGACGCTCCTCAGCCCGGAGCCTCCAGCGACGCTCCTCAGCCCGGAGCCTCCAGCGGCGCTCCTCAGCCCGGAGTCTTCAGCGGCGGTCGGCAGCCCGGAGTCTTCAGCGGCGGGCGGCAGTTCAGAGCCTCCGGGGCTGATCCACGGTCTGGTTCCTCCGGCGACACAGAAGCGGGGGAATCAGCGGGGGTTGTGGGGGCTATGCCCCGAACCAGAGCCGCCGCCAATTATAGATGCCCACCCGGACCCTCCCCAATAGGTTCAGGTTTGCGGCCGGGAGTCCGCACCTTTGGGGGGGGTACTGTCACACTCTGACCTAGGAGAGCTGTGTAATTCTCTGTTTAGCTAGGCCAGGGTGTGATAGGGGGGGTGGGCATTCTATGTTTTATTTTCTATGTTTTGGCCGGGTATGGTTTCCAATCAGAAGCAGGTGTCTATCGTTGCCTCTGATTGGAAGCCATACTTAGGCAGCCTGTTTTTCCTTTGTCCGTGTGGGTAGTTATTTTCTGTTTAGTGTATGTTTCACCTGACGGAACTGTTGGCGGTCGTTTTGTTGTTTTGGTTAAAGTGTATTCATTAAAGTTAAAGAATGAGCACTATACACGCTGCGTCTTGGTCTCCATTCTACGACCCCTATGACAGCAAGTCACAAAAGTCAACAGGATAGATCTCACCGGATGGTTGAGGAAGAGGGAAATTCAGCCTGGTGGAGATTTCCTTACAACAGGTACAATTTCATGACATCCTCCAAAACCAACCACACAGGAATCCTTTGTCGCAGGAGTAAAAATGAACAATAATGAGCAACAATTGCTCCCTCTGAATCTAGGCTGCTTAAAAGGTTGTTCACAGAAAAAGAACCTCAGCCAGGTACATACCAAACCTTTCCTCAAACTGCCCTCCTCTTCTTAAAGGGACATGCCTTCTTAAAGGGATAGTCCACCACAAATACAATGGCGGACATCTTAGCTTCAGTCTGGTTTTAGACCCCATCATAGCACTGAGACTGCACTTGTGAAGGTGGTAAATGACCTTTTAATGACGTCAGACCGAGGCTCTGCATCTGTCCTCGTGCTCCTAGATCTTAGTGCCGCTTTTGATACCATCGATCACCACATTCTTTTGGAGAGATTGGAAACCCAAATTGGTCTACATGGACAAGTTCTGGCCTGGTTTAGATCTTATCTGTCGGAAAGATATCAGTTTGTCTCTGTGAATGGTTTGTCCTCTGACAAATCAATTGTAAATTTCGGTGTTCCTCAAGGTTCTGTTTTAGGACCACTATTGTTTTCACTATATATTTTACCTCTTGGGGATGTCATTCGAAAACATAATGTTAAATTTCACTGCTATGCGGACGACACACAGCTGTACATTTCAATGAAACATGGTGAAGCCCCAAAATTGCCCTCGCTAGAAGCCTGTGTTTCAGACTTAAAGAAGTGGATGGCTGCAAACGTTCTACTTTTAAACTCGGCCAAAACAGAGATGCTTGTTCTAGGTCCCAAGAAACAAAGAGATCTTCTGTTGAATCTGACAATTAATCTGGATGGTTGTACAGTCGTCTCAAATAAAACTGTGAAGGACCTCGGCGTTACTCTGGACCCTGATCTCTCTTTTGAAGAACATATCAAGACTGTTTCAAGGACAGCTTTTTTCCATCTACGTAACATTGCAAAAATCAGAAATTTTCTGTCCAAAAATGACGCAGAAAAATTAATCCATGCTTTTGTTACTTCTAGGCTGGACTACTGCAATGCTCTACTTTCCGGCTACCCGGATAAAGCACTAAATAAACTTCAGTTAGTGCTAAATACGGCTGCTAGAATCCTGACTAGAACCAAAAAATGTGATCATATTACTCCAGTGCTAGCCTCCCTACACTGGCTTCCTGTTAAGGCAAGGGCTGATTTCAAGGTTTTACTGCTAACCTACAAAGCATTACATGGGCTTGCTCCTACCTATCTTTCCGATTTGGTCCTGCCGTACATACCTACACGTACGCTACGGTCACAAGACGCAGGCCTCCTAATTGTCCCTAGAATTTCTAAGCAAACGGCTGGAGGTAGGGCTTTCTCCTATAGAGCTCCATTTTTATGGAATGGTCTGCCTACCAATGTGAGAGACGCAGACTCAGTCTCAACCTTTAAGTCTTTACTGAAGACTTATCTCTTCAGTAGGTCCTATGATTAAGTATAGTCTGGCCCAGGAGTGTGAAGGTGAACGGAAAGGCTGGAGCAACGAACCGCCCTTGCTGTCTCTGCCTTGCCGGTTCCCCTCTTTCCACTGGGATTCTCTGCCTCTAACCCTTTTACAGGGGCTGAGTCACTGGCCTACTGGTGTTCTTCCATGCCGTCCATGGGAAGGGTGCGTCACTTGAGTGGGTTGAGTCACTGACGTGGTCTTCCTGTCTGGGTTGGCGCCCCCCCCCCCCCCTTGGGTTGTGCCATGGCGGAGATCGTTGTGGGCTATACTCGGCCTTGTCTTAGGACGGTAAGTTGGTGGTTGGAGACATCCCTCTAGTGGTGTGGGGGCTGTGCTTTGGCAAAGTGGGTGGGGTTATATCCTGCCTGTTTGGCCCTGTCCGGGGGTATCATCGGATGGGGCCACAGTGTCTTCTGATCCCTCCTGTCTCAGCCTCCAGTATTTATGCTGCAGTAGTTTATGTGTCGGGGGGCTAGGGTCAGTCTGTTACATCTGGAGTATTTCTCTTGTCTTATCCGGTGTCCTGTGTGTATTTAAATATGCTCTCTCTAATTCTCTCTTTCTCTCGGAGGACCTGAGCCCTAGGACCATGCCTCAGGACTACCTGGTATGATGACTCCTTGCTGTCCCCAGTCCACCTGGCCGTGCTGCTGCTCCAGTTTCAACTGTTCTGCCTGCGGCTATGGAACCCTGACCTGTTAACCGGACGTGCTTGTTGCACCCTCGACAACTACTATGATTATTATTATTTGACCATGCTGGTCATTTATGAACATTTTAACATTTTGACCATGTTCTGTTATAATATCCACCCTGCACAGCCAGAAGAGGACTGGCCACCCCTCATAGCCTGGTTCCTCTCTAGGTTTCTCCCTAGGTTTTTGGCCTTTCTAGGGAGTTTTTCCTAGGGAGTTTTTCCTAGCCACCGTGCTTCTTTCACATGCTTTGCTTGCTGTTTGGGGTTTTAGGTTGGGTTTCTGTACAGCACTTTGAGAATATCAGCTGATGTACGAAGGGCTATATAAAAATAAATTTGATTTGATTTGACAGTGAAAATAACGCAGTCAAAACTGGCAGATGCATAATATAACAGCATGAAATGAAAATACACATCAAGGTTTTACCTTGCAAGGTTTTGACATTTTTAAACCAGACGTAATGTGCCTATCACCTCACAGTTGTGGCAGTCACATTTGGACAAACATCTAAAAAAAAAAGGGGGAGAGATATTGCCACATCTCTCCCCCAGTCAACAACAACACAATTCAACACAAACAAATAAAGTATTTACCAGAGCACGATGTCACCAGGTGAAGATGATGGTTCTGTTCCTCTGGCAAGATTGAGGAGGTGCTAAATCAGTATATGTGGAGATAAAACCGCACATAAAGCCATCTCAGTCTGCGTGTCTCTAGTTGCTGTGATTTACTATGGGCTGGGATGAAACTGCATACCGTCAGGACCTGTAATGGCTGCTAGCGGCTGCTTTTCATTTCTTTGGCTGGGGGAGGATATGGCTGTTGTTATTTTCTTCCTGATGCCTCCCCAGACACCCCTCTGTTATAGCTGCACCATATGGAACCAAAATGAAGACATTAAAAACACACTTGGACTCGTTGCTAAACAACCCAACTTTGGGTTCAGAAAGTAACAAAGTAACATCATCTTCCTCCAAAAGTGCTGTTCACTGTGCTGGCATAAGTCCACATGGTCACAGGAGAATGCCACCTAGTGCTGTTTCACTGTCCTTTGCTCCTCTGTGTTCACTGTGTCACAGTGTTCAGATGACAGCTCTGCCTCTTCACAGCCCCTCTCCTACACCCCCCCCCCCCCCCCCCCCCCGCTACTCAGATATTTCTCTACACCTTCACACTGTGCGTCATGACATTAGTTGCACTGTATTTAATGCAGTTCTCCTAAAGCACCAGTAGATGCCATCAGTAGTTAAAGAGCAGCTCTCTCCTGAATGCACAACCTAGCCTTGCCTGGCTACCTAGACTCCTTGCTCCAACCAAACGCTATACCACGCCCACGGACTTTAGTTTCTTCAAAGACAGTACAGTATAAAGATAGGCTAAACTGCTTCTCCAATAGAAATCCCCATCACACTTGTAGGTGATGTCATGGTGACTTTGGCTAGCAAAGCTCATGCGTAGAAACACGTCATCGGATCTAACGGTCCTCTCACGCCGAACTGCGTATGTGCAGGCCATCAAATCAAAGGCACTCCTTTGATATAAAGTTGTTTTTGACAAAAATGAAAAGGTTGAATTAATAACATGTTTACCTACTTAAAGACATTGGCTCGAATCCAGGTTGGGCCATTAGATTTAGAAAAAATGAACAACTAAGAAAATAAATTGCACTTCTCTCATTGACTTCTCAAATCCTAAACCCCGGCCTGAACGGCCTGATCCTATGTAAGATGGCGACGAAAGATATGGAAGCTCTGCTTCTAGCTCCGAAGCAATTTAGCACTATTTAGATTTTTTTTGTGTGTTATTTCTTACATTATTAGCCCAGAATTGTTTTTGTGTTAATACATACCACCGGAAATAACCTTTGAATATCAGAGCGCCGATAACTCACCAGCATTACGAACAGGAATACAACTTTCCCAAATTGGATCCTTTGTTTGTACCACCCAGGGCAATTTAACTTATTCCAGAGGCTGCTCCAAAACACTGTAGGCAGAGAAGAGGTGTTCGGAGTAGACTTCTAATCCGACTCAGGAGGCGTGCTCACCATCCACCGCTTCCGAGTATACTACCCGCTAATGTTCAGTCTCAGGATAATAAAGTAGACGAGCTCAGGGCGAGGATCTCCTTCCAGAAAGACATCAGGGATTGTAACATACTCTGTTTCACGGAAACATGCCTCTCTCGGGATATACTGTCCCTGTCCATACAGCCAGCTGGGTTCTCAGTACATCGCCCTGACAGGAATAAAGAACTCTCCGGGAAGAAGAAAGGTGTATGTTTCATGATTAACAACTCATGGTGTGATTGTGCTAACATACAGAAACTCAAGTCCTTTTGTTCAACCGACCTAGAATACCTCACAATCAAATTCTGACTGTATTACCTCCCAAGAGAATTCTCTTCGGTTATAGTCACAACCATGTACATTCCCTCTCAAGCCGATACCACGACGGCCCCCAAAGAACTACAATGGACTTTATGTAAACTGGAAACCACATATCCTGAGGCTGCATTTATTGTAGCTGGGGATTTTAACAAAGCAAATTTGAGGACAATGCTACCAAAGTTCTACCAACACATTGACTGTAGTACTCGCGCTGGGAAAACGTTGTCTCACTTCTAACTAAACTTTTTGAAATGTCTACAGGGCCCTCCCCCGCCCTCCTTTCGGCAAATCTAATCCCGACTCCATTTTGCTCCTCCCTTCCTATGGGCAGAGACTCAAACAGGAAGTACCCGTGCTAAGGTCTATTCGGTGCTAGTCTGACCAATTGGAATCCATGCTTCGGGTTTGTGTTCCGAGTGGCCTCAGAGAATGACATAGCCACTACATCTGTGTATTTGTCTGAGTTCATCGGGAGGTGTGTAGGAGATGTTCAGATCAGGCCAGAAACCATGGATAGATGGCAGCAGTCTCACAAAACTGAGGGCGCAAAACACTGCTTTTGACCATGGCAAGGTGACTGGGAATATGGCCGATTACAAACAAACAGTGTAGCTGTTCCCTCCGTGATGCAATCAAACAGGCAAAACGTCAGTACAGAGACAAAGGGGATTCACAATTCAACGGCTGTGGCAGGGTCTACAGACAATCAGACTGCAAAGGAAAACCCAGACACGTCGAGGACAATAACGTCTTGCTTCCAGACAAGCTAAACACCTTCACCCGCTTTGAGGATAACACAGTGCCACCAACGCGGCCCGCTACCAAGGACTGTGGGCTCTTCTCCGTGAGTAAGACATTTAAGCATGTTAACCCTCGCAAGGCTGCCGGCCCAGACGACATCCTTAGCCATGTCCTCAGAGCATGCGCAGACCAGCTGGCTGGAGTGTTTACCGACATATTCAATCTTTCCCCATCCCAGTCTGCTGTCCCCACTTGCTTCAATATGTCCACCATTTTTCCCGTACCCAAGAAAGCAAAGGTAACTCAACTAAATGACTATTGCCCCATAGCACTCGCTTCTGTCATCATGAAGTGCTTTGAGAGACTAGTTACGGATCATATCACCTCTACTTTACCTGACACCCTAGACCCACTTCAATTTGCTTACCACTCCAATAGATCCACAGACGATCAATTGCCGTTGCACTGCAATCGCTATCGCACTGCACACTGCCCTATTCCATCTGGAGAAACGGTAAGAATACTGTTAATTGACTATAGCTCAGCATTCAACACCATAGTACCCTCCAAGCTCATCATTAATCTCGGGGCCCTGGGTCTGAACCCCGCCCTGTGCAACTGGGTCCTGGACTTCCTGACGGACCGCCCCTAGGTGGTGAAGGTAGGAAACAACACCTCCACTTCGCTGATCCTCAACACAGGGGCCCCACAAAGGTACGTGCTCAGCCCCCTCCTGTACTCCCTATTCACCCATTACTGTGTGGCAATGCACGCCTCCAACTCAATCATCAAGTTTGCAGACGACACAACAGTAGTAGACTTGATTACCAACAATGACGAGACAGCCTTCAGGGAGGAGGTGAGGGCCCTGGGAGAGTGGTTCCAGGAAAAAAAAACTCTCACTCAACGTCAACAAAACAAAGGAGCTGATCGTGGACTTCAGGACACAACAGAGGCAGCAAGCCCCTATCCACATTGACGGGACAGCAGTGGAGAAGGTGGAAAACTTCAAGTTCCTTGGCGTACATATCACTGATGATCTGAAATGGTCCACCCACACAGACAGTGTGGTTAAGAAGGTGTAACAGCACCTCTTCAACCTCAGGAGGCTGAAGAAATTTGACTTGTTCCCTAAAACCCTGACAAACCTTTACAGATGCGCAATTGAAAGCATTCTGTTAGGCTGTATCACCGCCTGGTACGGCAACTACACAGCTTGCAACCACAGGGCTCTCCAGAGGGTGGTGCGGTCTGCACAACGCATCATCAGGGGCAAACTACCTGCCCTCCAGGACAACTACATCACCTGATGTCACAGGAAGGCCGAAGAGATAATCAAGGACATCAACCACCCGAGCCCCGGGCTGTTCACCCCCTGCTATCATCCAGAAAGCGAGGTCAGTACAGTTGCATCAAAGCTGGGACTGAGAGACTGAAAAACAACATCTACCTCAAGGCCATTTTACTGTTAAATAGCCATCACTAGCCGGCTAACACCCGGTTATGGAAACACTAGCAACTTTAATAATGGAACAATAGTCACTTTAGTAATATTTAAATAATGTTTACATACTGTTTTACTCATCTAATATGTATGTACTGTATTCTATTCTACTGTATTTTAGTCAATGCCACTCCGACATTGCTCAATCTAATATTTATATTTATCTTAATTCCATTATTTTACTTTTAGATTTGTATGTATTGTTCTGAATTGTGTTCGCAACACCCGCAATAACATCGGCTAAATATATGTATGTGACTAATAAAATTGTATTTTATTTGGTCTGTTTCAAAATGGTTCCCAGAAGTCTCACAATGTTGTGCCTCTGGGATTAGAAACTCGGTGGTTTCTTCTCCACAATGAGTCTGGATCTGAGTAACTCCCCGACCCGCACTGAACCGAACACTGGTACAAAAACCTGGGCTGGTACAAAGACCTACAGAAGGGTAGCTATCCAGGAGGAGGGTTGGCCACCCCTCCCTCCAGAGTGTAGTCTTCTAGCTATAGTGCTCCGTGGTCAAAGTTATACATCTAGTATGGTCTCCCTCTCTAAGCCCCATACTACAGCGAGATGCTCAGGGGCTCTTTGACCGGAGTAGGGCTACTCTTTCTCTGTTACAGGGTCTCCTCTCCCCAGCTGGCTGGATGGATGACCGCTCAGTACTATTTACAGTACATCCCGTATCGCTGTTTCTGTTTTACCGCCACGGGAGAGATGGGGAGTGGGGCGGGGAGGAAGACAAACGAAGGTCTCTCTCTCTCTCGCTCTCTCTATCTCTAATTCGCTTCAACCCCTCTCTTTCCCCGTTCCTAAAAATAGCCGTGAGTCGTGATCAGTTCGTCCTTGAGAGTAATATTGCTCAGGAATCATAGGAGGGGGTTATAGGTTTGATACAAATAGTCAGTCCTCGCTTAGCCAAGCCAACCCCGCGCACGGTTGAATTTATGTATTCTATTTATAGGAGCACCGTGTTTCCAGGGGAGACCTAATGACGCAATGACGTCAATGCGGGTCAATCGCGGCTTGACTAGAGGAATTGAGTGGTGGTGGGTTCCATTTGGGTTTTCTTTTTCAGTATTGTTTAAGCTACCGAAACGAAGGGAAATATGCCAAAGATGGAAGCACACATGATATTTTGCAACGAAAATAGACGCTGCTTCATTCATTCATGCAAAAATAAAATATTGGCAGAGGTGGCATAATGTCGCCAACCCGATAGTGAGGGATGCGTCTCTCCGTTGGATGCGATTTCTCAATATATCCACACCGCTCTGTGGGATCGATACCTACATCTTAAAATTGTCTGGAATAATGCTTTCAGCCTCATTATTTTTATTGGGTTTTCTTTTTCAATAGACTTGTGCATTCATCATTTACATTTTTCACTTGTAGACGCGAAGTGGTTCCCTCGGTGATGGTCCCTGATGACGGACGAGATTCTTGCTTTTGCTCTCAGGGGATTCATCTGAAATAGTACATAGACCATGCATCTACACCAAGAGAAAGGTAATACACCATTCTACACCTCCTCCCTCATTATCCTCTCCTCCCACCATTCTCCTCTCCTCCCTCAATCTTTCCATCTCTCCTCTCATCCTCTCATCCCCTCTATCATATGGCGTTTAATCGGTCTATCATTTAGTCATGAAGAAAATACATTCCCACAGTGCTATTTCCTCCCTCTTTATGAAGCCAGTCCGACAACACTGATTCAACATTTGTTTTTATTCATTTGCATCATTTTGGCATAGGCGACGTATGTAAGAATAGCAATTTTGTGATCTGCTTGGGTCTAGCCCCAATCGTGCACGCCATGGTTTCTCCAAATGCAGCTGCCGCGCGCAGAGCAAAACGCGACGTTGAATTGTGTGGCAAATGTTGAATGTGTGTGTTTTGTCAGAAAACTTTCACTTGATAGCTAGCCTCCTGTGGATCTGGCTTTAATTTGACAACATCCAATCCTATGGTTTTCGAATAGAGAGCTTGGTGTATCTTGTTCAATTTTGTCTTTCGTTTATAATCAGGATTTTTGTGTATTTAAGTGTATTGTTTTATATTGTTTTTATATCCATTTTCCAAAATTGAAGGGGTGTCTGGGTGGTGTAAACATGGACTACTGTAGACCACTACAGGACATTGACTCAAATCGCAACCTCTTTCCACGACAGAGACGCATGTGATCAGGAGCACGCACCAAACACACGCAGAATACTAGTGTGACACAGTAGTAATCATTGGTTTTGTTTCTACCGTTGTTGGTGTGTGTGTGTGTGTGTGTGTGTGTGTGTGTGTGTGTGTGTGTGTGTGTGTGTGTGTGTGTGTGTGTGTGTGTGTGTGTGTGAGCGCGAGAGAGAGAAAGAAAGCGATGTTGGGTGTTCACCAGCAGGACTGGTGGGCTGCTTTGGTTTCAGCACCATGGACATCTCCCATACTGTCCTCGCGCCGTCCTCTATGGTAGATAGGCCTACTATGTCACTGGGCTAAGGAAGTGTTTCCTAAAGCAGCGTCGTTTAGCCAGCTCATTTTGCTCTGACCCAACAACACAGATTTTAAGATATTTTAAAACATTGTTTTTCTAAGTAATTAAGTGTTATTTTCACTTTATTTAGAAACAATAAATGGATGTTAGCTGGCCATCCTATTGATCTGTATCTGTTAATCCTGCTGTCAGGCCAAACGCTGTTCTACACTCAGTTCTGCTTTGATTTAACCTCAATATGTATAGTTATGGTAAGGTTTAGTATCTGGCTAGCTGGTCTGTACTTAAAAAGATACAGTTATCGACAACTTCAGGGTTCATGTCCATTCATTTTAAATAACCACTATATACATATGTAACTTTTGACCAAACATACTGAGATTTATTGAACTAGGTGTGTTAGTGCTGTGCTGGAACTAAAGTCTGCACGCCCTGTATCTCTCCAGGACTAAGCTGGAACTAAAGCCTCCATGCTCTGTATTTCTCCAGGACTAAACTGGAACAAAAGCCTGCACGCCTTGTATCTCTCCAGGACTAAGCTGGAACTAAAGCCTGCATACCCTGTAGCTCTCCAGGACTAAGCTGCAACTAATGCCTGCATGCCCTGTATATGTTCAGGACTAAGCTGGAACTAATGCCTGCATGCCCTGTATATGTTCAGGACTAAGCTGGAGCTAAAGCCTGCATGCCCTGTGTCTCTCCAGATCTAGGGTTGGAATTAAAGCCTGCACGCCCTGCAGCGCTCCTCTCCTTTCCTCCTCTTCTCTTCTCCTCTCATTTTCTCCTATCCTTTCCACTTGTTCTCCCCTTCTTTCTTCTCCTCTTTTCTCCTCTCCTCTCTTCTCTTCTCCTCTCTTCTCTCATTTACATTTTAGTCATTAGGGTAGGCGCTCTTATCCAGAGCAACATTCAGGAGCAATAAGGGTTAATTTACTCTCTTCTCCTGTCATCCACCTGAGACACTAGTAGCTCTTAAAACCTGTCAAACTCTTGGGCCTTATTTACCTGTGATCCAGCATCTACATTTAAATATTTTCTCATGCTTCTGTTCAAGAGTCCTTTTGATTGACTTGAGCTAAAATCCCTGTTCATCAGAGGATTCAAGTACACCCAAATATAATAACGGACATCTGTATAATTTTGGCACTCTTTTTACAGTACCAGTCAAAGTTTGGACACACCTACACATTCAAGGGTTTTTCTTTATTGTTACTATTTTCTACATTGTAGACTAATAGTGAAGACATCCAACTTTGAAATAACACATGTGGAATCATGTAATAACCAAAAAAGTGTTAAACAAATCAAAATACATTTTATAATTGAGATTCTTCAAAGTAGCCACCCTTTGCACTGATGACAGCTTTGCACACTCTTGGCAAACTCTCAACAAGCTTCATGAGGAATGCTTTTCCAAAAGTCTTGAAAGAATTCCCACATATTGTTGGCTGCTTTTCCTTCACTCTGCGGTCCAACTCATCCAAAACCATCTCAATTGGGTTGAAGTCTGGTGATTGTGGAGGCCAGGTCATCTGATGCAGAACCATCACTCTTCTTCTTGGTCAAATAGCCTTTACACAGCCTGGAGGTGTGTTTTGGGACATTGTCCTATCGAAAAAGAAATTATAGTCCCACTAAGCTCAAACCAGATGGGATGGCATATCGCTGCAGAATGCTGTGGTTAGCCATGCTGGTTAAGTGTGCCTTGAATTCTAAATAAATCACAGACAGTGTCACCAGCAAAGCACCCCCACACCATCACACCTCCTCCTCCATGCTTCACGGTTGGAACCACACATGCAGAGATAATCCATTCGCCTACTCTGTGGAACCAAAAATCTCACATTTTGACTCATCAGACAGAAGGACAGATTTCCAACGGTCTAATGTCCATTGCTCGTGTTTCTTGGTCCAAGCAAGTCTCTTCTTCTTATTGGTGTCCTTTAGTAGTGGTTTCTTTGCAGCAACTCAACCATGAAGGCCTGATTCATGCAGTCTCCTCTGAACAGTTGATGTTGAATTGTGTCTTTTACTTGAACTCTGTGAAGCATTTATTTGGTCTGCAATTTCTGAGGCTGGGAACTCTAATGAACTTATCCTCTGCAGCAGAGGTAACTCTGAGTCTTCCTTTGCTGTGGCGGTCCTCATAAGAGCCAGTTTCATCATAGTGATTGATGGTTTTTGCGACTGCACTTGAAGAAACTTTCAGAATTCTTCTTGAAATTTTCAGGCTTGACTGACCTTCATGTCTTAAAGTAATGGACTGCCATTTCTCTTTGCTTATTTCAGATGTTCTTGCCATAATATGGACTTGGTCTTTTACCAAATAGGGCTATCTTCTGTGTATCTTGTCACAACATAACTGATTGTCTCAAACGCATTAAGAAGGAAAGAAGTTCCACAAATTAACTTTTAACAAGGCCTGCTAATTGAAATGCATTCCAGGTGACTACCTCATGAAGCTGTTTGAGAGAATTCCAAGAGTGTGCAAAGCTGTCATCAAGGGAAAGGGTGGCTACTCTGAAAAATCTAAATTATAAAATATATTTTGATTTGTTTAACACTGTTTAGGTCATTACATGATTCCATGTGTTATTTCGTAAGCTAGCCAGCTAACGAGCTACTAGCTATTAGACTTTGTTAACCACGGCTAGCGGTCTTCACCTTTTAGCTCGGACACCAGCCAGCTTTAGCTCGGACAATACCTGCCAGTCTGCACAGCGCGATATCAACCCAGAGCATATCGGACTGCTTCTCTCTACCACATCACCTGATTCCTGCCGCTCTGGATCATTACACCGGAGCTGCAACCTTGTGGCTACTGTAAGCTAACGCCTCTGTCCTGAAGTAAGCACCATTTAGCCTTGAGCTAGCCTCGAGCTAGGCCCATATACCAGCTAATTCTATGGCTTCAATACCTCTTTTGCCAACTGGCCTGGACCCTTTATTGTCGACACGGAGCCCCGCCAATCCATCACAACTGGTTTCCCGATGTAATCACCCGATGTGGTCTCAACAGCCTTTTCCGATGCGATGTCACCGAAGACCCATCTGCTAGCCCCGGCTCGCTAGCTTTCTGAACGCCGTGTCTCCCAATCGCCTAGCAGAGTAGTGACTACCGAACGGCTCCCTGACTCACCTATTGCTGCTCATTGGACCCTATGATCACTCGGCTACACAGCTGATGCCCCCTGGACTGTTTCAATAACACGGTACCTCATTTTGTTTATCTGTCGGCTCCAGCCTTGAACTCAGGTCCTGTATGTACCTAACTGACCCTCTCTGCCCATTCATCTCCATTTACCTGTTGTCTTAGCTCTCCTGATCAACACCTGTGATCCTCTCTGTAATGTCAATATGCCTTGTCTACTGCTGTCTCGGCTAGTTCTTATTGTTTTATTTCACTGTAGAGCCCTCAGTCCCACTCAATTTGCCTTAGATTGCTCTGTTGTCCCACCCCCAACACATGCGGAGACCTCACCTGGCTTAACTGGTGCCTCGAGATGCAATCTCTCTCATCATCACTCAACGCCTAGGTTTACCTCCACTGTACTCACATCCTACCATGTCTGTACATTATGCCCTGAATCTATTCTACCACGCCCAGAAATCTGCTCCTTTTATTCTCTGTTCCCAACGCACTAGACGACCAGTTCTTATAGCCTTTAGCCGTATCCTTACCCTACTCCTCCTCTGTTGATTTTCAGGTTAACCCAGGCCCTGTAGCCCCCAGTACCACACCTATTCCCCAGGTGCTATCGTTTGTTGACTTCTGTAACCGTAAAAGCCTTGGTTTCATGCATGTTAACATCAGAAGCCTCCTCCCTAAGTTTGTTTTTTTCACTGCTTTAGCACACTCCGCCAACCCTGATGTCCTAGCTGTGTCTGAATCCTGGCTTAGGAAGGCCACCAAGAATTCTGAAATTTCCATCCCCAACTACAACATTTTCCACCAAGATAGAACTGCCAAAGGGGGTGGAGTTGTAATCTACTGCAGAGAGCGTGCAGAGTTCTGTCATGCTATCCAGGTATATGCCCAAGCAGTTCAAGCTTCTACTTTTAAAAATCCACTTTTCCAGAAATAAGCCTCTCACTGTTGCCGCTTGTTGTAGACACCCCTCAGTCCCCAGCTGTGCCCTGGACACCATATGTGAATTGATTGCCCCCCATTAATCTTCAGAGTTCGTACTGTTAGGTGACCTAAACTGGGATATGCTTAACACCCCGGCCATCCTACAATCTAAGCTAGATGCCCTCAATCTCACAAATTATCAAGGAACCTACCAGCTACAACCCTAAATCCATAAACACGGGCACCCTCATAGATATCATCCTGACCAACCTGCCCTCTAAATACACCTCTGCTGTCTTCAACCAGGATCTCAGCGATCACTGCCTCATTGCCTGCGTCCGTTATGGGTCCGCGGTCAAACGACCACCCCTCATTACTGTCAAACGCTCCCTAAAACACTTCAGTGAGCAGGCCTTTCGAATCGACCTGGAAGGATATTGTCCTCATCCTGTCAGTAGAGGATGCCTGGTTGTTCTTTAAAAGTGCTTTCCTCACCATCCTAAATAAGCATGCCCCATTCAAAAAATGTAGAACTAAGAACAGATATAGCCCTTGGTTCAGACTTGACTGCCCTTGACCAGCACAAAACCATCCTGTCGTGTACTGCATAGCCACACGATATAGAACTTTTCAGGGAATTTAGGAACCAATATACACAGTCAGTTAGGAAAGCAGAGGCTGCCTTTTTTGCATCCTGTAGCACAAATTCCAAAAAGTTTTGGGACACTAACGTCCATGGAGAATAAGAACACCTCCTCCCAGCTGCCCACTGCACTGAGGCTAGGAAACACTGTCAACACCGATAAATCTACGATAATCTTCAAAGGGGGAGACACTCTAGACCCAAATTGTTACAGACCTATGTCTATCCTGCCCTGCCTTTCTAAAGTCTTCGAAAGCCAAGTTAACAAACAGATCACCGACCGTTTCGAATCCCACCGTACCTTCTCCACTATGCAATCTGATTCCGAGCTGGTCATGGGTGCACCTTAGCCACGCTCAAGGTCCTAAACAATATCATATCCACCATCGATAAAAGACAGTACTGTGCAGCCGTCTTCATCGACCTGGCCAAGGCTTTCGACTCTGTCATTCTTATCGGCAGCCTCAACAGCCTTGGTTTCTCAAATGACTGCCTCGCCTGGTTCACCAACTACTTCTCAGATAGAGTTCAATGTGTCAAATCGGAGTGCCTGTTGCCCGGACCTCTGGCAGTCTCTATGGGATGCCACAGGGTTCAATTCTCGGGTCGACTCTTTTCTCTGTATATATCAATGATGTCGCTCTTGCTGCTGGTGACTCTCTGATCCACCTCTACACAGACAACACCATTCTGTATACGTCTGGCCCTTCTTTGGACACTGTGTTAACAACACTCCAGACGAGCTTCAATGCCATACAACACTCCTTCCGTGGCCTCCATCTGCTCTTAAATGCTAGTAAAACTAAATGCATGCTCTTAGACCGATCGCTGCCCACACCCGCCCGCCCGACTAGCGTCACTACTCTGGATGGTTCTGACTTAGAATATGTGGACAACTACAAATACCTAGGTGTCTGGTTAGACTGTAAACTCTCCTTCCAGACTCACATTAAGCATCTCCAATCCAAAATTAAATCTAGAATTGGCTTCCTATTTCACAACAAAGCCTCCTTCACTCATGCTGCTGAACGTACCCTCGTAAAACTGACTATCCTACCGATCCTTGACTTTGGCGATGTCATTTACAAAATAGCCTCCAACACTACTCAGCAAATTGGATGTAGTCTATCACAGTGCCATCCGTTTTGTCACCAAAGCCCCATATATTACCCACTACTGTGACCTGTATGCTCTCGTTGGCTGGCCCTCGCTTCATATTCGTCGCCAAACCCACTGGCTCCAGGTCATATATGAGTCTTTGCTAGGTAAAGCCCCGCCTTCTCAGCTCACTGGTCATCATAGCAACACCCACCCGTAGCACGCGCTCCAGCAGGTATATTCACTGGTCATCCCCAAAGCCAACTCCTCATTTGGCCGCCTTTCCTTCCATTCCTTCCTGGAATGAATTGTAAAAATCCCTGAAGCTGGAGACTTATATCACCCTCACTAACTTTAAGCATCAGCTGTCAGAGCAGCTTACCGATCACTGCACCTGTACACGGCCCATCCATAAATAGCCCACCCAACTACCCCATCCCCATATTGTTATTTATTTTTGCTCTTTTGCACCCCAGTATCTCCACTTGCACATCATCTGTACATCTATCACTCCAGTGTTAATGCTAAATTGTAATTATTTCGCCACTATGACCTATTTATAGCCTTACCTCCTTAATCTTACTACATTTGCACACACTGTATAGAGCTTTTTCTATTGAGTTATTAACTGTATGTTTGTTTATCCCATGTGTAACTCTGTTGTTGTTTTTGTCGCACTGCTTTGCTTTATCTTGGCAAGGACGCAGTTGTAAATGAGAACTTGTTCTCCACTGGCCTACCTGGTTAAATAAAGGTGAAATAAAATAAAAAATAAAACAATTCAGTAAATAATGAAAAATCCTTGAATGAGTAGGTGTGTCCAAACTTTGACTGGTACTGTATATAAAATGGGTGTTTAATAGTAATCCTGTAAAGGATGGGTCATACTACCCGGCATGACATTTTGTTAATTAATTAATTTGTTAATTTTTATCATTCATTTATTCATTCATATTCACACGTGTGTTTTTAAGGTCTTACGTGTGTTTGTATGTTTCAGGTGCTGAGAGGACCGCCGTGATCGTGTTCGTGATATTGACCTCTTTGTCCTCTTCAGATCTTTTTGCGGTCTGGGCTTGCTGTTAACACACCTCAACCCAGGAAGCCCTTACCCCAAAAAGCATCTGCAGTCGACCTTAGCATCACAAGCTATTCTCTACAATGTTGTGGAACGCAAATCCGCAGGTGTGTGTGTGACCCAGTAAGCAAAGTTATGTTAAAAAGACATTGAAGTCGTTCATTTTCAGTTCTAAGTAATTTTGGAGAATACCTATTTTACAGATGTTGAAAATACATCTTTTTTTGGTTGTTGTACCGTACATAATTTCAATAACATCTACATGTCAATGAAGAAAGCATTATGTCAAGTTCAAAAGTTTTATTAACAAATAAAATAGCAAAATAGAGAAAAATGTAGATTTTGGTATGGAATTATAATTATTTTAATTACATTTAAATAAAATGTTAAAACATACAGTCTACCTGCAGTGAAGCCACTCAACATTTACATTAAATTCCAGTCATCTAGCAGACTCCCATCCAGAGAGACCCACAGGAGCAACCAGAGTCAACCGCCCCGCCCAAGGGCACATCGACAGATCCTCCACCCAGTCGACTTGGGGACCTGAACCAGTGACCTCTCCACCACTGGGCCAATGCTCCCAACCGCCAGGCCACCCACTGCCCCAAATCATCCAAGATCACCCCACAGTTCCCCCTGAAAAACCTCCCCCTCCAAGCCACCATCCCCTTCCAACCAAACCAAAGCAACTACCCACCTGATGCGCCAGGTCCACCCACTGGGGAGCCAAGCATAGTCAATCAGAAGGATTTCTTCACCCACAAAAGGACTTTATTACAAACAGAAATACTCCTCAGCATCCCCCCTCCCCCTCCTCAGACGATCCCGCAGGTGAAGAAGTCAGATGTGGAGGTCCTGGGCTGGATTGCTTACACGTGGTCTGCGTTGTGAGGCCAGTTGAATGTATTGCCAAATTCTCTAAAGAGAAATTAACATTCAATTCTCTGGCAACAGCTCTGTTGGACATTCCTCCAGTTAGCATGCTAATTGCACAGTCCCTCAAAACTTAAGACATGTTAGGCATTGTGTTGTGTGACAAAACTGTACATGTTAGTGGCCTTTTATTGTCCTCAACACAAGGTGCACCTGTGTAATGATCATGCTGTTTAATCAGCTTCTTGATATGCCACACGTGTCAGGTGGATGGATTATCTTGGCAAAGGAGAAATGCTCACTAACAGATGTAAACAATTTTGTGCACAACATTTGAGAGAAATACGCTTTTTTTTGCATATGGAAAATGTCTGGGATCTTTTATTTCAGCTCATGCAAAAGGGGACAAACACTTTGCTTGTTGCGTTTATATTTTTGTTCAGTAGAAAAACAAAAGACATCAAGGACAATAAAAATGTAAACAGCAAGGCCAACTGTGTGTGTGTGTGCATGTCTATGCATGTCTATGCATGTGCATTTGAATGTGAGTGTGTGCATGTGTACGCACGTTCAAGCACTTGAGTGGCATTGGATGTAGCAAAAGTTCCTTTTTAGTGTCTAAACTCTATTTGACTTTTTTTATTTTTACTTAATTTTTTACTTTATCTTTGACCATCATTCTATCCGCCGGCCAGCAGCTTCACTCCCACTTTTCTCCAGTTTCACATCCCAATCCTCGGTTTCCCTCAGCCCATCCCACCTATCTCTGCTGGCCACCCTCTTCTGATTTTAATGCGCCATATACAGTATCTTTCAACTATACTGTGTTTAACGTACAATTTGAATCTATCTAGTCGAATAGAATCCACAGATTGTGAGTTGGAGATAAATACCTTTACTAAGAGTATTAGTATGTTAGCGATTGACTGACCAGGTCCCTCCAAATCTCCTAACAATGCTATTCCTAGGCTCAAGTTTAGATTAATGTTATGCTTTTTCAGCCGTTCCTCAACCTGAGACCAGAAACAGGCTACCTGTTTCTGTATCCTCGCAACAAAATCAAATGAAAATGGTAAACTTTCCTATTTAGGATATTTTTGTTCCTCTGCAAGTTTTGTGCATGTGGGGACAGACCAGTACCCTACCTCCTCCCGCTGCTACCTGTCTCCTCCATTTTTGGTGTAGTGCTGTAATCAATTGGTTGAAATCCTGGATTTAGCAGACCTTCCCATACATTTACGACAGCTCCATGAAAAACATAACTCTAGCATTCCAAATTACAATATCATTTTAAAACAAAATACCCTTCTCAAACATCGTTTCCATAAATCAACCAGTACATTTGAGTTGAACCATAATATTTGTTGTTATATTTGTTCTATCTTTTCTCAGGGATGAAATTGAAATTGTAACCAGATATGCAATGCTTGTTTGAAAATGAGAGATACTTTGAACAAGGTTTCATTTTCAATTAATTGAAAATGAGAAATGGCAATTTGCACAAAGACAAGAAGGCCATTTTTAAACAAGGGATGAGATTTTCTTAGTAATCTACTTGAAAACCATTTTGAGTTCAAGTAAAACTTTTGTATAAGTGAAGCTTTTATGGAGAGGTTTTATATTTAACTTTTTACTGCAGTGGGCTAAATCAGTGTGTGAGTAGAACGGGATGCTACAGGTAAGCATGTGAGAATGATGTCAGATGGTTGTTTTGGTTGTCCAATACAGTAGAACAGTGGTTTTCTTGTTTTCAAACCTCTCCACAGGGACCCCAGATGTTTCACAATTTTGTTGTAGCCATGAATTAGCACACATGATTCACCTATTCAAGGGTTTGATGATTAGTTGACAAGTTGAATCATGTGCGCTAGCTGTGGAATAGTTCAAATACATGGAAGACCTGGGAAAACAGATGAGTTCACTCTCATAGAGATTTGTGCCATTAATGGATCAATGAAGAAAGAGCCAGTGTAACGACTATATAGGCTTTGCCCTTTTCTAGCACACTAGAGCCCCAGGTTCAAACCCTGTTGGTCACACCTGGGGGAGTAAAGCAAACCACAAGCCACTGTGGCTCCAGATGACCGGTTGCCCACTCCTGAACCTGATCTGACCGATAACTGTCTAATACCTGTGCTGAGGCCTTCAACAACTCTGGTCTAGTCCAGTAGATGGCAGCAAAACATCTGTTTTTGAACATGAACTAATTCTACATGGAGAACCTTCCAGAAGGACAACCATCTACAGCACTCCACCAATCAGGCCTTTATGGTAGAGTGGCCAGATGGAAGCCACACCTCAGCAAAAGGCACATGACAGCCCGCTTGGACTTTGCCAAAAGGCACCTAACGACTCTCAGACCATGAGAAACAAGATTCTCTAATCTGATGAAACCATGATTGAACTCTTTGGCCTGAATGCTAAGCGTCACGTCTGGAGGAAACCTGGCATCATCCCTATGGTGAAGTATGGTGGTGGTAGCATCATGCTGTGGAGATGTTTTTCAGAGGCAGGGACTGAGAGACTGGTCAGGATCAAGGGAAAGTGGAACGGAGCAAAGTACAGACTGGGGCAAAGGTTCATCTTCCAACAGGACAACAACCCTAAGTACACAGCCAAGACAACGCAGGAGTGGCTTAGGGACAAGTCTTTGAATGTCCTTGAGTGGCCCAGCCAGAGACTGGATTTGAACCCGATCAAACATCACTAGAGAGAAATGAAAATACAGTTGAGGTCGGAAGTATACATACACCTTAGCCAAATACATTTAAACTCGTTTTTTCTCAAATCCTGACATTTAATCCTAGTAAAAATTCCCTGTCTTAGGTCAGATAAGATCACCATTTTATTTTAAGAATGTATAATGTCAGAATAATAGTAGAGAGAATGATTTATTGCAGCTTTTATTTCTTTCATCACATTCCCAGTGGGTAAAAGGTTTACATACACTCAATTAGTATTTGGTAGCATTGCCTTTAAATTGTTTAACTTGGGTCAAACTTTGCGGGTAGCCTTCCACAAACTTCCCACAGTAAGTTGGGGGAATTTTGGCCCATTCCTCCTGACAGCGCTGGTGTAACTGAGTCAGGTTTGTAGGCCTCCTTGCTCGCACACTCTTTTTCAGTTCTGCCCACAAATTCTCTACAGGATTGAGGTCAGGGCTTGGTGATGGCTACTCCAATACCTTGACTTTGCTGTCCTTAAGCCATTTTGCCACAACTTTGGAAGTATGCTTGGGGTCATTGTCCATTTGGAAGACCCCTTTGCGACCAAGCTTTAACTTCCTGACTGATGTCTTGAGATGTTGCTTCAATATATCCACATCATTTTCCATCCTCATGATGCCATATATTTTGAAGTGCACCAGTCCCTCCTGCAGCAAAACACCCCCACAAGATGATACTGCTACCCCCGTGCTTCATGGTTGGGATGGTGTTCTTCGGCTTACAAGCCTCCACCTTTTTCCTCCAAACATAACAATGGTCATTATGGCCAAACAGTTCTATTTTTGTTTCATCAGACCAGAGGACATTTCTCCAAAAAGTATGATCTTTGTCCCCATGTGCAGTTGCAAACCATAGTCTGGCTTTTTTATGGCGGTTTTGGAGCAGTGGCTTCTTCCTTGCTGAGCGGCCTTTCAGGTTATGTCGATATAGGACTCGTTTCACTGTGGATATAAATACTTTTGTACCTGTTTCCTCCAGCATCTTCACAAGGTCCTTTGCTGTTGTCTGGGATTGATTTGCACTTTTCGCACCAAAGTACGTTCATCTCTAGGAGACAGAATGCGTCTCCTTCCTGAGAGGTATGACGGCTGCATGGTCCCATGGTGTTTATACTTGAGTACTATTGTTTGTACAGATGAACGTGCTACCTTCAGGCGTTTGGAAATTGCTCCCAAGGATGAACCAGACTTGTGGTGGTCGACAACGTTTTTTCTGAGGTCTTGGCTGATTTCTTTTGATTTTGCCATGATGTCAAGCATAGAGGCACTGAGTTTGAAGGTAGGCCTTGAAATACATCCACAGGTACACCTCTAAACTATAGTTTGTTAACAAGAAATTTGTGTAGTGGTTGAAAAATGAGTTTTAATGACTCCAATCTAAGTGTATGTAAACTTCCGACTTCAACTGTAGGTGTGCAGCGACGCTCCCCATCCAACCTGACAGAACTTGAGAGGATCTGCAGAGAAGAATGGGAGAAACTCCCCAAACACAGGTGTGCCAAGCTTGCAGCTTCATACCCAGACTCAAGGTTGTGATCGCTGCCAAAGGTGCTTCAACAAAGTATTGGGTAAATACTTATGTAAATGTGATATTTCCATTTTTTTCCAAAACAAAATGTGGAAAAAGTCAGTCTGAATATGTTCCGAATGAGCTGTAGATTTATTGCACCCATAACTGAGATGGTTTTTCCAGTTTACTAAATTTACCAAAAATTAATTTACCAAAAATACAATTGTAGAATACAGAAGGTGCAACTTAGAAATTTGGTTGTGGATCAGAATTTTTTCTCTTGTTATGTCAGCTGACTCACTGTCAGTGACTATCTAGCAAGCTATGTAAACTTGTAGTGATCATGGTCAAATTACTGACCAGTGGGCCCCCATTAATTTTGTTGTTCACTATCATTCAGATACAGTATCATATTAAAAACGGCAAACATTTCTATCCACCCTATGGCAAAATGTGTAGAAATGCAGGAAATTTGCTGTACAACTGCACATTTTTCTCTCCACCCAAAAATTGCACTTAGGGCCATCAAAAGGCTAGGGCCGGCTCCGACGGCATGTGTGAGTATGAATGTGGGTATGCAGACCTGTGAGCCACTGCGGTCCCTCAAGATGAGTTCAGAAGTGTTTTGTGGCCTCCACCCCCATCAAAGTTTCCCATCTCTGATTTTAGGTAGTCTCTGTAATCAATCTTCCCTACCCTGACAGTCATTCTGAATGTAGGTTGCGGGTGATTCAAAATTCCAAGTGATGGATATCCTTACTTTGGCTAGATTCCAATAGGAATTACACATCACTTTGCAAGCCAGCATAATATGACTTGCAGGCCTGATTTGGCCTGTAAACCAGGAGTTTCACATAACTATGTTAGGGTATGAATAGGCCCTCAAAGAAAAGCCTTATGATTTACAGTATTTCACATATTGTGGTAAAGTGTTTAATTTAAAAAATATCATAAGATAAGTGTTCTTGGTAGAACCGTTCATAGAGTGTTCAATGTAGAACCCTTCAAAGATAAAAGGGCTCTTGGTAGAACCATTCATAGAGGGTTCTAGGAAGAACCGTTAGATAATAAAAGGGTTCTTGGTAGAACCATGTAAAGAGGGTTCTCAGTAGAACCCTCTGTAAAGGGTTCTACCTAGCACCCAAAAGGGTTCCCCTATGGGGACAACCTGAACCCTATAACTTTTTTTTTAATAGTGTACTTTCCAGTTTCAATAAAGGAAAAAAATACCCTTATCAGTTCTGTATTTCTAATTGTTTTCTCCATGTGCAGTTCACACTGGTAAACTTGGGTTTCAAAGTCCAATGCCAGAATAATCCATTTTTTTCTGCTCTGACACAATAGTCCTGGCTGTTTTGGTGTTTTGGCACAAAGGGTTCCAAAAGGTTTCTTCGGCTGTCCCCATAGGATAACCCATGTTGGTTCCAGGTAGAAAGCAGCCTTTCCCTCTGTGGAAAGGGTTCTACATGGAACCCAAAAGGGTTCTACCTGGAACAAAAAAGGGTTCTTCAAATAGTTCTCCTATGGAACCTTTTTTTATGAAAGTGTACAACAGTGTTGTCTAGACAGCAGACTCAGTGTGTTGGTGATTTGATAGGACACTTTGATAGGACTGTGAGCGTCACTCACCAGGGGGTCTCTTATATGGAACATCTATCCCTCCATCAGATGACGTACAGAGCCAAGCTAATTCAGAATTCCAAGAATGTCTCTGACTCATCCTGCCAAGTCTTGCTTTTGGGAATGCCATGTTACTCCAGGCTGGCCACAGCCCTTCCAGTAATACACTATCTGTAGGTATTTCCATAAACTGCAGAAGTAGGTCAAGTGTGTGTGTGTAACTTTACCATCATGCTTTATGCATGAGGACCACAGTCCTCTGGTCAGGATAAGAGAGTGTCCCAACCCAGGTCTGGCCAAGACTGATCTTCTTCCAGCACACCACTTATACTCTTGTTCAACTCATTCTGGTCTAAATTGAAGATTATGGTTAGTTAAGTTGAATCAGTTGTGTTAGAGCTGGGCTGAACAAAAACCTGCACCATCACACCATCTTACTTGCACAGCTTACGCTCATGTCCAGCTCCATGCAATCAAGCTTGTGATGTTTTTGATGGGAAACCATCAAAAACAGTGACAGACTGGTTCTCTGCTGAGTCCTTCTCTGAGGAGTTGTAAAACAACAGGAGATGAAGCTGAGCAACACTGGGCAAACACAACCAGTCAATTCATCATCCCGTTTCCCCATCATGATGGTAGGAAAACTGCCTTGGACATATTCATCATGTCAATAGCTACGTCTGCGCCAGGGGATGTTACCCAACCC
Organism: Salmo salar; assembly: GCF_965601325.2. Classification (NCBI taxonomy): domain Eukaryota; kingdom Metazoa; phylum Chordata; class Actinopteri; order Salmoniformes; family Salmonidae; genus Salmo; species Salmo salar. The sequence goes on from NC_138300.1 coordinate 95,895,441, forward strand.
TGTTTTTATTTTATTGTCCAGCACTGCCGGACACTATCCAACACCCTTACTGAGAAAGCAGGGGCACTTCCTGAATCAACAGTAGCAGCAACCAATCACAACATTTAATTTCCACTGTGTGGGCCCACAGCCCTGGTCAGATGTCCAGAGCTGTATCTCATTCCAGAGAGTTGGTCCCTTCATTTATCCTAGCTCCTTTACAGATCTGACAGACTGGATAGGTGGAAACAATAGTGGAAGGGGTATTTGAAGGGGTGCATGAGGCACCATCATAGAGCCAGCCACTGTTGAAGACCATTGTCCACCTAAGAACTACATGTACATTCATTTTTTGTTTTGAATTGTCTTTGAGATTATCTGTATAATGAAAAGTGCAATATAAAATAAATATATTATTATTATCATGAGACTACATGACAAGTGAGATAAACATGAATAGATATTTATATATGATTGTTCCAGATATCGTGTCATGTATGTTTCTTCCAGTCATTATGTAATGTCATTTTCAATGTCAAGTTGACATCATTGATGTCATTTGACATATAGTTTAGTTGACATGACCTGTCATAGTAGTGGCATGTTAGGATACCTTTAGGGTCAGCACTACATGATTACCTACATTGATTGACACACTGATACTTACTTGCATTATGTGAAAATTGGATTATAGTCTGCAAGATTTATATCAAGTGACAGGTGGGTATTTAAATGCAGTAAAGTTAGAAGCTATTGCCTACACAATCCAGTTCTTATTCCGGTTATTTTTTAACAGTGGAATTAAAAAAAATAATAATTGGAGTGAGATGCAGCCCAGAGTCTGTACTTTCAAGTCGAAGAGAGAAGTTGCTCAAGACTGGATTTTCCATGCTTTGTTTTTATATAAAAAAACAATAACTTTATTCTTTATGATGGTATCATGTTCCTGATTAAAATACAGTCACTGGGTCTCAGTTTATTACCTTTCCCAGAACTATTTGACGTATAAGGTAAATGTTTTGAAGATATCCACCACATTTCTTTCATTCTGTCCTTATCCCAGCTGGCATGGATTAAATCTGTTAAACTCTGAGAGGTTGTTTTGGATCTGGTATTTCATTTGAAAGCTACAGCCCTTGTCTTTTTGGAAATCAAACTTAACTGTTACTGCTGGGAAGGTCATAAGAATCTTAAACAGTGACTCACCATCCAAACCAGATGCAGCTGGTTTCAAGTGTCCAAAAGATGTAACGTGATATCTTACCGCAATCTAGTGGAAGATCTGGGAATCAGTTTGGGGATATATTTACATCAATGGATAGGTAGACATCAGCTTTCTCCTCATATAGAGTACCAGTGAAATGTTTGGACACACTGACTCATTCAAGGGTTGTTCTTTATTTTAAATATTTTATACATTGTAGAATAACAGTGAAGACATCAAAACTGTAAAATAACACATATGGAAAAATGTATTAACCAAAAAAGCGTTAAACAAATGAAAATATATTTGATATTTTAGATTCTTCAAAGTAGCCACCCTTTGCCTTGATGACAGCTTTGCACACTCTTGGCATTCTCTCAACCAGCTTCATGAGGTAGTCACCTGGAATGCATTTCAGTTAACAGGCATTGTTAAAAGTTCATTTGTGGAATTTCTTTCCTTCTTAATGTGTTTGAGCCAAACAGTTGTGTTGTGACAAAGTAGGGGTGGAATACAGAAGATTGCCCTATTTGGTAAAATACCAAGTCCATATTATGGCAAGAACAGCTCAAATAAGCAAAGATTTAAAAAAAAACAGTCCATCATTACTTTAAGACATGAAGGTCAGTCAATACAGAAAGTTTCTTTAAGTTTCAAAGTTTTTTAAGTTCAGTCACAAAAACCATCAAGCGCTATGATGTAACTGGCCCTCATGTAGACCGCCACAGAATAGGAAGACCCAGAGTTCATTAGAGTTAACTGCATCTCAGATTGCAGCCCAAATAAATGCTTGACAGAGTTCAAGTAACAGACACATCTCAACATCAACTGTGTATATTGCTGCAAAGAAACCACTACTAAAGAATATCAATAATAAGAAGAGAATTGCTTTGGCCAAAAAAACACCAGCAATGGATATTAGACCGGAGGAAATCTGTTCTTTGGTCTGATGAGTCCAAATTTGAGCTTTTTGGTTCCAATCGCTGTGTCTTTGTGAGACACAGAGTGGGTGAACGGATGATCTCCGTATGTGTGGTTCCCACCGTAAAGCATGGAGGAGGAGGTGTGATGGTGTAGGGGTGCTTTGCTGGTGACACTGTCTGTGATTTATTTAGAATTCATGGCACACCTAACCAGCATGGCTACCACAGCATTCTGCAGCGATACACCATCCACTCTGGATTGCACTTAGTGGGACAATAATTGGGTTTTCAACAGGACAATGACCCAAAACACACCTCCAGGCTGTGTAAGGGCTATTTGACCAAGAAGGAAAGTGATGGAGTGCTGCATCAGATGACCTGGCCTCAAAAATCACCCGACCTCAACCCAATTGAGATGGTTTGGGATGAGTTGGACCGCAGAGTGAATGAAAAGCAGCCAACAAGTGCTCAGCATATGTGGAAACTCCTTCAAGACTGTTGGAAAAGCATTCCTCATAAAGCTTGTTGAGAGTTTGCCAAGAGTGTGCAAAGCTGTCATCAGTGCAAATGGTGGCTACATTGAAGAATCTGAAATATATATTTTGATTTGTTTAACACTTTTTGGATACTACATGATTCCATATGTGTTATTTCATAGTTTTGATGTCTTCACTATTATTCTACAATGTAGAATATAGTCAGTATAAAGAAGAACCCTTGAATGAGTAGGTGTGTCCAAACTTTTGACTGGTACTGTATATATTATTCCTGTAAGACAAATTACGTTGCACAAGCCCTGTGCTTTTAAAATGTTTTGAGCATACCATTAGGTAAAAGATTTGACTTATTTTTATACTTTCTTTTTGGAACAGTAATTGGTGACATATTTTCTATAAAACTAAGACTTTCAAATCTCTTATTCCCCCAACCCATGTTAACATTACCTCAACATTACCTAAAACACGTTCATTATAAAGAACACCTTTTATCTCAGTTCTACCAGGTGACAGTATCTGAGGTTTATGCATTGCATACCTCTGCTACATTGCTAACACATTGGGTTAATCGGTGTTGACTGTCACAATAGTACAATATTGCATAACTCAAATCAAATGAAATTTCATTTCTCACATGCGCTGAATACAACAGGTGTAGACCTTACAGTGAAATGCTTACTAAATAAACAAAAGTAAATATATATATATATATATATATATATATATATATATATATATATATGTATCAAAAAAATAACACAAGAAAATGATATAACTACAACGAGGCTATAGACAGGGTACCGGTACCGAGTCAATGTGCGGTGGTACAGGTTAGTCGAGGTAATTTGTAAAGTGATTATGCACAGAAAATAAACAGCAAGTAGCAGCAGTGTAAAAACAAAGGGTGGGGGGGGGGGGGGGGGGGGGGGTCAATGTAAATAGTCCAGGTGGCCATTTCATTAATTGTTCAGCAGTCTTATGGCTTGGGGGTTGAAGCTGTTAAGGAGACTTTTGGTCCTATTCTAGAATTGGCTCTCCGGTACCACTTGCCGTGCAAGAGCAGAGAGAACACTCTATGACTTGGGTGACTGGAGTCTTTGAACATTTTTGGGGCCTTCCTCTGCTATATATGTCTGGATGTCAGCAAGCTTGGCTGGGCCATACGCACTACACTCTGTAGCGCCTTACGGTCAGATGCCAAGCAGTTGCCATGCCAGGCGGGGATGCAACCGGTCAGGATGCTCGATGGTGCAGCTGTAAAACTTTTTGAGGATCTGGGGACCCATTGCAAATCTTTTCAGTCTCCTGAGGGTGTTGTTGTGCCCTCTTCACAACTGTCTTGATGTGTTTGTGATGGTGATGTGGACACCAAGGAACTTGAAACTCTCGATGTTAATGGGGGCGTGTTCGTCCCTCCTTAACCTGTAGTCCACGATCAGCTCCTTTGTCTTGATCACATTGAGGGAGAGGTTGTTGTCCTGGCACCACACTGCCAGGTCTCTGACCTCCTCCTTATAGGCTGTCTCATCGTTGTCAGTGATCAGTCCTACCACTGTTGTGTCTTCAGCAAACTTAATGATGGTGATCAGGCCTACCACTTTTGTGTCTTCAGAAAACTTCATGATGGTGTTGGAATCGTGCTTGGCCACGCAGTCGTGGGTGAACAAGGAGTACAGGAGGGAACTAAACACTGTTCCCCAGTGTTGAGGATCAGCGTGGCAGATGTGTTATTGCATACCTTTACCACCTGGGGGCGGCCTGTCAGGAAGACCAGGATACAGTTGCAGAAGGAGGAGTTTAGTCCCAGGGTCCTTAGCTTAGTGATGAGCTTTGTGGGCTCTATGGTGCTGAACACTGAGCTGTAGTCAATTAACAAAATTCTCACATAGGTGTTCCTTTTGTCCAGGTGGGAAAGGGCAGTGTGGAGTGCGATTGAGATTGCGTCATCTGTGGGGTCAATATGCAAATTGGGGTGGGTCTAGGGTTTCCAGCATTATGTTGTTTATGTGACCCAGGACCAGCCTTTCAAAGCAATTCATGTCTACCGCTGTGTGTGCTACGGGGCGGTAATCATTTAGGCAGGTTATCTTCATTTTCTTGGGCACAGGGACTATGGTGGTCTGTTTGAAACATGTAGGTATTACAGACTCGGTCAGGGAGAAGTTGAAAATGTCAGCAAAAACACTTGCCAGTTAGTCCGTGCATGCTTTAATTAAACGTCCTGGGAGTCCATCTGGCCCTGCGACTTTGTGAATGTTGACCTGTTTAAAGGTTTTTCTCACATCGGCACAGTCGTTCAGAATAGCTGGTGCTCTCTTGCATGCTTCAGTGTTGCTTGCCTCGAAGCGAGCATAAAAGCCATTTAGCTCGTCTTGTAGGCTTGCATCACTGGGCAGCTCGTGGCTGGGTTTCCCTTTGTTGTCCGTTATATTTTTCAAGCCCTGCCACAGCCGACGAGCGTCAGAGCCGGTGTAGTAGGTTTCAATCTTAGTCCTGTATTGACGCTTTGCCTGTTTGATGGTTCGTCTGAGGGCATAGCGGAATTTCTTATAAGCATCCTCATTAGCGTCCCACTCCTTGAAAGCGGCAGCTCTGGCCTTTAGCTCGGTGCAGATGTTGCCTGTAATCCATGGCTTCTGGTTGGGAAATGTACGTATGATCACTGTGGAGACAAAGTCGTAAATGCACTTATTGATGAAGCTGGTGACTAAGGTGGTATACTCCTCAATGCCATTGGATGAATCCAGTCCATGTTCCAGTCTGTGCTAGCAAAACAGTCCTGTAGCGTAGCATCTGCATCGTCTGACCACTTCCGTATTGAGCGAGTCCTGGTACTTCCTGCTTTAGTTTTTGCTTGTAAGCAGGAATCAGTAGGATAGAATTATGGTCTGATTTGCCAAATGGAGGGCGAGGGAGAGCTTTTTATGCGTCTCTGTGTGTGGAGTAAAGGTGGTCTCAAGTTTTTTTTCCTCTGGTTACACGTGACATGCTGGTAGAAATGAGGAAAAACTGATTTAAGTTTGCCTGCATTAAAGTCCCTGGCTTATCAAATGAAATTCAAATCAAATCAAATCAAATTTATTTATATAGCCCTTCGTACATCAGCTGATATCTCAAAGTGCTGTACAGAAACTCAGCCTAAAACCCCAAACAGCAAGCAATGCATGTGAAAGAAGCACGGTGGCTAGGAAAAACTCCCTAGGAAAAACTCCCTAGAAAGGCCAAAAACCTTGGAAGAAACCTAGAGAGGAACCAGGCTATGAGGGGTGGCCAGTCCTCTTCTGGCTGTGCAGGGTGGATATGGCCTTATACAGCTCGTTGAGTGTGGTCTTAGTGCCAGCATCGGCTTGTGGTGGTAAATAGACGACTACGAATAATATAGATTTTTTTATTTTATTTTATTTCACCTTTATTTAACCAGGTAGGCAAGTTGAGAACAAGTTCTCATTTACAATTGCGACCTGGCCAAGATAAAGCAAAGCAGTTCGACACATACAACAACGCAGAGTTACACATGGAGAAAAACAAACTTACAGTCAATAATACAGTAGAAAAATAAGTCTATATACAATGTGAGCAAATGAGGTGAGATAAGGGAGGTAAAGGCAAAAAAGGCCATGGTGGCAAAGTAAATACAATATAGCAAGTAAAACACTGGAATGGTAGATTTGTAGTGGAAGAAAGGGCAAAGTAGAAATAGAAAAAATGGGGTGCAAAGGAGCAAAATAAATAAATAAATACAGTAGGGGAAGAGGTAGTTGTTTGGGCTAAATTATAGATGGGCTATGTACAGGTGCAGTAATCTGTGAGCTGCTCTGACAGCTGGTGCTTAAAGCTAGTGAGGGAGATAAGTGTTTCGAGTTTCAGAGATTTTTGTAGTTTGTTCCAGTCATTGGCAGCAGAGAACTGGAAGGAGAGATGGCCAAAGGAGGAATTGGCTTTGGGGGTGACCAGAGAGATATACCTGCTGGAGCGCGTGCTACAGGTGGGTGCTGCTATGGTGACCAGTGAGCTGAGATAAGGGGGGTCTTTACCTAGCAGGGTCTTGTAGATGACCTGGAGCCAGTGGGTTAGGCGACGAGTATGAAGCGAGGGCCAGCCAACGAGAGCGTACAGATCGCAGTGGTGGGTAGTATATGGGGCTTTGGTGACAAAACGGATGGCACTGTGATAGACTCCATCCAGTTTATTGAGTAGGATATTGGAGCTATTTTGTAAATGACATCACCGAAGTTGAGGATCGGTAGGATAGTCAGTTTTACGAGGGTATGTTTGGCAGTATGAGTGAAGGATGCTTTGTTTGCGAAATAGGAAGCCAATTCTAGATTTAACTTTGGATTGGAGATGTTTGATGTGAGTCTGGAAGAAGAGCTTACAGTCTAACCAGACAGCTAGGTATTTGTAGTTGTCCACATATTCTAAGTCAGAACCGTCCAGAGTAGTGATGCTGGATGGGCGGGCAGGTGTGGGCAGCGATCAGTTGAAGAGCATGCATTTAGTTTTACTTGTATTTAAGAGCAGTTGGAGGCCACGGAAGGAGAGTTGTATGGCATTGAAGCTCGTCTGGAGGGTTGTTAACACAGTGTCCAAAGAAGGGCCAGAAGTATACAGAATGGTGTCGCCTGCGTAGAGGTGGATCAGAGACTCACCAGCAGCAAGAGCGACATCATTGATGTATACAGAGAAAAGAGTTGGCCCAAGATTTGAACCCTGTGGCACCCCCATAGAGACTACCAGAGGCCCGGACAACAGGCCATCCGATTTGACACATTGAACTCTATCAGAGAAGTAGTTGGTGAACCAGGCGAGGCAGTCATTTGAGAAACCAAGGCTATTGAGTCTGCCGATGAGGAGTCGAAAGCCTTGGCCAGGTCAATGAATACGGCAGCACAGTATTGTTTCTTATCGATGGCGGTTACGATATCGTTTAGGACCTTGAGCGTGGCTGAAAAATCTTTGTCCAGTTCGAGGTGAGTAATTGCTGTTCTGATGTCCAGAAGCTCTTTTTGGTCATAGGAGCCAGTAGCAGCAACATTATGTACAAAACATTTGAACTTGGCCTGTAAATTATAACATTGCAATTTCTGTTTTTCACTCCCACTTTCTGGACCATTAACATTTATGAGTATGTGTGTGAGATATGTGTGTGACGTGTGTCCGAGGTATGTGTGTGACGTGTGTCCTAGGTGTGTGTAGAGTTACAGTAAGTGTGTGAGGCCAGGGGACATATTCCTACCCAGATTCCTGTGTGATTCCTGTTTACGCATGGAAAGCAACCCCTCCTCCCTCCTTCCCCCCACCCCCGTCTGTGTCCCGAGAGACACAGAGAAAACAGAGAACTGGAAATGATGGAGATAAGTTATCCTCGCTCTTTCACCCTCGCTCTCTCAACTCTCTTTTACTCTCTCTCCCTCTAAACCCACTCTTTCCCTCTCTCACCCTCTCGCTCATTCAACTCTCTTTTACTCTTTCTCTCTATCTTGCTCTTTCTTTCTCTCTCTGTCTTGCTCTCTCTCAACTCTCTTTTACTCTCTCTCTCTTCACTTCCTGTGTTCCAAACACAGACCTGTGTCTAAACAAAAAATTGTCCTGAACATCAAATATATAACTATTTCACAAAAGTGTTCCCAGAATATATACAGCCTTAACAATTAGAGGAAAAAGAATGGGAAGTAATGATGTTGATAAGGGGTGGAGAAGAGAATGTTTGATTGTGCTTGTGTGCATCCGTGCGTATGTGCGTGCGTAAATACCTGCGTGCATGTATTTGTGCGTACGTTTTGGCATCTCTGGTGAAATGATATCAGTGTGATCACTCCACTTTCTCAGATTGGGATTCTAGACTGTTTCCTCAGACTGGACTGGTAGGGCTGTGACCAGAAAGGCTGTGACCAGTAGGGCTGTGGTCATTAGGGCTGTGACCAGGGCTGCTGTAATAGTGTCCCTGGGACCACCAGAGCTGTATGACCAGAGTTCTGGCACCATAACAGTGTCCCTCCAGCGGTGCTATAATCAGACCGTCCAGTCATCAGACACTGATCTGCTCCCTCCTGTCCCCGTGTTCTGGGTGTTGCAGTACTCAATTACCCTGTAATGACATTAACCGTTTCTCCCGTACGAGTCAATGAGACATGCATCGATGAGATTGTCACCATTAGGCTGGTCCCTGACACGCACGTATTGTAGTCACACACACACACACACACACACACACACACACACACACACACACACACACACACACACACACACACACACACACACACACACACACACAAGTACGGATATGAGCTAGTAGGCCAGGGAACACCCTACTTTTCAAACATGTAAATGTTCCATCCACAGAGAGATGAGACAGAGAACAGGGAGGCAGTGACAACCTCTGACAGATTACCACACAATCTGAAAATACACAACGTATCTGTGTGTATGTGTGTTATGTTTTGAACCTGTAGTCTCCTCCCCTGCTACCCTACCAGGGGACTCTTGGGTAGAGGTGTGTGGGGGGGAGAGGTTTGAGTAAGGGGGATGCAGGCGAGGTGAGGGTGAGTAAGAGATGAGTCAACTGCCCTCAGCTATAAGAGAAGCCCTGATGGAGCCTGGGAGTGACACATACACAAACCCTAAGAGGTAAGATACACTCTCTACTCTCCTCTACACTTCCTTTTTTCACTCTCTCCATCTTACCTCTATCATTCTCTATAACACTTTTACTCTTTCTCTGTCTATTATCCTTTCTCATTTCTCTCTCTCTCTCTGTTGTGTTAGTATGTGCTACTGAGATCATATGTATAGATTTGAGCAGGTGATGTAGTTCAACTTTATCTTGTCTGTACTGCGTGGTTTGGTTTGATTGTCTTTCATGAAGTGACGTGCCAGTTATTTTAAATTAACATTTTACTTTAAAAAAAAGTTCCTTTCAACTTTAGAGAAAACCTTTGAAAGGAAGCATGTGGAATATTCAGCAAGCCAAGTAGATCAGATAAACCTGATCGACTGATTTCTGTCTGTTTTCAGTAGGATGGGGTTAGTACAGTGAGCCTTATCTGTAGTCTATTTATCAGAGGGCAGGCTGTTCTCTCTAAGTGGGAATTTCACCACTGACCCTCTGCCAAGTATTGATTTGTCTAAAACAAACATTAATCTCCAACCAAAACATTACATTGAAGTTTAGACTTTAAATATTATCAGATTCATATTATTAAAGTGGATAATTGTACGTGTGCTCCACAACAGACCATAGTAGAACAACCTGCTTATGTATATATTCTCTCTTACAGGAGTACCCGTGCTGTTCTTTATATAAACACAAAGAAACCACCAGGTTCTAGACAAAAACCTGCACACATATTGACACAGGTACACACGTTCAGGCACATACGCCCATTCAACCAAACTACAGATATGGACTGCTCCATGGCCCTCCTGTTGTCCTCTCTGTTGGCTCTGTTCAGCGTGGGGGCAGGAGCTTCACTCTCATTGCATGTAGTGAGGACCAAGGTGAAAGACCTTGCTCAAACCATGGTGATTAGGATCAATAAGGTAATCAACCAATCTATCAATCAGTCATCCAGTCAGTCAATCATTAGTGTACTGATTTATGCAGTCTTTAGCTTGTTGATGAATTAAACAAACAAAAAAACAGCATCTATAGCCTACATTAATCGTATATTAATCACATTTATCTCTTCCTCCAGCTGGATATATCTCCTAACCTAATCGAGGGCATGGACCCATTTCTCCCTGCGGCTGCAGTAGATCAGCATATAGAAAGTCTGCCTTCCATAATGGAGACCATGGGGTTCTACCAGGACCTAATGCTCTTCCTAGACTGGGCAGACCTCAAACAGCTGGTGGAAGACACCTCCACTATGAGGGGTCTGCTGGAGAACTGGATGATATCACGCTGCCCAGGCCGCCAGCAGAAACAGACAGGAGAGGGACGGCTGTCAGAGGCGCTGAAAGACACTACCAGGAAGTATGGTCTGAGTGTGGGTCCAGTGGCGCTAAACAGACTCAAGGGCTACCTCGGTCGGTTACTACTGAACCTGGATCAGCTGAATTACTGTTACTAATGTTGATAATCACTGAGCAACTGAACTCAGATCAGTTTGTGCCATGCTGAACAACTGTTACTGACAGTGACTGTCACTGAGTAACTGAACTATGATTAACTCGTGACCTGCTGAAAACCTAGAATGAGTTGAAGCAAGACTGGACAGTGGGGTCATGGTGTCTGAAGATTCTCCAAAATGTAGATCATCCCACTGTCACCATCTCCCGCTAAGTTATTAAGACATTTTATATTATATTATTTAGACAAGGACTGTAGATTTATTTATATTTATTTCTATGAAGAAGAGAAAAATAAGCAGCTTTGTTTTGTAGCATTATACACCCGTCAGTCAGTGGCACAGGGGAAGTGTTTACTAAGCATTGAATCAGCTGTATTGCAGAATGTACACACACACACGTTGAGCACTGCTGCCTGCTCCATGGAGGACTAGACTGCATGTGTGTAGTGATGTCATCATACTCACTGAGAGGTTTTCCTGAAAGCTAAGACAGCCTCTGCCAGGAAACCACATGTTTTGATGTTAGAGCAGTGACAGAGAGGGAAGGTGGGGGAGCGAGGGGGGCAAGATCAGTTCTCAATGACATTCCAAGATGGATTCTCAATGACAACGTTACATTGCATTCAGATAGAAATGCATTGTATAGAACACATATGATTGTCTATCCTGAAGAGCAGTGAGTCATGTCAGCTCTATTTCATTACATTTCTATATACAACGTTCTGAATATGATGCCTCACTGAACACATCCCAACTCATTCTCTTCTTTACAGTATTAGCACTTATGCCAGCAGCATACCATCATGCATCCCACTGTTGGCTTGCCAATAAAGCTAAGCAGGGTTGGTCCAGGTGGGTTTCTGGATGAGAGACCAGATGCTGCTGGAAGTGGTGTTGGAGGGCCAGTAGGAGGCACTCTGATCTGAAAACATTTTGATTGGGGACATTGTGATGTGTAGGGTGCCATCTATTGGATGGGATGTTAAACAGGTGTCCTGACTGTCTGTGGTCAGTAATAGATGCAATAGCACTTACTGTAAGAGTAGGGGTCTTAACCCTGAGGGCCTGGCTAAATTCCCAATCTGGCTGTCTAATATGCCATCTAATCATCCCCAGCTTCGAATTTGCTCACTCCTCTCCCCTATAATTATTCCCCAGGTCGTTGCTGTAAATGAGAATGTGTGCTGAGTCAAATCACCTGGTAAAAAAAAATATTTATACTGTACTATATTTTTGGTACATTTTATGTAACTATTTAATCTTGGATGATATGCAAAACTCTATTTAATAAAATGGTTTCCTTTTCTATTATTCTGTCTTTATCAGTCTTCCTTCATCAAAGGAATCCTTTGATACACATAGGGCCTGATCCTACACACTTCTCAGCAGTTGGTATTCAGACTTACGTTATACAGCTTAGTAAATGGCTTTGCATGCGTGGTTCCCTTGAGAACGCTGAATACATTTTATTAAACAGCTGAAAACCCTCTCACTTGCTGGCCAACAGATGTTCTCTTGGAGTTTTCATTCAATAGGGTTTTCATTACATTTATCTAAAGCCATCCCTTTAAATTTAGTGTACCTTTAATTTGAATTTTCTCGACAAACTCACTGGAACATATGGAGAGTATTATCCAGAATATTAAGGATCAATGAAAGAAAGCCAGGTAAATACATATACTTTTATCTCCTTTTCAGCACCAATTGGTAGATTTAAAAATACTGTGATCTTGTATATTATTTAGGGTTAGGAAAGTATTTATGAATAATATTTTTTTTAAATAGGTTTGGAGAGACTATACGCACAAAATATATTGATGAATATAAAAAAAATATCCTGAAATTTGCCATATTCCATGAAATATTGGAAGTTGAGAAAACTGTACGATATGGTCCTATAAATCTACCCTAATAATCCTCACTAATCATGAAACTGTGATGACAATGGTCCAGTCTAAAGTGAACTGTGCACCAGGCTCCATGTTTAAACTATGGGAAGCATTGCAGTCAACGTGGGCCAGCATCCCTGTGGAGCGCTTTCGACACCTTGTAGTATAACGATACAGGGGGAGACCCAGATGCAGACACAGGAGGCAAATGGTTGGAGTCTCTGATATTTATTATAGTCCAAGGGGCAGGTAAGAAACAGGTCGTGGACAGGCAAAAGATCATAAACCAGGTCAGAGTCCAGGAGGTACAGAGTGGCAGGCAGGTTCAAGGTAAGGGCAGGCAGAATGGTCAGGCAGGCGGGCTCAGAGTCTGGGCAGGCAAGGGTCAAAACCCAAAGGACTAGAAAAACGGAGATAAGGAAAAAGCAGGAGCACGGAAAAACCACGCTGGTTGACTTGATGAACTGGCAAAAGACAAACAGAACACAGGAATAAATACCCAGGGACTAATGGGGAAAACAGGTGACACCTGGAGATGTGTGGAGACAATCACAAAGCCTGGTGAAACAGATCAGGGCATGACATGTAGAGTCTATGCCCTGATGAATTGAGGCTGTTCTGAGGGCAAAGGGCATGCAACTAAATATTAGGAAGGTGTTTCTATTGTTTTGTACACTCAGCATATTAGGCAATAATTAAGACTAGGCAAAGTGATCGTGTAATGCAAAATTTGTATTAAAAGTATTACCATTGCCACATTTGATGTACAGTCACATTCACCCATCATTTGAAACTTGGTCAATTAGCGTCATCACTATATTTCCTTTGCAAAACCTCAGACTTTCATGATTACCAGCTGAGATAAACTTTTTTGGAGTTGATTTTATTCCTGGCTCAGAGTTTGTCTGGGCAGTGTCTAACATCATCCTAAAACCTACTCTGAGCTGGGAGTTTTTTTATTCAGATAGGCTACATGTCCTAAATGATTGCACAATTTGTAATACTTTAGCCTAATATGATCCACTATTGCTAGCTATCCTTAGGAACAACCACACAAACGTGGCAGAGGAAAGAAATGTAAACAAGCAATGTAATGGTATGATGCGAAATGTAAGGAAACTAACACTGAAGTCAGTAACAGTTATAAATGTATGTGGGTATTGTTTAATCCTATTCTTACAAATTGTGCTAAGTTAGGATATTATACTGAATGAAATCAACCAGACTCAGAGTTAAACTTCAACATGTCTTTACTCCATCACTGTCTGTGTAACACGCCCCCCACTTCTTTACTGACGTGGTGACGTCATACATCACTATGTCACATCAATACACGATATCCCCCCTTTACTTGGATATGAACTTCGATGTCAACATGACATCCACAACAACACTCATTCTTTCCCTGTATAGCAACCTTTGTGTTACCAATAAATAACTGAATTATGTTCAATATCTTATTATTTCTGTTCTCCTAACAGACTTTCCTTTTTAAGCTTACTTCTAAGCAAAACAAAAGTGTTATTATCATCTATTTATTTAGATTATTTTGTAACAAAACATTCTGCACATTTTTCACAACATAACTCAAACATTCAGAGTCTTCGCATTAGTCTTTTGTACTTGTAATTTTTCAGTTTATACTGGTTTTCTTTACCTCTTGCCGTGCAGGATAATTATTTAATGACAACAGTGGCGACCCGTCATTCAGGGCAGTTGGGGCAGAGCCTGTTTTTTGGGGGGCTTGCCTGTTTTGCATGTTATTTTGGGATTAATACGTGTCACATATCAGTTTGCAAACAATGTAAAAAAAATATATATTTATATATATATATCATTGAGTTAATAAAGCCACATACAAACACGGTCTCTTTTTGTTTTTTTGAGTAAGGCAGCTCCAAAATATGGTGGTGGGGCAAGCCAGCAGAATACACGGAGCGTTGCGCCGTGATTGGCTCAGTGTTCTGTCACTCATGGGGACACTACGTCATACGTCACCGCCAAGTCTAAGGGTAGAGCTCGAAAATTGAAGCCCCTTGGGTCCTGCCATAGAGTTACATTACAAGTGCCCATCCGAGAAGGCTCAATGTTATTGGCCATATAGAAAATGCAGTCAAATCACATTATATCTACAGTAGCTTTCTTAAATAGCAGTCATCATGAATCAAGTCGACAATCTACAGGCAAATCCTTTTTAATCGTTGTTATATGAAGAGAAATAATGAAGAGAAATTATAGATAAAATGTATCGGTGCTCATTGGCCATTGGACATAAACACAACAAGTTGGAAATCGTAAATTCAACAATGAGTGATTTGGAAGGAATCAGTGGCTAACCACCTTTCTGTTCAAGTGAGCACAGCATAACAAGGTGAGTCCAAAAATGTATTGTATGCTGCTGCATAAATTATGTAATATGCCAGGGAGATATGTATACCAGGGAGATATGTATACTGAAAGTAATTCTAAGTGTCTGTTGTGTAGAAAGCTGTTAGTAGCCCACATGCCTCAGCCTAATCATTTGGTCTATTTTCACCTCTTCATTTCGCCTACTGTTCTGACTTGGTGGTGCACATGTAGCCTATAACCTGTTTTTGAGAAATGTAACCATCAAATATTGTAAGAGCTTTCATTGTCTGCTTATATGCTCCTTTTATTTATCCTACGGTTCTGACTTGGTGTACAGGGGGAACACTGTAAGAGCGGCCCATGTTCTGAATTCTATCACTGTAAATTTCTGTCACGTTCTGACCAGTATGAGGGTTATTTTGTTAGTGTAGGCTGGCCAGGACGTGGCAGAGGGTATTTGGTTTATGTGGTTCGGGGTGTGTGTATTATGTAGAGTAGTTGATTTATGTATTCCGGGGTTTTTTGGTCACTGCTCTGTTAGTCTATGTTCTTTCTAGTTAGTCTGTTTTCTATGTTTAGTTAATTGGGGTGTGGACTCTCAATTGAAGGCAGGTGTTGTCTAGTTGCCTTTGATTGAGAGTCCTATATATTAGGGTGTGTTTGTGTTTGTAATTTGTGGGAGGTTGTCACTTGAATTGCTGTCTTTTGCCGTCAAGTCTGTATTCGTCGTCCATCGTTTTATTTTGTTTGTATAAGTGGTTTCATTAGAAAGTGAATTATGAGCACTCAACCTGCTGCGCCTTGGTCCATTCCTGACGACCGTCGTTACAGAACCTCCCACCAAATCCGGATCAAGCAGCGGAGGAAGGAGCAACAGGTGGACTTAGTGGAGCAAAGGGAATTTGAGTTGGACCAACGGGAGAAATGGACATGGGAACAGATTATGGCCGGAGAGGGCCCATGGAAAAAATGGAGCGAAGACCGGGAACGCTACAGGGGAACACGACTGGCTATTAAACCGGAGAGGCAGCCCCAATAATTTTTTTGGGGGGGGGCACACGGGTAGTTTGGCAGGGCCAGGATTGAGCCGCAAGCCAAATCCTCGTGCTTATTTGGGGCAGCCTAGTATTAGTCAGGTCCCGTGCGTTGGAGTGAGGTGTACAGCGTTGAGGCCTAGTATTCACAGGCCGGTGTGCGCAGTACCTGCGCCCCGCATTTGTCAGGGGAAAGCGGGCATCCAGCCAGGAAGGGTGGAGCCAGTATTGCGCTCGAGACCGCCAGTGCGCCTTCACGGTCCAATATATCTTGTTCCCGCTCTCCGCACTAGCCGTAAGGTGTGTGTTTCCAGGCTGGCATATCCAGTACCAGCACCACGCACCAGGCTTCCAGTGCGTCAGCCCAGGCACTAGCCCTAAGGTGTGTGTTTCCAGTCTGGCATATCCAGTACCAGCACCACGCATCAGGCTTCCAGTGCGTCAGCCCAGTCCAGTACGTCCTGTTCCCGCTCCACGCACTAGCCCTAAGGTGTGTGTTTCCAGTCTGGCATATCCAGTACCAGCACCACGCATCAGGCTTCCAGTGCGTCAGCCCAGTCCAGTACGTCCTGTTCCCGCTCCACGCACTAGCCCTAAGGTGCGTGTCTCCAGTATGATACCTCCATTACCAGCACCACGCACCAGGCTTCAGTGCGTCAGCCCAGTCCAGCACGTCCTGTCCATGTTCCTCGTACTGGCCATGTGGTGCGTGTCCTTAGTCTGGCACATCCTAAGCCAGCCCCGCGCACCAGAGCTTCCGGCGACAGTGCCCCGGAGGGAGACGGCCCACTGTTCGGAACCAGGTGAGACGGCCCACTGTTCAGAGCCGAGTGAGTCTGGCTACAGTCCAGAACTTCCGGCAACAGTGCCTCGTCCAGAGCTTCCGGCAACAGTGCCTCGTCCAGAGCTTCCGGCGACAGTGCCCCGGAGAGAGATGGCCCACTGTTCGGAACCAGGTGAGACGGCCCACTGTTCAGAGCCGAGTGAGTCTGGCTACAGTCCAGAACTTCCGGCAACAGTGCCTCGTCCAGAACTTCCGGCGACAGTGCCTCGTCCAGAACTTCCGGCGACAGTGCCTCGTCCAGAGCTTCCGGCGACAGTGCCCCGGAGAGAGACGGCCCACTGTTCGGAACCAGGTGAGACGGCCCACTGTTCAGAGCCGAGTGAGACTTCCTACAGTCCAGAGCTCCCAGAGTCTTCCTACAGTGCAGAGCTCCCAGAGTCCAGAGCTCCCAGAGTCCAGAGCTCCAAGAGTCTTCCTACAGTCCAGAGCTCCCAGAGTCCAGAGCTCCCAGAGTCTTCCTACAGTCCAGAGCTCCTACAGTCCAGAGCTCCCAGAGTCTTCCTACAGTCCAGAGCTCCTACAGTCCAGAGCTCCTACAGTCCAGAGCTCCCAGAGTCTTCCTACAGTCCAGAGCTCCTAGAGTCCAGAGCTCCCAGAGTCTTCCTACAGTCCAGAGCTCCTAGAGTCCAGAGCTTCCAGAGTCTTCCTACAGTCCAGAGCTCCTACAGTCCAGAGCTCCTACAGTCCAGAGCTCCTAGAGTCTTCCTACAGTCCAGAGCTCCTAGAGTCTTCCTGCAGTCCAGAGCTCCTACAGTCCAGAGCTCCTAGAGTCTTCCTACAGTCCAGAGCTCCTAGAGTCCAGAGCTCCTAGGGTCTTCCTACAGTCCAGGGCTCCTATAGTCCAGAGCTCCTACAGTCCAGAGCTCCTACAGTCCAGAGCTCCTAGAGGCTTCCTACAGTCCAGAGCTCCTACAGTCCAGAGCTCCTAGAGTCTTCCTACAGTCCAGAGCTCCTACAGTCCAGAGCTCCTACAGTCCAGAGCTCCTAGAGCCTTCCTACAGTCCAGAGCTCCTAGAGTCTTCCTACAGTCCAGAGCTCCTACAGTCCAGAGCTCCTACAGTCCAGAGCTCCCAGAGTCTTCCTACAGTCCAGAGCTCCCAGAGTCTTCCTACAGTCCAGAGCTCCCAGAGTCTTCCTACAGTCCAGAGCTCCTAGAGTCCAGAGCTCCTAGAGTCTTCCTACAGTCCGGGGTCGACAGAGGGACATCACTGTAGAGACAGTTTATGAGGGGACGGTGACAGTTTGTCGGTGACGGTGGCCACCCTCCCATGTACTTTTGGGGATTTATTAGTGTTTTTGGGGTTATTTGTTGTTGTTTTTTGTGTGTGAGAGGTGCATCCGGGGTCTGCACCTTTGGGGGGGAGGGGGGGGGGGGGAATGTCACATTCTGACCAGTATGAGGGTTATTTTGTTAGTGTAGGCTGGTCAGGACGTGGCAGAGGGTATTTGGTTTATGTGGTTCGGGGTGTGTGTATTATGTAGAGTAGTTGATGTATGTATTCCGGGGTTTTTTGGTCACTGCTCTGTTAGTCTATGTTCTTTCTAGTTAGTCTGTTTTCTATGTTTAGTTAATTGGGGTGTGGACTCTCAATTGAAGGTAGGTGTTGTCTAGTTGCTCCTAGAGTCCAGAGCTCCCAGAGTCTTCCTACAGTCCAGAGCTCCTACAGTCCAGAGCTCCCAGAGTCTTCCTACAGTCCAGAGCTCCTAGAGTCCAGAGCTCCCAGAGTCTTCCTACAGTCCAGAGCTCCTACAGTCCAGAGCTCCCAGAGTCTTCCTACAGTCCAGAGCTCCTAGAGTCTTCCTACAGTCCAGAGCTCCTACAGTCCAGAGCTCCTAGAGTCTTCGTACAGTCCAGAGATCCTAGAGTCCAGAGCTCCTAGGGTCTTCCTACAGTCCAGGGCTCCTACAGTCCAGAGCTCCTACAGTCCAGAGCTCCTACAGTCTTCCTACAGTCCAGAGCTCCTACAGTCCAGAGCTCCTACAGTCCAGAGCTCCTAGAGTCTTCCTACAGTCCAGAGCTCCTAGAGTCTTCCTGCAGTCCAGAGCTCCTACAGTCCAGAGCTCCTAGAGTCTTCCTACAGTCCAGAGCTCCTAGAGTCTTCCTACAGTCCAGGGCTCCTACAGTCCAGAGCTCCTACAGTCCAGAGCTCCTACAGTCCAGAGCTCCTAGAGTCTTCCTACAGTCCAGAGCTCCTACAGTCCAGAGCTCCTACAGTCCAGAGCTCCTAGAGCCTTCCTACAGTCCAGAGCTCCTAGAGTCTTCCTACAGTCCAGAGCTCCTACAGTCCAGAGCTCCTACAGTCCAGAGCTCCTAGAGTCTTCCTACAGTCCAGAGCTCCCAGAGTCTTCCTACAGTCCAGAGCTCCCAGAGTCTTCCTACAGTCCAGAGCTCCCAGAGTCTTCCTACAGTCCAGAGCTCCCAGAGTCTTCCTACAGTCCAGAGCTCCCAGAGTCTTCCTACAGTCCAGAGCTCCTAGAGTCCAGAGCTCCTAGAGTCTTCCTACAGTCCGGGGTCGACAGAGGGACATCACTGTAGAGACAGTTTATGAGGGGACGGTGACAGTTTGTCGGTGACGGTGGCCACCCTCCCATGTACTTTTGGGGATTTATTAGTGTTTTCGGGGTTATTTATTGTTGTTTTTTGTGTGTGAGAGGTGCATCCGGCGTCTGCACCTTTTGGGGGGGGGGGGGGGGTAAATGTCACATTCTGACCAGTATGAGGGTTATTTTGTTAGTGTAGGCTGGTCAGGACGTGGCAGAGGGTATTTGGTTTATGTGGTTCGGGGTGTGTGTATTATGTAGAGGGTAGTTGATTTATGTATTCCGGGGTTTTTTGGTCACTGCTCTGTTAGTCTATGTTCTTTCTAGTTAGTCTGTTTTCTATGTTTAGTTAATTGGGGTGTGGACTCTCAATTGAAGGCAGGTGTTGTCTAGTTGCCTTTGATTGAGAGTCCTATATATTAGGGTATGTTTGTGTTTGTAATTTGTGGGAGGTTGTCACTTGAATTGCTGTCTTTTGCCATCAAGTCTGTATTCGTCGTCCATCGTTTTGTTTTGTTTGTATAAGTGGTTTCATTAAAAAGTTAATTATGAGCACTCAACCCGCTGCGCCGTGGTCCATTCCTGACGACCGTCGTTACAATTTCAAAAGTACTGAACAAATAGTTATATTGACTACGTCCGTCCTAGCTCACTCATTAATGTCTTAATCGAAATTACGGATTGCCTCTTATCCGCTTGTCATCCCCTTATGACATAGTTTTTACATCTCAATTGTCAGTAGAAACCACATTTGTTTAAGCAAGTCAGCAATGTTTTTTAAAAGGCAGTAAATGAGGCAGAATGAACTGTTTCGCTGCCAGACAAGGCTCTGCTAATAGTCAGGCGTAGCAGTGGTAAGGTGTTGGGACTCTGCGGTTGGGACAGCTTCATGTAGGCCCTAACAGTTAATGGGCACCGTTTGTCACCGTTATAGTGCAAATAATGTATTGTTAAGTGTTGTGTATTGGCTTTGCTGGCACGCATCCCACTTTCTTTCTTTTTTGCCCCACCAAGATTTGCATGCTAAAATCGCTATTAAATGACAAAGTCTGTTTACTTCTGTGGCAGTTTCATTTGTCTGTGATGCCTGACTGGCACAGATAGTCTCTGCTTTGGACTCTATGTAATGTCACAGAGTAGGACTATGTTCCACAGTCTCTTTCAGTCCTTTGGTTGTGGATCTGGCTCATCAATTGTATTTCTTATCACAAATGTCATATTCCTGGAAAACTTGGCTGGAGATTGAACAACCACATTGTTTCCCTCCTTACTGATCACAGTGTGCGGTGTCTCGTTGAAGGTTGTTGTGAACTTTTCTGTTTGTCCTGTTTTAGGAGAACCTGGTCACCGATGTCCACGTCCGAGTGTTTGGCTCTGCGATGGTTGTCTGCATAGATCTTGGATTTCCCTTTCTACTCTGAATCACAGTCCCATGTTTCCAGGTCACTCTGTCATGTAGCTATATCCGGAAGTTTCCCCCTCGTTTTCCTTTTTAAAAGGAGCTCAACTGTGCTGGTAGAGGGATCAATGGACCTGTAGACAGTCACGTACTTGTTTAGCTCCCGCTTCCAGTCCTGCCCCTCAGTTTGTCCAATGCAAATCCGTTTCATGAGTGAGGCATTTTGCCACTCCACTTCACAATTTGCCTGTGCCCATTTTGGCATAGTTTTTACATGCTGTATCCCATTTTCCTGGCAGAAGTTCTGGAACTGGGATGACATGTACTGTGTGCCACAGTCAGATCGATTGTTAATGGTAGACCATGATGACTGAAAATAGTCTCCAGACTATCAATCACCTTTTCTGCAGTAGTAGATTGCAGATATCATATTCATAATATCTGCTGTATTAGTATACAACTACTAGCTTTGAGTGTCCTATTGGTAGTGGACCCAAATGATCAGTGGCGATGTCCTGCCACGGCCCATCAGGTAGCGCTGTGGGTCTCAGCGGTTCTGGCATATCTGGTCATGCTACAGTCTGACAACCATGGCATGACCTGACGTGTCTCTCTGCAGCCTTGTCCATGCCCGGCCACCATACTTTACTCCTGAGATGTTGTTTTGTGCCTATAATGCCCCAATGTCCCTGGTGAGCAAAGGCTAGAGACCTCGACTGTGGAAAAACAATGCGTGTTCCCCTTAGGATTAGTTGTCCGATTACACACAGTTCATTTGCTATAACACCCACTCTGAATAGAATTTCTCACCTCTCTTAGCTCTTCATCTGTAGCTGATGCTTCTTCCACTTCCCAAATCAAATTTTATTTGTCAAATGGGCCGAACACACCAGGTTTAGACCTTACAGTGAAATACTTACTAACAAGCCCTTAACCAACAAGAAAAATAAGTGTTAAGTAAAAAATAGATAAGTAAACATTTTTTTTACAATTAATTAAAGAGCAGCAGTAAAATAACAATAGCGAGGCTATACACAGGGGGTACCAGTACAGAATCAATGTGCGGGGGCACCGGTTAGTCGATGTTATTGAGGTAATATGTACATGTAGGTAGAGTTAAAGTGACTATGCATAGATAATAAACAGAGAGTAGCAGCATCATAAAAGAGGGGGGATGCAAATAGTCTGGGTAGCCATTTGATTAGCTGTTCAAGAGTCTTATGGCTTGGGGGTAGAAGCTGTTAAGAAGCCTTTTGGACCTCGACTTGGCGCTCCGGTACAACTTGCCGTGGGGTAGCAGAGACAACAGTCTATGACTAGGGTGGCTGGAGTCTGACAATTTTTTTTTTAGGGCCTTCCTCTGACACCGCCTGGTGTAGAGGTCCTGGATCGCAGGAAGCTTGGCCCCAGTAATGTACTGGGCCATACGCACTGCCCTCTGTAGTGCCTTGCGGTAAGAGGCCGAGCAGTTGCCATACCAGACAGTGATGCAACCAGTCAGGATGCTCTCAATTGTGCAGCTGTAGAACATTTTGAGAATCTGAGGACCCGTGCCAAATCTGTTCAGTCTCCTGAGGGAGAATACGCTTTGTCGTGCCCTCTTCATGACTGTCTTGGAGTGATTGGACCATGATAGTTTGTTGTTGATGTGGACACCAAGGAACTTGAAGCTCTCAACCTACTCCACTACAACACCCGTCAACAAGAATGGGGGCGTGCTCGGTCCTCCTTTTCATGTAGTCCACAATCATCTCCTTTGTCTTGATCACGTTGAGGGAGAGGTTGTTGTCCTTGCACCACACGGTCAGGTCTCTGAACTCCTCCCTATAGGTTGTCTCATCGTTGTCGGTGATCAGGCCTACCACTGTTGTATCATTGGCAAACTTAATGATGGTGTTGGAGTCGTGCAGTCATGAGTGAACAGGGAGTACAGGAGGGGGCTGAGCACGCACTCCTGAGGGGCCCCCGTGTTGAAGATCAGCGTGGAGGATGTGTTACCTACCCTTACCACCTGGGGGCGGCCTGTCAGGAAGTCCAGGATCCAGTTGCAGAGGCAAGTGTTTAGTCCCAGGGTCCTTAGCTTAGTGATGAGCTTTGAGGGCACTATGGTGTTGAATGCTGAGCTGTAGTCAATGAATAGCATTCTCACATAGGTGTTCCTTTTGTCCAGGTGTGAAAGGGCAGTGTGGAGTGCAATAGAGATTGCATCATCTGTGGATCTGTTGGTGCTGAATGCAAATTGGAGTGGGTCTAGGGTTTCTGGGATAATTGTGTTGATGTGAGCCATGACCAGCCTTTCAAAGCAGGTCATGGCTACAGACGTGAGTGCTACGAGGCGGTAGTCATTTAGGCAGGTTACCTTCATGTTCTTGGGCACAGGGACTATGGTGGTCTGCTTGAAACATGTTGGTACTACAGACTCAGTCAGGGACAGGTTGAAAATGTCAGTGAAGACACTTGCCAGTTGGTCAGCGTATGCTCTGAGTACACGTCCCGGTTATCCCCGCGGCCTTGTGAATGTTGACCTGTTTAAAGGTCTTACTCACATCGGCTACGGAGAGCATGATCACACAGTGGTCTGGAACAGCTGATGCTCTCATGCATGTTTCAGTGCTACTTGCCTCTAAGTGAGCATAGAAGTAATTTAGCTCGCCTGGTAGGCTCGTGTCACTGGGAAGCTCGCATCTGGAGTTGCGTTCAGAGCCACAAATCTCACATACTCCTCTGCTCCGTGTGTGTGAGTCTTTCACTGCAGTCTTTCCAAGTAGACGAGACAGAGGGTCAGCGATGATGTTTTTCCCTGGTATGTGGACAACACAAAAGTCATAGGGTTGGAGTCTCAGCACCCACCCAGCGAGGACTGTAAATAGCTTCTAGCGCCTTATGATCAGTCACTAGATCAAATTCCCTGCCGTATACGTACGGGTGAAGCCTTTCACAAGCCCAAACCAATGCAAGGGCCTCACCCTCAGTTTGTGAATATCTGCATTCACACTCTGTCAGACTCCTGCTCACATAACAGACTGGAACCATTTCTCTGTGTCGTTCTTGCATGACCACAGCTCCTAGGCCAACTGGTCCTGCGTCTGCTATTACTTTTGTGGGAGTGTCTTTGTCAAAGTACGCCAGTGTCACGGCTTCAGACAGTTTCTATTTTAATGTCTGAAATGCCTTCTTCTGTTCCGGTCCGAATTGGAATGTCAGGCTCGGAGGCCTCGACCACTGCTCTCACTCTTTTAGTTATGGGCCCAATGCCCTTCTGTGAGAGTTACATGCCCATGAACACCAATGTGTCCATGTTGAACTGACATTTGAGTTGAGAGTAAGCCCACAGTTCTCCAGCCTATTGAGTCCAGCATGTAGCCGCTGGTCATGGGTTTCCTTGTCTGGGGCGTGGACGATGATGTCATCTGATATGTTCTCCACCCCCTCGATGCCTGCCAGTGCTGTTGCGATTTCATTTTGATACTGCTCGCTCGCCTTATGAAACTCCAAATATGAGCCTTTCATATCTATATATCCCATTATCCACTGCAAACGTCGTTATGCCTCTCGACTCTGCTGTTAGCTCCAATTGATGATAGCCCCATCCAGTTTACTGAACATTACAGACCCTTTCATTCCTTGCAAAAGTTAATCTACTGTGGGGATTGGGTACCTTCCACATATGATCGCTGTGTTCGCTTGTCTCATGTCCAGACACAGTCTTATGTCGTCGTCTGTATTTGGCACTACCACTACTGGATTCACCCATGGTGTGGCACCATCCATTCTCTCGATTAAGTCCATGTTTTGTAGTTCCTCTATCTTTTTCTCCACGGCTTCTCTCAGGTGGAATGGTACATGCCTAAGGGCCTGTGCTACTGGTGTCACATGTAGGTTTATCTACTTTGTGTTTAGCTTACCCACCCCTTCAAACAACTTGGGGTATTGCTGTTTTATCTGCATTTTTACATCTGTCACTGCTGCTATGTCAACACCCACTTGCTTGATGAGCATGCATATAGCTTTTAATCAGTCAGTGATGAACGGCACCTGATTTCATTGGCTTTCAACATTTCCCATGTGCTCTCATCTACTATGTTACTCGTGACCCCAGAGTCAATTAACATTAATAAATTGACCCCTCCCACTGAGAACGTGATCCTGTCTGAGTTACAGTTCTCTTTTACCACAATTGCATAGGTGCGGTTTTGTTCCTCTGAATCAACATACTTCACAATCTGTTTCGAGTAACCTTTGGTCTTGCACATTTTTTCAATATGGTCCTTCCTATTAAATTTCTTGCAGGTCTGCCCACGTGCTGGACAAGCAGGGTCCTTTAAAAAATATCTGGAAAATGATCTGCACGTCCACAACGATTGCACACCTTCTCTGATGTCTTTTCCTTCTGCATTATTTAATTTTTTTAAACACGATGCACAGTCTGTTTATCTTTAGCATCTGTACTCACGTGCATCTGCACTCATACTGCACACATATTCCATATTAAATTTGCTCAGTATGGCATCTCCAATGTGATTGTCTTTATCTCCAGCAAAGTCACAATCTTTAGCTACTTGTCAAAGACGAGTAACAAATTGCTGAATTCTCTCACCAGTTTTCAGTGTTAGTTGATAACATGTCTGTGTCGCGAACTCTGTGTTCACCTGTGGCATAAGGCATGCATTTAACATCAGCCACAGCCCTGACGTAGTCCGTTGGTTCTCCGGTGTCTGCGACTGTGGAGAAAACGTCCTGCACATCTGTCCAAGCATGATGTCGAAGCAAAGCTCTCCTCCGTTGTTTTGTAACTGCATCAATGTCACCAGATAGTATTAATCCTTTACCATCCGTGAACACTTTGGCACAGTGTTTTCTATCTTGACCACACTAACTCATTTTTCAGACTTAACTATTGTTTTCAAAAGTGATCCTCGTCACCATTGTTCAATCCTATACTTACAACTTGTACTAAATTAGGATATTATACTGAATTAAATCAACCAGACTCAGAGTTAAACTTCAACATGTCTTTACTCCATCACTGTCCATGTAACAAGCCCCCCATTCCTTTACTGATGTGGTGACATCATATATCAGTATGTCACATCAATACACGACAGGTATAACTGACGGTGGCTACCGATAGTGGCTACTATTTAACACGATACAAAATGTAAAACATATTGTGAAAGGTCTGACCATTATATATATATATATAATTAAAGCTGCACTGCATAACATATATATTTTTAGGGGGTAGATCAGCTTTGATATTGCAGATAGATTGCACTAGGTAAGTTTGTGTGTACAGGTGTGTTTGTAGACCCCTCTTGCTAGAATACACTATATATTCTAGATAGAACTCAACTTCCCAGAAACCCCTCTCTCATAGGTTGGTCAACATCTGCTCTGAGACTTTTTGGCTGTGGTACCTAGTGACAACCCAACAGATTTGAGACTGTGGATGCCAATGCAATTACAATGATGGACAAGATTGATTACAACTCAATTCCATTTCAAACATTCTACACCGGCTAGATCTCATTTTTATATTGTAATAAAAAAGATTAACATTGTCAGTCAGAAAAGTAGCTAACGTAAGCAGTGGTAATTTTGGCATGTAAATCTTGGTGGGGCAAACTACATTTTTTGGGGGGATGAATGCCAGCAAAGCCACTAGACAACACAACACTAAACAATACATTTTGGCACTATAATGATGACAAACGGTGCCCACAAACTGTTAGGGCCTACATAAAGCTGTCTCAACAGCAGAGTCCCAACAGCAGTCCCAACACCTTACCACCGCTACACCTGGCTATCAGCGTAGCCTTGTCTGGCAGCGAAACAGTTCATTCAGCCTCATTTACTGCATAAAAAAAAAACATAGCTGATATGGCTGACTTGCTTAAACAAATGTGGTTTCTATTGACAATTGAGATGTTCAAGCTATGGCATAAGGGGACGACAAGCAGATAAGAGGCAATCCATAATTTCAATAAAGACATTTATACACAAGCTATGATGGACGTAGTCATTATAACTATTTGTTCAGCACTTTTGAAATGTACAGCAATAGAATTCAGAACATAGGCCGTTCTTACAGTGTTCTCCATGTACACCAAGTCAGAACCGTAGGATAAATGAAGGGGGCATACAGTTCCTTGCAAAAGTATTCATCCCCTTGGCATTTTTCATATTTTGTTGCATTATAACCTGTAATTTAAATTGATTTTTATTTGGATTTCAAGTAATGGACATTCACAAAATAGTCCAAATTGTTGAAGTGAAATGAAAAAAATAACTTGTTTAAAAAAATTAAGGAAAAAAAACAACAGAAAAGTGGTGCGTGCATATGTATTCACCCCCTTTGCTATGAAGCCCCTAAATAAGATCTGGTGCCACCAATTACATTCAGAAGTCACATAATTAGTTAAATAAAGTCCACATGTGTGCAATCTAAGTGTCACATGATCTCAGTATATATACACACCTGTTCTGAAATGCCCCAGATTTAGCAACACCACTAAGCAAGGGGCACCACCAAGCAAGCGGCACCATGAAGACCAAGGAGCTCTTCAAACAGGTCAGGGACAGAGTTGTGGAGAAGTACAGATCAGGGTTGGATTATAAAAAATATTTGAACATTGAAACTTTGAACATGCCACGGAGCACCATTAAATTTAATCAAATTAAAATAAATTAAAGAGTGGGGTGGCAGGGTAGCCTAGTGGTTTGAGTGTTGGACTAGTAACCGTAAGGTTTTTATGTTCGAATCCCTGAGCTGACAAGGTTGTTCTGTTGTTCTGCCCCTGAACAAGGCAGTTAACCCACTGTTCCTAGGCTGTCATTGAAAATAAGAATTTGTTCTTAACTGACTTGCCTAGTAAAATAAAGGAAGAAAAAAAACTCCATTATTAAAAAATTGAAAGAATATGGCACCACAACAAACCTGCCCACCAAAACTCAGATCAGGCAAGTAGGGCATTAATTAGAGGCAACAAAGAGACCAAAATCCTGAAGGAGCTCCACAGTGGAGATTGGAGTAGGACCACTTTAAGCCGTACACTCCACAGAGCTGGGCTTTAAGGAAGAGTGGCCAGAAAAAGCCATTGCTTAAAGGAAAAAACAAGCAAACATGTTTGGTGTTGGCCCAAAATATGTGTGGGAGACTCCCCAAACATATGGAAGAAGGTACTCTGGTCAGATGATACTAAAATTGAGCTTTTAGGCGTAAACCCAACACCTCATCACCTGAGAACACCATCCCCACAGTAAAGCATGGTGGTGGCAGCGTTATGCTGTGGGATGTTTTTCGTCAGCAGGGACTAGGAAACTAGTCAGAATTGAAGGAATGAAGGATGGCGCTAAACACAGGGAAATTCTTGAGGGAAACCTGTTTCAGTCTTCCAGAGATTTGAGACTGGGACGGAGGTTCACCTTCCAGCAGAACAATGACCCTAAGCAATCCAATTGAGAATCTGTGGTATGACTTAAAGATTGCTGTACACCAGCAGAACCAATCCAATTTGAAGGAGCTGGAGCAGTTATGCCTTGAAGAATGGGGGAAAATCCTAGTGGCTAGATGTGCTAAGCTTGTAGAGACGTACCCCAAGAGACTTGCAGCTGTAATTGTTGCAAAAGGTGGCTCTACAAAGTATTAACTTTGGTGGTGAATAGTTATGCGCGCTCAAGTTCTGTTTTTTTTGTCTTATTACGTGTTTGTTTCACAATGAAAAATATTTTGTATCTTCAAAGTGGTAGGCATGTTGTGTAAATCAAATGATACAAACCTCCCAAAAATCTACTTTTAATTCCAGGTTGTAAGGCAACAAATTAGGAAAAATGCCAAGGGGGTGAATACTTTGCAAGCCACTGTATAAGCAGACAATGGAAGCTCTTACAATATTAAATTATTAAATTTCTCTAAAACATGTTACATGTGCAACACCAAGTCAGAACAGTAGGCAAAATTAAGAGGGGAAAATAACCCAAATTATTAGGGTGAGGCACGTGAGCTACTAACAGCTTTATACACAACATACGCTTAGTATTACTTTCTTAGCTACAGTATACATATCTCCCTGCCATATTACATAAGTTATGCAGCAGCGAACAAGACATTTTTGGACTCACCTTGTTGTGCTGTGCTCAGTTTAACAGGAAGGTGGTATGGCGGTCCTTCATGAGCACATTTTGTCAACAAACTTTCTTATCAAAGTATGGAATTCTCTTGATTTATGGTGCTTTCAAGACAACTGGGATCTCAAAAATAAACAAGGTCGAATCATGATAACGTCAGTGTCGTAGCTCTAGAAAGAGGCCCGAGTTCCCGACTTACAATTCAGAGTTGGATGTCCGTTCAATGGAGGTTTCAGACAGCTGGATTTAGGACTGTGCGCACACCACAGAGCGGGCGGACAGGCTGAGTGAAGGCAAAGCTTCCGAAAGGCTGGCTGGTCCAGCACAGAAGAGTTGAACAGAGGCAGCTGCTGTCAGTGTTTGTATTGCACTCTTTCTCCCAGTTGTAAAAGCAAGCAGAGCAGAAACTGGCTAATCTTTAGTTGACTGATGTAGCTGGCAAGGTAACTGCTGTTTAACAAGAGAAAAAAAACGAAACGGTTTGTTCCCAGTGCTGAGCTAATAGTGTAACTAACATGTAACGTTGGCTAATGTTTCATCCCCTCTTGACTGAGGTAAATTAATTAGCTAGCTAGATCTACAATTAGAGAGAGAGAGCTGGCCAAAAGTAAGTATTATTTTTGCCTCATTCACATTAGGCCCGAATCAAGCGCTGAAACCAGCGGCCAAATAATTGAAGACTGATAATTGTGAAAAAATGTTGGTGCAATGTGAGTTTTTATTAGAGTCAGTATAGCAATGTAATGTTATTGATTTGTCAGTTTCCCTAGCTAATTCCCCACTTTTAACACTGACACAGTAATAAACAGCTCTACAGGCTTCACTGTCATGGTGCACTGTCAATACACAACACTATGAACATCATGTCTTAGCAGGATCAGATGGTGACAGGTGTAGGGTCAGACAGTCAGGGAAGACAGGTCTATGGAGCTTAGGTGAATTTTGCAGTATATTAACGATATATATATTAACAATATAAAATGATACAAAGTTCCATCTTGAGTTGATGGGTAGACCTACAGTAGCTACAGGACAGCAGCTTAATGCTACAGTCTGGGATCTGGGAATAATAGTAATTTCAATTATTAAACCATTGATTATATTATTGGATAATATAATGCATAAATGTACAACAAGGTCATTCTTTGTCATGCCTCATCTTAGGAGGATCAGATAATGACGGGTCTGACCTCTGTGATTGCCAACAAGGGTTTTGCCACCAAGTACTGTCATGTTTTGAAGGGGTCAAATACTTATTTCCCTCATTAAAATGCAAATCAATTTATAACATTTTTTGCATGCATTTTTCTGGATTTTTTCATTGTTATTCTGTCTCTCACTGTTCAAATAAACCTACCATTAAAATTATAGACTGATCATTTCTTTGTCAGTGGGCAAACGTACAAAATCAGCAGGGGATCAAATATTTTTTTCCCTTACTGTAGCTTACCTCTGGGCAGATGTCTTGGAGCCTTACACTGGGCGCATACCGAGCAGGAGGAAACATAAACCCTCACGTCCCTTGCCAAGGTAGGCCACCAGTACTTCCCACTCAGACAGCGCACCGTCTGACCGATCCCCGGATGACCAGAGGAGGGTGACGTGTGGGCCCAATAGATCAACTGGTCACGGACAGCAGACGGAACGTACAGACGGGACACTGGAGGGGAGCGGGCTCTGTCCGTAATGCCTGCTCAATGTCCGCGTCCAGCTCCCACATGACCGGTGCTACCAGGCAGGAGGCCGGGAGTATGGGAGTCTGATCCATGGGCCGCTCCTCTGTGTCATACAGCCGGGACAGTGCGTCTGCCTTCACATTTTGGGAACCTGGTTTGTAGGACAGGGTAAACACAAAACGAGTAAAGAACATGGCCCACCTTGCCTGACGAGGATTCAGTCTCCTCGCTGCCCGGATGTACTCCAGGTTGCGGTGGTCAGTCCAGATGAGGAAAGGGTGTTTAGCCCCCTCAAGCCAATGTCTCCACGCCTTCAAGGCTTTAACCACAGCCAACAGCTTCCAGTCCCCCACATCATAGTTCCGCTCTGCTGGGCTGAGCTTCTTCGAGAAGAAAGCACAGGGGCGGAGCTTCGGTGGCGTGCCCGCGCGCTGAGAGAGAACGACTCCTATCCCAGCCTCGAACGCGTCCACCTCCACAATGAACGCCAAAGAGGGATCAGGATGGGCCAGCACGGGAGCCGAGGTAAACAGAGCCCTTAGGTGCCCAAAAGCCCTGTCCGCCTCAGCCGACCACTGCAAACGTACAGGACCACCCTTCAGTAGTGAGGTAATGGGAGCAGCCACCTGGCCAGACCCCCGGATAAATCTCCGGTAGTAATTGGCAAACTCTAAAAACCGCTGCACCTCCTTTACCGTGGTGGGAGTTGGCAAATTACGCACGGCTGAAATGCGGTCACTCTCCATCTCCACCCCTGATGTGGAAATGCAATACCCTAGGAAGGAGATGACCTGCTGAAAGAACAGTCATTTCTCAGCCTTGACGTACAGGTCATGCTCCAACAGTCATCCAAGTACCCTGCGAACCACGGACACATGCTCGGTGCATGTAGCGGAGTATATCAGAATGTCATCGATATACACTACACCCTGCCCGTGCAGGTCCCTGAAAATCTCTTCTACAAAGGATTGGAAGACTGATGGAGCATTCATCAACCCGTACGGCATGACGAGGTACTCATAATGCCCTGAGGTGGTACTGAACGCCCTTTTCCACTCGTCCCCCTCCCGGATACGCACCAGGTTGTAATTTCCTGGGATCCAGTTTAGTGAAGAAGCACGCCCCGTGCATTGACTCAATCGCCGTGGCGATGAGAGGTAGCAGGTAACTGTACCTCACCGTGATTTGATTGAGACCTTGATAGTCAATGCACGGGCACAGACCTCCCTCCTTCTTATTCACAAAAAATAAACTTGAGGAGGCGGGTGAAGTGGAGGCCCGAATGTACCTCTGATGCAGGGATTCAGAGACATATGTCTCCATAGCCTCCGTCTCCGCTTGCGACAGGGGATACAGGTGACTCCTGGGAAGTGCTGCGTCCACCAGGAGATTTATCGCACAATCCCCCCGTCGATGGGGTGGTAATTGAGTCGCCTTCCTTTTGGAGAAGGCGAGAGCAAAATCGGCATATTCTGGGGGAATGCGCATGATGGAGACCTGATCTGGACTTTCCACCGTGGTAGCACCAACAGAAACCCCTACACACCTCCCCGAGCACTCTCGCGACCACCCAGTGAGAGCCCTCTGTTGCCATGAAATGGTGGGGTCATGACGAGCCAACCAGGGAAGGCCTAGTACCACGGGAAATGCAGAAGAGTCAATGAGAAAGAGACTGATTCTCTCCTCGTGTTCCCCTGCGTCACCATGGCCAAGGAGATGGTGACTTCCCTAATTAGCCCGGACCTTAACCTCTATGGGCTAGGTGGGACGCTAGCGTGCCACCCATGGTGCACTCCACAACAGCAGGTGCATTTCAAGAGCGGCAAATTTGAATCCAAATAAATGTCAAAATTCAAATTTTTCAAACATACAACTATTTTACACCCTTTGAAAGATAAACATCTCCTTAATCTAACCACGTTTTACGATTTCAAAAAGGTTTTACGGCGAAAGCATACATTTAGAGTATGTTAGGACAGTACATTTACAAGAGCTGTGTGTAATGTTTTGTCAATTCAAAGACAGGGTAACCAAAACCATAAAACCAGCTAAAATGATGCACTAACCTTTTACAATCTCCATCAGATGACACTCCTAGGACATTATGTTAGACAATGCATGCATTTTTAGTTCTATCAAGTTCATATTTATATCCAAAAACAGCGTTTTACTATGGCATTGATGTTGAGGAAATCGTTTCCCTCCAATAACCGGCAGTCAAGTCAGCGTCACAAATTAAATAATTAAAATTAGAAAACATTGGTAAAATATTATATTGTCATTTAAAGAATTATAGATTTACATCTCTTGAACGCAATCAACTTGCCAGATTTAAAAATAACCTTACTGGGAAATCACACTTTGCAATAATCTGAGCACTGCGCCCAGAAAAATACGCGTTGCGATACAGACTAGACGTCATGTTGGGGAGATCTAAAATCGAAAATACTATGTAAATAATCCATTACCTTTGATTCTCTTCATCAGATGTCACTTCCAGGTATCACAGGTCCATAACGAATGTAGTTTTGTTCAAAAAAGCTCATCATTTATGTCCAAAAATCTCCGTCTTGTTAGCACATGATCTAAGCCAGCCAGACTTCTCGTCATGAACGAGGGGGAAAAAAATATATTTACGTTCGTTCAAACATGTCAAACGTTGTATAGCATAAATCATTAGGGCCTTTTTTAACCAGAACATGAATAATATTCAAGGTGGACGAATGCATACTCTTTTATAACGTATTGGAACGAGGGTACCCAACATGAACTCGCGCGCCAGGTGTCTAATGGGACATCATCGTTCCATGGCTCTTGTTCGGTCAGATCTCCCTCCAGAAGACTCAAAACACTTTGTAAAGGCTGGTGACATCTAGTGGAAGCAATAGGAAGTGCCAAAATATTCCTTAGCCCCTGTGTTTTTCAATGGGATAGGTTTAAAGGTAATACAACACATCAGGTATCCACTTCCTGTCAGAAAATGTCTCAGGGTTTTGCCTGCCAAATGAGTTCTGTTATACTCACAGACACCATTCAAACAGTTTTAGAAACTTTAGAGTGTTTTCTATCCATATATAATAAGTATATGCATATTCTAGTTACTGGGTAGGATTAGTAACCAGATTAAATCGGGTACATTTTTTTTATCCAGACGTGCAAATGCTGCCCCCTAGCCCTAACAGGTTAATGGTCGACTATCCAGAGCTTGTACCGGGAAAGGTCTAACCACAGGAATAATGGGGATCCCTAAACTAAGGGTGAACACTCGGTCGATAAAATTTCCAGCCGTGTCTGAATCGACGAGCGCCTTATGCTGGGAATGCGAGGAAAACTCAGGGAAAAGAACATGGACAAACAGGTGGACAACAGAGGACTCTGGATGAGAGTAGTGCAGACTCATCTAGTATGACACCAGAGAGCCCTGCCTGCTGCCTCAACTCCCAGAGGCACCAACCCGGCACCGACCGGCAGTGTGTCCTCTGCGGCCAGAGATGGTGCACGTGAAGGTGCCTCCTCCAGCCTCCCTAAGTGCAGCCCCTCCCAGCTCCATGGGCACCGGACCGGGGGTGCTGGAAGATGGAACCGACAGAGCCCTCTCTGGAAGTCTGCGGGTGACCAGCAGGTTATCCAACCGAATGGACAAATCCACCAGTTGGTCGAAGGTGATGGTGGCATCCCTGCAGGCCAACTCGCGCCAGACGTCCTCGCGCAGACTGCATCTGTAGTGGTCAATCAGGGCCCTGTCGTTCCATCCAGCTCCGGCGGCCAAGGTCCCGAAATTCCAGGGCGAACTCCTGGGCGCTCCTCGTCCCCTGCCTCAAGTGGAAGAGCCATTCCCCTGCCGCTCTACCTTCGGGCGGATGGTCGAAGACGGCCGGAAGCGGCAGGTGAACTCCTCGAAGTCGTCCAACGCCGCGTCTCCTTCTCCCCACACAGCGTTTGCCCACTCAAGAGCTCTCCCCGAGAGGCACGAGACGAGGGCGGACACCCTCTCCCTTCCCAAAAGGAGCTGGGTGAACGAGGAACCCCTGGCACCGTGCTGCCGTCCCATCATACTCCCTGGGAAGGGAGAGACGCATCCCACTGGGACTGGATCCAGGAGGGACGGGTAGAGGTAACCCCGGTTGCGCTGAGACTTCCTGTCTCTCCCAGCAGTCCATGGTCTGGACAACGCGATCCATCGTGGCACCGAGATGTTGCAGCATTGCCGAATGTTCTCGGACGCACTCCTCGACTCCTCTGACCGGAGTACCTGCTCCTGCTGACTCCATGGGTGGTGTGGAATTCTGTCACGGGTGTGCGTACTGGTAGCGAAGTCAGGTGCAGGAGAGCAGAGTTGTGAACAGGCGCACACCTTATTTAGGCAGGAGAAACCAACAGACGGACGCAACTGCGTCAAAACCTCCAGCAAAAATGGCAAAAGTGCAAAGCGCGAAAACAGTCACAAAAGCTATAGTTTACCAAATAAACATACTTCGTGAAATAAACACAGATCATGGAAAACCAGCCTGGCGCGTCACATAAAACACCAAACACAAAACAATTCCACACAAAGACATGGAGGGGGAACAGAGGAATATATAGCAGTGTAATTAGGGAATGTAAACCAGGTGTGCAGGGAACAAGACAAAACAAATGGAACAATGAAAAATGGAGCGGCGATGGTTAGAAGGCCGGTGACGTCGAACGCCGCCCGAACAAGGAGAGGAGCCGACTTCGGCGGAAGTCGTGACAGGGAAATACATATTCAGGCAATCCCTAGCTGCTGGGCTGCTCAGTCCTGGCCCTGGGGGTCTAACGGATTACATGTAAGGGTTTCACAAAAAAACTGGTTACTGTAATCCGTTACCAGCAAAAATATTGTAATCAGATTACAGATACTTTAGAAAAACTAGATGATTACGGATTACTTGTATATTCAGAAAGGATGTTTGCGGAAAAAAACTTTAACACTTCCCTGTTTCCTCAATGACATTCAAATCAGCATTGAAAAAAGGCGCAAGTTTAAATTTGTTCCACCTGAGCGAGTCTGACCACAAGTCAGAGACCACTATGGTGACACACCAAATGTGTTTGATGGGTCGCGGGAAAAGAGCATGAATAGGCTTTTGTAGGCTACAGTACAAGCTATGTCTTCCAATGGTGCGACTGATGTCGGCATCCAAAAATTATCCAATTTGAATAAACGCTTGGAGGTAAGGATGAAAGCAGTGTAGTCTACGGTGACACGGATATGACTTATTATTGATATCTACAGTTGAAGTCCGAAGTTTACATACACCATAACCAAATAGCCATCCTATTTTTCCAACTTAATTGAGGAAAATAAGAACATACCAAAATGAATTTTTGATACTGTCGCAAAACAGCATTCCCCAAGAGAGGATGGCTTTCACTTCAGCAGTGATAAATTCATGAACTTCTTTGACGAAAAGATCATGATCATTAGAAAGCAAATTACGGACTCCTCTTTAAATCTGCGTATTCCTCCAAAGCCCAGTTGTCCTGAGTCTGCACAACTCTGCCAGGACCTAGGATCAAGGGAAACACTCAAATGGTTTAGTACTATATCTCTTGACACACTGATGAAAATAATCATGGCCTATAAACCTTCAAGCGGCATACTGGACCCTATTCCAACTAAACTACTAAAAGAGCTGCTTCCTGTGCTTGGCCCTCCTATGTTGAACATAATAAACAGCTCTCTATCCACCGGATGTGTACCAAACTCCCTAAAAGTGGCAGTAATAAAGTCTCTTGAAAAAGCCAAACCTTGACCCAGAAAATATTAAAAAAACTATTGGCCTATATCGAATCTCCCATTCCTCTCAAAATGTTTTGAAAAAGCTGTTGCGCAGGAACTCACTGCCTTCCTGAAGACAAACAATGTATACGAAATGCTTCAGTCTGGTTTTAGACCCCATCATAGCACTGAGACTGCATTTGTGAAGGTGGTAAATTACCTTTCAATGGCGTCAGACCGAGGCTCTGCATCTGTCCTCATGCAGAGATGGGCTTAGACCTTAGTGCTGCTTTTGATACCATCCATCACCAAAATCTTTTGCAGAGATTGGAAACCCAAATTGGTCTACACGGACAAGTTCTGGCCTGGTTTAGATCTTATCTGTCGGAAAGATATCAGTTCGTCTCTGTGTATGGTTTGTCCTTTGACAAATCAACTGCACATTTCGGTGTTCCTCAAGGTTCCGTTTTAGGACCACTATTGTTTTCACTATATATTTTACCTCTTGGTGATGTCATTCGGAAACATAATGTTAACTTTCACTGCTATGCGGATGACACACAGCTGTACATTTCGATGAAACATGGTGAAGCCCCAAAATTGCCCTACCTGGAAGCCTGTGTTTCAGACATAAGGAAGTGGATGGCTGCAAATGTTCTACTTTTAAACTCGGACAAAACAGAGATGCTTGTTCTAGGTCCCAAGAAACAAAGAGATCTTCTGTTGAATCTGACAATTAATCTTGATGGTTGTACAGTCATCTCAAATAAAACTGTGAAGGACCTCGGCATTACTCTGGACCCTGATCTCCCTTTTGACGAACATATCAAGACTGTTTCAACGACAGCTTTTCCATTTACGTAACATTGAAAAAATTAGAAACTTTCTGTGCAAAAACAATGCAGAAAAATGTATCCATGCTTTTGTTAATTCTAGGTTAGACTACTGCAATGCTCTACTTTCCGGCTACCCGGATAAAGCACTAAATAAACTTAAGTTAGTGCTAAACACGGCTGCTAGAACCTTGACTAGAACCAAAATATTTGATCATATTACTCCAGTGCTAGACTCTCTACACTGGCTTCCTGTTAAGGCAAGGGCTGATTTCAAGGTTTTACT
The DNA here is from genome assembly GCF_965601325.2 of Salmo salar. Taxonomy (NCBI): domain Eukaryota; kingdom Metazoa; phylum Chordata; class Actinopteri; order Salmoniformes; family Salmonidae; genus Salmo; species Salmo salar. The sequence goes on from NC_138300.1 coordinate 95,932,840, forward strand.
GCTAACCTACAAAACATTAGATGGGCTTGCTCCTACCCATCTTTCAGATTTGGTCCTGCCATACATACCTACACGTACGCTATGGTCACAAGACGCAGGCCTCCTTACTGTCCCTAGAATTTCTAAGCAAACAGCTGGAGGCGGGGCTTTCTCCGATAGAGCTCCATTTTCATGGAATGGTCTACGCATGTGACAGACGTAGACTCGGTCTCAACCTCGGTCTCAACCTTTAAGTCTTTATTGAAGATTCATATCTTCAGTAGGTCCTATGATTGAGTGTAATCTGGCCCAGGAGTGTGAAGGTGAACGGAAAGGCACTAGAGCAACGAACTGCCCTTGCTGTCTCTGCCTGGCCAGTTCCCCTCTCTCCACTGGGATTCTCTGTCTCTAACCATATTACAGGATCTGAGTCACTGGCTTACTGGTGCTCTTCCATGCCTTCCCTAGGAGGGGTGCGTCACTTGAGTGGGTTGAGTCACTGACGTGATCTTCCTGTCCGGGTTAGTGCCCCCCTTGGGTTGTGCCGTGGCGGAGATCTTTGTGGGCTATACTCGGCCTCGTCTCAGGATGATAAGTTGGTGATTTAAGATATCCCTCTATTGGTGTGGGAGCTGTGCTTTGGCAAAGTGGATGGGGTTATATCCTGCCTGTTTGTACCTGTCCGGGGGTATCGTCGGATGGGGCCACGGTGTCTCCTGATCCCTCCTGTCTCAGCCTCCAGTATTTATGCTGCAGTAGTTTATGTGTCGGGGGGCTAGGGTCAGTCTGTTATATCTGAAGTATTTCTCCTGTCTTATTCGGTGTCCTGTGTGAATTTAAGTATGCTCTCTCTAATTCTCTCTTTCAAGGGACCTGAGCCCTAGGACCATGCCTCAAGACAACTTGGCTTGATGACTCCTTGCTGTCCCCAGTCCACCTGGCCATACAGCTGCTCCAGTTTCAAATGTTCTGCCTGCGGCTATGGAACCCTGACCTGTTCACCGGACGTGCTACCTGTCCCAGACCTGCTGTTTTCAACTCTCTAGAGACAGCAGGAGCAGTAGAAATACTCTGATTGATCGGCAATGAAAGGCCAACTGACATTTACTCCTGAGATGCTGACCTGTTGCACCCTCGACAACCACTGTGATTATTATTATTTTACCCTGCTGGTCATCTATGAACATTTTAACATCTTGGCCATGTTCTGTTATAATCTCCACCCGGCCAAGCCAGAAGAGGACTGCCCCCCCCCCCCCCCCCCTCATAGCCTGGTTCCTCTCTAGGTTTCTTCCTAGGTTCTGGCCTTTCTAGGGAGTTTTTCCTAGCCACCGTGCTTCTACACCAGCATTGCTTGCTGTTTGGGGTTTTAGGCTGGGTTTCTGTACAGCACTTTGTGACATCAGCTGATGTAAGAAGGTCTTTATAAATTAATTTGAAATAAATTGAGTGTAAATGTTTCACAATTCCTGACATTAAATCCTAGAAATAATGACCTGTTTTAGGTCAGTTAGGATCACCACTTTATTTTAAGAATGTGAATTGTCAGAATAATAGTAGAGTGATTTATTTCAGCTTTTATTTCTTTCATCACATTCCCAGTGGGTCAGAAGTTTACATACACTCAATTAGTATTTGGTAGCTGTCAAGTTGTGTATGGTTCACACTGCAGCTCTTTGCCCAAACTTGAAAAAGGCCTTTACGGACTGAAGGACGCAAGGGACAACTCAATTTTCTTCTGACTTCTTTTATTTCTTTAGTCAGTTAGTTCTTTAGTTAGATAGGTTGATAACCTTTAAAGGCAAAACACAAAAATAAATATACATTACTTCATGTAAGGTCATTTCAAATTAAATATATAATCTTAATGTAGTCATATTATCTAAATTATACTATATACTAAATTAGACAATTGGTCTCAATTCTCAACACAAATAAACACCTAACTGGCAACAATTTTACACAACAATGTCCATGTGCCTACCGGTTGAGTCTCCAGAATCCTAAATGAGCTGAATGTGTATGAATGAGAGTCTCCTCTTCCGTGAAGGACTTCCAGTGAAATGCTTTTTTCACCAAACATTTCACCACCTGCTATCACAAAGGTGCACCAGTATATATGTTCCCCAGGGAAACACAAGCTAATGATGGGTTCCACAATGCATACACTCTTTCGCCCCCTGCTGGTGTTTTATCTTTGAAATCAGTTGAAAATCTGAACGCCTTGAATATGAATACCTGTCTTTTGACACAACAGTAGCATTGCCTTTACATTTTTTAACTTGGGTCAAATATTTCAGGTAGCCTTCCACAAGCTTCCCACAATAAGTTGGGTGAATTTTGACCAATTCCTCCTGACAGAGCTGGTGTAACTGAGTCAGGTTTGTAGGCCTCCTTGCTCGCACACGCTTCTTCAGTTTTGCCCACAAATATTCTATAGGTTTGAGGTCAGGGCTTTGTGATGGCCACTCCAATACCTTGACTTTGTTGTCCTTAAGCCATTTTGCCACAACTTTGGAAGTATGCTTGGGGTCGGTGAATATTTGGAAGACCCATTTGCGACCAAGCTTTAACTTCCTGACTGATGTCTTCAGATGTTGCTTCAATATATCCACATAATTTTCCTCCCTCATGATGCCATCTATTTTGTGAAGTGCACCAGTCCCTCCTGCAGCAAAGCATCCCCACAACATGATACTGCCACCCCCGTGCTTCACGGTCGGGATGGTGATCTTCGGCTTGCAAGCCTCCCCCTTTTTCTTCCAAACATAAAGATGGTCATTATGGACAAACAGTTCTATTTTTGTTTCATCAGATCAGAGGACATTTCTCCAAAATGTACGATCTTTGTCCCCATGTGCAGTTGCAAACCTTAATCTGGCTTTATGGCGGTTTTGGAGCAGTGGCTTCTTCCTTGCTGAGCGGCCTTTCAGGTTATGTCGATATAGGACTCGTTTTACTGTAGATATAGATACTTTTGTACCCGTTTCCTCCAGCATCTTCACAAGGTCCTTTGCTGTTGTTCTGGGATTGAGTTGCACTTTTCGCATCAAAGTATGTTCACCTCTAGGAGACAGAACGCGTCTCGTTCCTGAGCGGTATGATGGCTGCGTGGTCCCATGGTGTTTATACTTGCGTACTATTGTTTGTACAGATGAACGTGGTACCTTCAGGCGTTTGGAAATTGCTCCCAAGGATGAACCAGACTTGTGGAGGTCTACAATCTTTTTTCTGAGGTCTTGGCTGATTTCTTTCTATTGTCCCATGATGTCAAGCAAAGAGGCACTGACTTTGAAGGTAGGCCTTGAAATACATCCACACCTCCAGTTGACTCAAATGATGTCAATTAGCCTATCAGAAGCTTCTAAAGCCATGACATCATTTTCTGGAATTTTCCAAGCTGTTTAAAGGCACAGTCAACTTAGTGTATGTAAACTTCTGACCAACTGGAATTGTGATACAGTGAATTAAGTGAAATAACCTGTCTGTAAACAACTGTTGGAAAAATGACTTGTGTCATGTGTAACCGATGTGAAATGGCTAGCTAGTTAGCGGGGTGCACACTAATAGCGTTTCAATCGGTGACGTCACTCACTGAGACCTTGAGGTAGTTGTTTCCCTTGCTCTGCAAGGCCCGCTGCTTTTGTGGCACGATGGGTAACGATGCTTCAAGGGTGGCTGTTGTCGATGTGTGCAGAGGGTCCCTGGTTCGAGCCCAGGTAGGGGCGAGGAGAGGGACAGAAGCAAAGTAGATGTCCTAACCGACTTGCCAAAACTATAGTTTGTTAACAAGAAATTTGTGGAGTGGTTGAAAAACGAGTTTTAATGACTCCAACCTAGGTGCATGTAAACTTCCGACTTCAACTGTACTAGATAAAGAATGCACAAGTATTATTTCTCACACAAGTTTTTTGTTGCCTACACAAACTTCAATTTTTTACATGTTTGGTTGTAGGCCCACCACTTTTAACAACAATTCTGAGTATTCTGTAGGTTTTCACACTTCCCGTGAACCTTCAAGTCGGCCAGTAGGGTGAGGCTGGAGAAGGGAAAGCAAATTGTGAACATGAGCAATTGATTCTGGAATGTCTCGAGCTCAGATGTAGACATAGATCAGGGATGGCAACTCCTGTTCTCTGGTTCCTGATTGGTATCACACTTTCCCCCAGCCCTATAACTAATCACACCTGATTAAACTAATTGCATTCTAAACTGAAGACCATGATAAATTGATTATTGGAGTCAGGTGTGTTAGCTGGGGCTGGGGGAAAAAGTGACAGCAATCAGGCTCCCCAATGATTTGTTTAATCATTGGACAAGGAGGTTATTAGGCAGATTGGACACATTGAATCATTCAATATAATGTCATGTTACAGTCTCATACACGCAAGACGTGTATATTTTGGGCTAGGTCTAATTTGTTATTCGATAGCTAAAACGTTATTCTTGGCCAGCTAGGGGAAACAATGATGGAACAGACATGGTCAAAAGTACTTTGATAAAGTCTGTGCTTAACGATCTGATTCTGCGCCAATACTCGATAATGGTTGGGCTAGAAACACAGGCTTGCCAAGCATTGATTTCGATTAATTCCTGTCATGACAGAGAAATAGTCATATAAAATAGTCTATATATTTTCTAGAGTTTAGACATCAAGTAATGAAGCCCAGTTCAGAAATAACAGTTGACATGAAAAGTTAAAACTAGCCAGTTGTATAATGTTTGTTGTACAACAGCTGACTAAAAACGGGCATTCAAATCTAGAACACAAGACATGCCGTTGAATGTTTCCACGGTAACTGGGCCTCTTTACAATTCAATGATGAAACAAAGTTGCCACTTGTTGTAACCAACGAGTGTCTTGAAATACATGCACCAGAAACAGGGTACACTTTTTGACTTAGCCTGGCTTGCTGATATTTAGGCCATCTATGTAAAGCAAAATAACTAGCTACCTCTCTGCTTGGCTAGCTAGCTGCTTAGCTGAACACATAATTTTAGCGCACTGTTGTTCAATGTCCAAATGGGTCTGTCATGTCGCAAGACTGGCTAAAGATATGACATGTTGAATCTTGAATACTCCAGGCAACGACATGAGACGTTCTAAATCAAGTATTCAAGATACGTAACTTTCAAAATACAGAAATCATCCCTGTATGATGCATTTTGCATCATATGATCCTGCGTTTTGCTTCACACGGGATGATTTTTGTATTTTGAAAGTTACATTCACTACATGACCAAAGGTACGTGGACACCTGCTCGTCTAACATCTCATTCCACAATCATGGGAATTAATTTTGAGTTGCTCCCACCTTTGCTGCTATAACAGACCCCACTCTTCTGGGAAGGCTTTCCACTAGATGTTGGAACATTGCTGCGAGGACTTGCTTCCATTCAAGTTGGGCACTGATGTTGGGCGAAGTACGCTTGGCTCGCAGTCGGTGTTCCAATTCATTCCCGAGGTGTTCAATGGGTTGAGGTCAGGGCTCTGTGCAGGCCAGTCAAGTCCTTCCACACCGATCTCTACAAACAATTTCTGTATGGACCTCACTTTGTGCACAGGGGCATTGTCATGCTGAAACAGGAAAGGGCCTTCCCCAAACTGTTGCCACAAAGTTGGAAGCACAGAATTTGTCTAGAACATCATTGTATGCCATAATGTTAAATTCAATGGAACTAATGGACCTAGACCGAACCATGACATTTTACAAACTGACTTGTTGTAAAGGTGGCATCCTATGACAGTGCCACATTGAAAGTCGCTGAGCTCTTCAGTAAGGCCATTCTAATGCCAGTGTTTGCATGGCTGTGTTCTTGATTTTATACACCTGTCAGCAAAGGTGTGGCTGAAATAGTCAAATCCACAAATGTTTAAGGGATGTCCACATACTTTTGTATATATAGTGCATCTTAAACTTGATTGCTGATAGACCCAAAATGTTTTGCTTATGTCAACAATGGCCTAATGAAACAAATAGCAAAATATATTTTTTAGGTATTGTTTTCCTTTAAGTTAATGAATACAGAGAAAAGTACATAAAAAAGGGAATTACCTTCCATTTACAGGCACTTAACGTGGGTCGGAATTTCCCCTTGACTAGGCCAGTGCGTGGGTGAGAAGAACAGGGTCAGTCAGCAAACATTACCAAATATGCCATCAACAGTGTGGGTGTGACAGTGTTTCTACAATCCAACATTTCCCAAACTAGAAACTGGTCTGAGGTTGAACATTACCTTGATCAAAGATGACCCTTTATTGAACACACCAATACCTTTACACAGAGTACATCAACATGACCAGAAATGGGTGGGTGGGAGAGGTACATGGGGTGAAGATGTACATGTATAGCAAACATTACACATGAACATTGTGTGGGTGTTTCCAAAACGTATCGATACATTAACATTTTCTTATATCACAGATGACCACTTAACATATGAAATATAGAGAAACTAAAACGGTCTCCGTCTTTGCAAGTTCTTTAATAAAAATGTCAGTCATTTACATTTCTCAAATATCTGATTTTCTTTACATTATTATTCACCAATAGTTAACATGAACATCAAGCAAAGTAGAGTAAAACATCAGCATCTGTTCTGAACAGAGTTAACGTCAGAGTTAATTCAGGAAGTGACTGCTCGGACACCCCACCTTTTACCACTGTGATGGCACACCACAAGTTGTGGATAACATGAGGACACAGACATACACGGACAGTAATATGCTGGACTCTATTCTACACAGTTCATGGGTGAATGTTACACCAACATTTCAACCATCATATATCTTTGTTTCAAAATGTAAATGATGTCGAAACCAACATAAGGAAAGGTTTCTTTAGTTATGCCAAAAAATGGCATCTAACACACTTAACTGTTGAACCACTTGTTCTTCTTGATGGTTGCAGTCTTGTTGCCGCCCATCAGTTTCCTCTTGTATTGTTCAACCAGATTGTCAAAGCGGTCATCCTCTCGGCTCCTAAACCGCCTCTTGGCCCCTTTAGTCCTCTGGAAAACCAATGAAGACAGTCGAATGTATTACATGATGTTGGGGCCACGACATGCAGACATGGGTAATGTTTGTGTGTATTTGTGTGCATACCTGTGTAGGTTTCTCCAGTGACGTTGCTCCCGGTCTCTCTCTCCTGCTGGAACCGATCCTGGGCTTCTTAGGCTGAGCAGGCTTTCCCTTATCACGCGCCCTGCAGGACCAAAATTATACCATGTAGTATGGGTTACAATGTGATAGGTACAGTGTGTGTGTGTGTGTGTGTGTGTGTGTGTGTGTATTACCTTATCTTTGGGCCATGGTGAGAGGGCTGGGATAGAACCTTCCTTCGTTTCTTTCCATCCTCCAGTTCTACGTGTTCTAGAACTGAGGTGGTCTGGAAGCCTGAGTACTGCCTGCCCTGCTTCTGTTGCTGAGTCTGAGCCTTGGCCTGTGGCTGGGGGGGAGGTACTAGACGAGAGAGAAAGGAATGGAAGGAAATATCAGCGACAACCAAAAAGCAAAAAGAACATAGAAAATTAGGGAAATGTTAAAAATGACAAACATTTGCAGTTCCACCAGAATTGATGAGCTGTGTGTGTGTTATATTCAGGGTTAGGGCAGAAGTGTAGAGCGTCATACCTCCATCCTTTCTGCCCTGACCGGATGGTGCCGACTGTGTCTTCGCTGACCCCTCCTTTGTTACCATGTTACTATGGGGTTTAGACACACCCTTCTGAGGTCCAAGCCTGCCTCCTGACTGCGGCTGCATCTTCCCTCTTGCCATAGGGCCACGCCTCTTAAAACGCTCCTGGAAACCATGGAGACAGGAAAATGTGTTACTCTTAATCTTAACCATCATCACACACCAACATAAACAGCAGAGAAGACACACCTTGACTTGTTGTTGTCGCATTTCTTTCATTTTCAAGAGAGAACTCAACAATGGGTCTCTGTAGACAGACAACGTAAATCACTCAAGGAAAAAAAAAACCTGTGAATAGTATTCTCAATAACATATTCTCATCATTTAGCAAGACCCTCATTATTGATCAGATGCTGTAGGTTGCCAAACCAAATGTGTGTACGTGCAATTTGACATTCTCTTTATATTCCTCAGGGACAATAACTATTGATGACTAGAATGTTTGAGTCCAGACGCAATATTGTTCAGAGATAAAATGAATGCAATTACTGACATCAGCTACTGAGAGCCAAAGACAACATCCTGAAACATAACCTGGCATTCACCCTCAAACACAGCTGCATTCTGTCGAGTACAAGGTTGAGGACATGCATACACACACACATAGATCAACAAAGACACAGCGTCACACAAACACACCTTGGTGTTTCCGTAGATGTCAGGGTTATTGTTGAGGTGTCATAGTGTCTTCAGAGCGTGTTCATGATCTTGGAACTGAACAAAGCCGTAACCTAGCGACCGGCCTAACACCTGACCCCGCTCTGGCTTCTTATCATACATCACCCTGCACTTGAGAGAGAAAGACAGCGAGAGAGAGAGAGGGGGCATACAGATAGAGATGGTGAGGAAAAGAAAGGGGGTGAGAAGCAAATGATAAACAAAGAGACAATTGCGGAAAGAGGTTGTAAAGAGACAAATTAAAGGCCATTCAACATGGACAGGGCAGCTTTATAGGACAATACAGTGCCTTCAGAAAGTATTTACACCCCTTTACTTTTTCCACATTTTGTTGTTACAAAGTGGGATTAAAATGCATTTAATGTCATTTTTTCCATCAACAATCTACACAAAATTCTGAAATGTCAAAGAGGAAGAAAAATTCTAACATTTGTATAAAAAAAAAACAGAAAAACCCAGTAATTAAATAAGTATTCAACCCACTGAGTCAGTACATGTTAGATTCACCTTTGGCAGCGATTCTTTCTGGGTAAGTCTTTAAGAGCTTTCCACACCTGGATTGTGCAATATTTGCCCATTATTCTTTTCAAAATTCTGTCAAATTGGTTGCTGAGCATTGCTAGATAGCCATAGATTTTTAAGCAGATTTAAGTCAAAACTGTAACTCGGCCACTCAGGAACATTCACTGTCTTTTTGGTAAACAAGGCCAGTGTAGATTTGGCCTTGTGTTTTAGGTTTTTGTCTTGTTGAATGGTGAATTAATCTGCCAGTGTCTAGTGGAAAGCAGACTGAAGCAGGTTTTCCTCTAGGATTTTGCCTGTGCTTAGCTCCATTCCGTTTCTTTTTTATCCTAAAAAAACTCCCCGGTCCGTAACGATTGCAAATCATACCCATAACATGATTCAGCCACCACTATGCTTGAAAATATGGAAAATGGTACTCAGTAATGTGTTGTATTGGATTTGCCCCCAAACATAACACTTTGTATTCAGGACAAAAAAAAATATTGCTATGCAGTATTACTTTAGTACCTTGTTGTAAACAGGCTGCATGTTTTGGAATATTTTTGTTCTGTACAGTGTTCCTTCTTTTCACAATGTCAATTAGGTTAGCATTGTGGACTAACTACAATGTTGTTGATACATCCTCAGTTTTCTCCTATCACAGCCATTAAACTCTGTTTTAAAGTCACCATTGGCCTCATAGTGAAATCCCTGAGCGGTTTCCTTCTTCTCCAGCAACTGAGGTAGGAAGGACGCATGTATCTTAGTGACTTGGTGTATTGATACAACATCCAAAGTGTAATAACTTCACCATGCTCAAAGGGATATTCAATGTCTGCTTTATCATTTTTTTTACCCATCTACCAATAGGTGCTCTTCTTTGTGAGGCATTGGAAAACCTCCCTGATCTTTCTGGTTCAATCTGTTTGAAATTCACTGCTCGGCTGAGGGAGCTTACAGATCATTTTATATGTGGGATACAGAGATGAGGTATTCATTAAAAATCATGTTAAAACACTTATTGCACACAGTGAGGCCATGCAACTTATTATGTGACTTGTTAAGCACATGTTTACTCCTGAACTTATTTAGGCTTGCCATAACAAAGGGGTTGAATACTTATTGACAAGACTTTTCAGCTTTTAATTTGTAATTAATTTGTAAACATTTCTAAAAACATAATTACACTGACATTATGGGTGGGTCAATTTAATACATTTTGAACTCAGGCTGTAAAGCAAAAAAATGTGGCACCTGAATGTGACTTTGAAGAAGAGGAGGAAGAAGAAGAAACCATTAGAACAAAAAGTCAAGGGGGTGTGAATACTTTCTGAAGGCACTGTAGTGCTACCTGGTGGTCACTAATAGTTCACCCAGAGCAGCTATTCCAAAACTGGGTTTTATTTTTTGGGGTAAAAATATTATTTCTTTCCATGTTTTTTTCTTCACATTTTCAAACAGTCAATATATATTTTCCAACGGGGCTATACATTTGGGTGAGGTTTTTTCCTCGCCTGAGTAGCCTCGTTTCACTGACCATCTAGTGTTCAGTGAAATAACAACACAATGTCAAATACAGGTAGCCTAGTCAAATAATTAACATCCAATCACATTAACCGTTACCATCTCGTGAGAATTCCACTAATGGTCCGTATGTAGCCAAACGTAGCTGCTGCTCATGTTGGTTTCTGTACTGATGGCGCAAAAGCCATGAGACATAGTAGAGTGTTAACATGCGTGCAAGCAGTTGCTCCTGATGCCACTTGGGTACACTGCAGCATCCACCGAGAGGCTCTTGCTGCCAAGGGAATGCCCAATAGCTTGAAAGACGTTTTGGACACTACAGTTAAAATGGTAACTTTGTTAAAGCAAGGCCCCTGAACTCTCGTGTATTTTCTGCACTATGCAATGACATGGGCAGCGACCATGTAACGCTTTTACAACATAAGTACGCTGGTTATCAAGGGGCAAAGTATTGACACGTTTTTTTTTTTTAATTGAGAGACCAGCTTAAAGTTCTCTTTACTAACCATAATTGTCACTTGTCTGACCGCTTGCACTATGACAAGTTTCTCACACGACTGGCCTATCTGGGTGATGTTTTTTCTCTCCTGAATGATCTGAATCTAGGATTACAGAGACTCTCCGCAACTATATTCAATGTGCGGGACAAAATTGAGGCTATAATTAAGAAGTTGGAACACTTCCCTGTCTGCATTAACAAGGACAGCACAGGTCTTTCCATCATTGTATGATTTATTTGTGTGCAAATGAACTCAAGCTTACGGACAATGTCAAATGTAATATAGCGAAGCACCTGAGTGAATTAGGTGCGAAATTACACAGGTACTTTCCTGAAACAGATAACACAAACAACTGGATTTGTTATCCCTTTCATGCCCTGCCTCCAGTCCACTTACCGATATCTGAACAAGAGACAGGGATGCAAACTGGTGAGGGCCCAAAAAGGTGACACTTTTTTGTTGCACTGAACATTCTAAAAATCCCTGCTAGGGGGAAATGCAAGTTTTAACTAATTAAAAAACAAAGAATATGATCTACATGCTCAGTCTGTGGGTGTAAAATAAAAAGTGGTTAATGTGAACCTAACTCACAGCAAAAAAAATAATAATTGTTGCCTAGACTTTACTGCAAATGACACACAAGTCTTGAGAAAAAAACTATACACTAATATTGCAGTTAGCCATGACAGCCTTTATAATAGAATGCTTGTGACCACACACCCACACATCTAAATATTGCACTTGGGGGAAAAAACATCTAAAGTAGAAATAGAATTAAACAAACAGGCATTCTATTTTTGCTCTATTATAGAGGCCACTATAGTAGACATCGATCAAGTGCACAAGGCTACATGTGTGCAAAAATAACGTTCACCAAGTTAAAAAAATTTAATAATCTCCCCTCACTCACACACGTGGTACTGTCAAGTTCAACACAAGCAATACCTTTGGGCTACACTGGAGGTTACTACATTGTAGAACAGATGTCAACAGTCAGAAAATGTCCAATGTGCCAGCAGCAGAGCATGAGACGCTTTTGTTGGCATAATTGATCTCTTTCAGGCAGACCTGACATACCCATTTTTATCCACTGTACTGAAAAAGTGAGAAAGAGGAAAAGTGTGTGGTGTTCCTTTCACCTCTATAGGTTTCTCTGGTTAACTTAGCTAACGGAGAATTCGATCCTGCTAGCAAGATAACATTACTTAAAATGCTAACAATACTTGTTCCACGACACTTTCTCCCTCACCTCAAACTTTCCAAATGCCAGTTGTTTTTCAGTTACAGCTCATGAAGTATGCTTCATCACCTTCTCACCCCTGTCTCCGTGGTCAGGCTTCTCACCTACCTCTTCGTTATCGTTCAGGAGACGAGCTGATGTAAATGGAAAACTGCCTTTCTACTCTCTGCTGTCTTTCCAGAGGATGCGCTGATGCTATAATTGGCAATTTGGTTGTCTCTTCTCTCTTTAGTCACGTGCTGCATTCTGCTGTTACGATTGGCTGAGCCTTGGATACAGCCAGTATTGCTCCAAACGCGCATCACTCGTTCGCTTACAGCCTGTAGTCTGATCCAAAGCCCCCCCTCTCTCCCAAGAACAGCCAGTAGTCTGATCCAAAGCCCCCCCTCCCCCCAAACTTCTTGGATACAGCCAGTATTGTTCCAAACGAGCATCACTCGTTCGCTTACAGCCTGTAGTCTGATCCAAAGCCCCCTATCCCTCCAAAACCTTTCTCATCAGATCTACACGAATCACGTAGGTCACCTATTTTGGATTCAAAACAGCGAATTTTGCCAAAAGGTGACTAGTTTGCATCCCTGAAGAGAGCCTCATCGAAATTGCAACAAGCGGTTCTGTGAAAATGTAATTTAATCAGAAGCCACTGCCAGATTTCTGGATTGGGCTGTGCTCAGAGTATCCTGCCTTGGCAAATCGCGCTGTTTAGACACAGATGCCCTTTTGCAACCACGTACCTATGTGAAATTGGATTCTCGGCCCTCACTAGCATGAAAACTAAATACAGGCACAGAGTGTGTGTGGAAAATGATTTAAGACTGAGACTCTCCAATACAACCCAACATTGCAGAGTTATGTGCATCCTTTCAAGCACACCCTTCTCATTAACCTGTGGTGAGTTATTCACAATTTTGTATTAACAAATAAGGTTTTATATGTAAGATGGTTAAGAGCAAAATTATTGATTATTATTATTTGTGCCCTGGTCTTATAAGAGCTCTTTGTCACTTCCCACGAGCAGGGTTGTGACAAAAACTCACTCATTCTTATGTTTAATAAATGTATCGTATAGTGTGTGTGTGTGTGTGTGTGTGTGTGTGTGGCAGGCTTACAATGATGGCAAAAAACAACATTTGAGAGTGCGCTGACCCTGGTGCTAGAGGGGGCACGCAGCTGGAGGTTGAATGTTTGAATGTTTGAGGTACAGGACTATAAAAAGTTTGGGAACCACTGACCCAGAGAGATGAGGACCTATTGACAGATTTGACTGGGATGGAAACAGCTATGGAAATGTGCTAGTAGTGTCTTACCTCGGTAATGAGGACCCCCTTGCCAGCTCCTGCAGAGCTCAGACAGAGTTGTCCTAGTTGTTTGCTGTCTACAGACTTGGGCAGGTTGTGGATACACAAGCGGGTCTTGGACACAAACACATTCATGTCCCGTAGCTTGGTCCGCTTCAGGTCCTCAAAATAACACAGAAGGAGAGTGTTAGCCTTCCTCAAGAAAACGCACACTGAGGACACAAGCCCCAAGTTACCAACACACTGTGTTGTGATTGTAACACTATGATGCTCTGATTGGTTAAAAAACAGGAAGTACTTACTCTGGTCCTCTTGGTCATGTCTGCTGCTGGAACACCCTCAGCTGCCTTAGTTCCTGCCCGTATCACTCAGAGAAAGAGGTATGAGATGGAGGGTTGGGGAGAGGAGAGGAAAAGGGAGGAGAAAGGAGGTGTAACTTACATCCCTCTCTACTGGTATCTTCCGGTTTGGAGCGAGCAGTCGCACCACGCTTCGCTCCACAGGTAATATTACACTTCACTACATTACAACGGCTTGATTTGTTTGATCTGAGCAATTCTTCTTAGCTAGCTACATAGCCGTCTTTGTATGAAAGATAATTTGTGTAGTTTAGAGTAATTGAGTAATTATCGAGGCTAGCTATCTTCGTCCTCCTAACGTAGTCAACACTGCTAGCTGCTAGCTAGCTAGTCATCACTGCTAGCTAGCCAACTTCTACCGACTAGCAGCAATGCAGAAACTATTACATTACAACGTAACGACTTGATTAGTGTGGTGTTAGTGTTAGTTAGCCAGCTACATAGTTGTCTTTGCTGTCTCTGTATCTAAGATAATCGTGTAGTTTGAGTTTGAGTATTATCGAGGTGCGCTAGCCAGCCGCGACGCGGCGCTGACTTAGTCAACACACCTAGTCATCATTAACCCACTGCCAGCTAGCCAACCGTTACCGACTAGCAGCGCTGTAGATACTAATACTTTACAACGGAACTATTTGACTAGTGCAGTGTTACCTAGCTAGCTACTTAGTTGTCTTTGTCATAGCTTGATAATTGTTAGCTAGCCAGCCATCGAGGTTAGCTAGCCAGCTATTTCCGTCCCCCGCGACGCCATTTTTCCTAACCCAGCCAACTATTACCGACGAGCAGCATTGTAGAAACTAAATACATTACAAGGAACGTCTTGATTAGTGTTATGTTAGCTACAAAGTTGCTTTGTATCATGACAAGGTGTAGTACTGAAACTATCGAGGTTACCTAGCCAGCTACACGTTCAAAGTCAACAACGCAGCCACTGCTAGCTAGCCTACTCCACCAGCCAGCAGTACTGTATCATTTTAGTCAATAAGATTTTTGCAACGTAAGCTTAACTTCCTGAACATTCGAGACGTGTAGTCCACTTGTCATTCCAATCTCCTTTGCATTAGCGTAGCCTCTTCTGTAGCTTGTCTACTATGTGTCTGTCTATCCCTGCTCTCTCTCCTCTGCACAGGCCATACAAACGCTCCACACCGCATGGCCGCTGCCACTCTAACCTGGTGGTCCCAGCGCGCACGACCCACGTGGAGTTCCAGGTCTCCGGCAGCCTCTGGAACTGCCGGTCTGCGGCCAACAAGGCTGAGTTCATCTCAGCCTATGCTACCCTCCAGTCCCTAGACTTCCTGGCGCTGACGGAAACATGGATTACCACAGATAACACTGCTACTCCTACTGCTCTCTCCTCGTCTGACTACGTGTTCTCGCATACCCCTAGAGCATCGAGCCAGCGGGGTGGTGGCACTGGAATCCTCATCTCTCCCAAGTGGACATTCTCTCTTTCTCCCCTGACCCATCTGTCTATCTCCTCATTTGAATTCCATGCTGTCACAGTTACCAGCCCTTTCAAGCTTAACATCCTTATCATTTATCGCCCTCAAGGTTCCCTTGGAGAGTTCATCAATGAGCTTGACGCCTTGATAAGTTCCTTTCCTGAGGATGGCTCACCTCTCACAGTTCTGGGTGACTTTAACCTCCCCACGTCTACCTTCGACTCATTCCTCTCTGCCTCCTTCTTTCCACTCCTCTCCTCTTTCGACCTCACCCTCTCACCTTCCCCCCTACTCACAAGGCAGGCAATACGCTTGACCTCATCTTTACTAGATGCTGTTCTTCCACTAATCTCATTGCAACTCCCCTCCAAGTCTCCGACCACTACCTTGTATCCTTTTCCCTCTCGCTCTCATCCAACACTTCTCACTCTGCCCCTACTCGGATGGTATTGCGCCGTCCCAACCTTCGCTCTCTCTCTCCCGCTACTCTCTCCTCTTCCATCCTATCATCTCTTCCCTCTGCTCAAACCTTCTCCAACCTATCACCTGATTATGCCTCCTCAACCCTCCTCTCCTCCCTCTCTGCATCCTTTGATTTCCTCTGTCCCCTATCCTCCAGGCCGGCTCGGTCCTCCCCTCCTGCTCCGTGGCTCGACGACTCACTGCGAGCTCACAGAACAGGGCTCTGGGCAGCCGAGCGGAAATGGAGGAAAACTCGCCTCCCTGCGGACCTGGCATCCTTTCACTCCCTCCTCTCTACATTTTCCTCTTCTGTCTCTGCTGCTAAAGCCACTTTCTACCACTCTAAACTCCAAGCATCTGCCTCTAACCCTAGGAAGCTCTTTGCTACCTTCTCCTCCCTCCTGAATCCTCCTCCCCCTCCCCCCCCCCCCCTCCCCCCCCCCCCCCCCCTCCCCCCCCCCCCCCCCCTCCCTCTCTGCGGATGACTTCGTCAACCATTTTGAAAAGAAGGTTGACGACATCCGATCCTCGTTTGCTAAGTCAAACGACACTGCTGGTCCTGCTCACACTGCCCTACCCTGTGCTTTGACCTCTTTCTCCCCTCTCTCTCCAGATGAAATCTCGCGTCTTGTGACGGCCGGCCGCCCAACAACCTGCCACCTTGACCCTATCCCCTCCTCTCTTCTCCAGACCATTTCCGGAGACCTTCTCCCCTACCTCACCTCGCTCATCAACTCATCCTTGACCGCTGGCTACGTCCCTTCCGTCTTCAAGAGAGCGAGAGTTGCACCCCTTCTGAAAAAACCTACACTCGATCCCTCCGATGTCAACAACTACAGACCAGTATCCCTTCTTTCCTTTCTCTCCAAAACTCTTGAACGTGCCGTCCTTGGCAAGCTCTCTTGCTATCTCTCTCAGAATGACCTTCTTGATCCTAATCAGTCAGGTTTCAAGACTGGGCATTCAACTGAGACTGCTCTTCTCTGTGTCACGGAGGCTCTCCGCACTGCTAAAGCTAACTCTCTCTCCTCTGCTCTCATCCTTCTAGACCTATCTGCTGCCTTTGATACCGTGAACCATCAGATCCTCCTCTCCACCCTCTCCGAGCTGGGCATCGCCGGCGCCGCCCACGCTTGGATTGCGTCCTACCTGACAGGTCGCTCCTACCAGGTGGCGTGGCGAGAATCTGTCTCCGCACCACGTGCTCTCACCACTGGTGTCCCCCAGGGCTCTGTTCTTGGCCCACTCCTATTCTCGCTATACACCAAGTCACTTGGCTCTGTCATATCCTCACATGGTCTCTCATATCATTGCTATGCAGATGACACACAATTAATCTTCTCCTTTCCCCCTTCTGACAACCAGGTGGCGAATCGCATCTCTGCATGTCTGGCAGACATATCAGTGTGGATGACGGATCACCACCTCAAGCTGAACCTCGGCAAGACGGAGCTGCTCTTCCTCCTGGGGAAGGACTGCCCGTTCCATGATCTCGCCATCACGGGTGACCCGATCCTGTAGGTTCATGTTCTACAACATTCGCAGAGTACGACCCTGCCTCACCCTGTACGACCCTGCACTTGTCATCTCCCGTCTGGATTATTGCAACTCGCTGTTGGCTGGGCTCCCTGCCTGTGCCATTAAACCCCTACAACTCATCCAGAACGCCGCAGCCCGTCTGGTGTTCAACCTTCCCAAGTTCTCTCACGTCACCCCGTTCCTCCGCTCTCTCCACTGGCTTCCAGTCGAAGCTCGCATCCGCTACAAGACCATGGTGCTTGCCTACGGAGCTGTGAGGGGAACGGCACCCCCGTACCTTCAGGCTCTGATCAGGCCCTACACCCAAACAAGGGCACTCCGTTCATCCACCTCTGGCCTGCTCGCCTCCCTACCTCTGAGGAAGCACAGTTCCCGCTCAGCCCAGTCAAAACTGTTCGCTGCTCTGGCACCCCAATGGTGGAACAAGCTCCCTCACGACGCCAGGACAGCGGAGTCAATCACCACCTTCCGGAGACACCTGAAACCCCACCTCTTCAAGGAATACCTGGGATAGGATAAAGTAATCCTTCTAACCCCCCCCCCTTAAAAGATTTAGATGCACTTTTGTAAAGTGGTTGTTCCACTGGATATTATAAGGTGAATGCACCAATTTGTAAGTCGCTCTGGATAAGAGCGTCTCCTAAATGACTTAAATGTAAATGTAAATGTAGCCAGGTAGAGGTTCCTGGTCCCTGTATGTGTTTTGACCTCTTGTCCTTCAGTTTGACGGCATCCTCTCTGCTTACCGCTGCTACGATGTTCAGCTTTCTACCATCCACACGGATACCCTCGCTCTAAGACAGACAAACATGTTACCCCCAAACATACATTACAGCAACTCAGAGCTCATCAGAAGAGATGTACCTGTAGAATACATGAGTCATTTATCCTATTCCGTCTCACCTCTGACTCATCCTCCGCAGCAGCAATGCATTTCTCTGCTGCTTCTTTAGACTTGAACTGAGCAAAGGCAATACCTGACCAGACAACAGAGCACAGTCAACAACCATTACCAACCAACACAGTCATGATTCAATGTCTACTATCTGACTGGCATCACTTCATGGCATTGTTTAAGTTTGGGCAGGGGACAGAGCTAGAGATAGAATTATGTTGTGTTGGAGGCAGGACTATACCTTTAGAGTGTTCAGTGTCTGGGTGTAGGCAGATCTTGATGTACTTCAGTTCTCCATACTGCAGTAACACCTCCTCCAAGCCCTCCTCCTCCGTATCAAACGACAGGTTCCTGATAAAGATGGTTTTGCCCTCATTGACGTCTGATGGTAGGGGCTTTCTGTTGGCTGCATGATGGACAGAGAGAGCGAGAGCCAGCGCCAGCAAGAGGCAGCACCAGAGAGAGCCAGCGCCAGAGAGAGCCAGAGAGAGCGAGAGCCAGCCAGAGAGAGCCAGAGCCAGAGAGAGCGAGAGCCAGAGAGAGCGAGAGCCAGAGAGAGCGAGAGCCAGAGAGAGCGAGATCCAGAGAGAGCGAGAGCCAGAGAGAGCAAGAGCCAGAGAGAGCGAGAGCCAGAGCGTTGGAGGGGTTCAAACAGAAGGCAGCCTGGAACATACACATTGATATTTCATCAAGAGAAAGACAACTGTTTCATACCAGAATCCTCACAGTCATCATCTTCATCGTTGTCTTCATCAGACCCAAGATCACTTTTTTTCATCATCATCTGCCCCCTGAGACTCTGCATCGTCATTCTTCTCAACACCCTCCTCCTCTGACGGGGTGTCTGGATGCTGAGCTGACTTAGAGATGACTCTATAGAAAGAAGAACTATTAAACACAACACTTCAACAATATCCTGGCGGAAATACTCCAGTCCTCAGAACCAAAGACTGGCCAAAGAAGATCAACTTAGACATAAAATGGGTTATTTGGATCCTGATTGGTTAACTGCCTGTTAACAGTTCAATTTGAATTATCAATGCAGATCTACTGTCCTACAGCCCAGCCAGGCAATTTATAAACTTAATCTCCCCTGGAAAAAAGTTGACATTATTAACTCATTCTACTAGGCAAGCATTTGGTTTGCAACAGTTGGGGTTTGACTAAATCTTGCTGCTTGCTTTTCTGACATGTGCAACAATGTTACAGTTTTTTTTTGGGCAATCTCCACCCTTCCATAGGAGAGAATAAACATGACTGACAATCTCTGAGCCAGACGAATACATTTATCAGGATCATTTTAATGGATATATCAAAAGAACTGGCAACAGAAACAAACGTAAAACAAATGTCTGTTGTCATTTCAGCTGCTTGATTTGCTTGTGAGTTAGCTTTAGTTGGCTAGCTAGCAAAGAAGAAGTAGCTAGCCTGCATGGCAACCTTTTTTGCTTAGAATGTTTGTAATAGACAAAGCTTGTTTGGCTTTTGCCCGGACTATATCATCTGGTGGAAGGACGGAATTAAATAAATGTACTCATTTTCATTTATGAAAACATGTCATTCATCTTTAAAAATATATGTTGGTAACCATTTTCTAAAACAGGAATGATAGTGAATAACAGCCTCCTATGGGCTGTTTCCCCTGACCCCCCCAGGCTGTGTTGGGTCTTCAGACAGCCCTTAGTCGGCAGTTATTCACACGATAATCCCTAGGTTCTCATGCCTTATTGCTTAATTACGTCTAGATCAAGGTCTACATCTTTACAGCCCATCTCAAACTGAGGACATGCAGAAATAGAGATTAAAAAGACAGCAAAAGCTCATACTTGTTCTCTTCTACTTCTTCCTCCTCTTCAGAGTCACTTTCAGGTGCCGGTTTCTCTGCTGTGACCTTTTCCTCTTTCTTAGCTCCTGGCTGAGTAGCGACAAACTTGTCTTTAGCCACAGCCCAATCAACAGCTACCTGCCTTCCTGTAAAGAACAGAGGAGAGAACGACTTGATTGCACAGATGAAGCCACAGTAGACTATTGAGATGTGCCCCATCTTTATCAGAGATATTCACAGGGCAGAAAAAGGTCTCACACACACTGTTAAGAATACTATTTTCTCATGATTATTCCCTATTGGAATATGGCCTCTAGGTACCCTCTCTCAGGCCAGAGGTCACCGTAAAGCAGGCCTCAGTAAATGGTATCTTGGCCCCTGAGCCATAACCATAGGTGTCCTTAAATGATTAAGATGTTTCAAATGTATAGTCTATTCAACCCCAAGGTCTCCACCTTGATCAAATGTTTTGGCACCGGGCACGGAAGTGTGAAACAACAAACAGATATGGCAGAGTATTTAGACCAGACCTCCCCGCTGGAGGGTGAGAGATTTGCTGCAAACCTCTTAAAGGAACATATGTCTTCACATATACACATATGTCTGTCTTTGTCAATTCAACTTTTAATTTTTCATCTAGCAGTTCTCCATACCTTGACCAGGTTTTCAATTCCTAGCACACACACACACACACACACACACACACACACACACACACACACACACACACACACACACACACACACACACACACACACACACACACACACACACACACACACACACACACACACACACCAGGTTAAGGAGTCTCACCTTTGACCTCCTTTAGGTTTATTGCTTTCAAGGCCTTTCCTGCCTTCAAGACGTTCTTAAACTGGACAAACGCAAAGCCCCGCATCTTTCCATCTGATGAAACACACACGGGAAGGTAAACAAAATGAGGAATAGTCAGACAGCAGATAGAAAACATGTTACTGACTCTGTAGTTGTCTTTACGCAACTAAATCCACAAAGGCTCAACCGTGCTTAGTGTGGTTGGGTGGTGATTCTCTCAAGTTAAAGTCTGTACCTTATTTAAGGGGGATGTTAGCCTCCAGAACTGTCCCAAACTTGGCAAAGGTCTGCTTCAGATCATCCTCAGAGCACTGTGAAAACACAAGACAAACATTAACAACTAACTGCAGACAAAGCATCCTCACACCAGTGGGAGGCCAAAGGGAAATATTGTTTGTCTGTGTGTGTCTGTTAGTTATGCAAGGGTTGACTCGTAACCCACAGTCCCTGCGGTTATATCAGCGGGGTGGGCAGGTTTAAGGCAATGAAATATTGTGTGGTTGAAAGGCGGGTGGGTGGCGGGTGGGTTGAATAAAGAGAAAACAATGCATTAAAAATCCATAAATGTACACAGTGAACAAGACAATAGGAACACCTTCCTAATATTGAGTTTCGCCCCCTTTTGCCCTCAGCCTCAATTCATTGGGACATGAACTCTACAAGGTTTTGAAAGCATTCCACAGAGATGCTGGCCCATGTTGACTCCAATGCTTCCCACAGTTGTGTCAAGTTGGCTGGATGTCCTTTGGGTGGTGGACCATTCTTGATACACACGGGAAACTATTGAGTGTGAAAAACTCTGCAGCGTTGCAGTTCTTGACACACTCAAACCAGTGCGGTTGGCACCTACTATCATACCCCGTTCAAAGACACTTAAATATTTTGTCTTGCCCATTCACCCTCTGAATGGCACACATACAATAGGTCTCAATTGTCTCAAGGCATAAACATCCTTCTTGAACCTTTCTCTTCCCTTTCATCTACAGTGATTGAAATGGATTTAACAAGTGACATCAATAAGGGACCACAGCTTTCACCTGGTCAAATCGGTGTCATGGAAAGAGCAGGTGTTCCTAATGGTTTGTACACTTAGTATAATTATTGTGACATTCATATCTATGGGCTACATTTAGGTTTTTCTTTCATTGTTTTTTAATCTGCTGTTGGTACGTAGCCTAAGCCTAAACTTCATGGCCTAACTGTAGCGTGCACCAAATACACACCAATTACGAAACGCATTGGGGAACTTGGGCAGAAAAAGTTAACTATGATCCACTGAGGCAACAAGTTCAGCGTTTCATTCAATAAGAGAAAAGCTGCAAAATTGAGAGTTGAAAATAAATAGAAAGGAGGGCCAGAACAGTATACTAATGATTGGGAAAGATTAAATTAAGTGGTAAAAAGAGGATGATTGTGCGATGATTGCGAAGCACTATACAAATTCAACCTCTCACAATGCCTATAATAACATTAACTCCCTCAGAATTAAGCATTTCTTGCATTAAAATTATACACCAAATGTAACATTTTTACTCTGGATCAGGAGTGGAGAAATATGATCTCTTCATCAGCATCATAAAATATGCATCCGAGCCGAACTGAAATCTTATCAAAAACATGTTGAGTCATTTTAACTGCTACTAATTTCCTTAAAACCGGTCACTGATGCCATTTGGAAATTTAGCATAGAAAAACTTGTACAGCTTATTTTTATTGCATTTTCTCCCTGGTCCCTAAACATATTTGCTGCGGGAGAGAAGCAGAGATGAAAGAGGAAAGAGAAAAACTATCGATTACATCAATTTATGGCATTCTGGTGAGCAGGGGTTTATTTGACAGAAGAGAAGCTGCATGTATCTAATTATAGACAAGTTGACTAAGCCTAAAATGTTGGAAACGATAAGCAAAAACATAAGCCTATCTAAAAAGGCCCGTCAAAAACGAATTTGGGCCATCTCTGACTGTGCAGCGCATTTTCTATATTTGCGTGTTATAGTTAGGTGCAGGCAGTGGCGGTTCTAGCTTGTATGGCTCCCTGGGCGAACCCCCCCCCCCCCCCCCCAAAAAAACACAATTCTGCACTAATTATAATTTTATTCAGACATTTGGAAAACAAATGTAAAAAAATCATAACATTTAAAACTATATAAATATACAAATATACACAAAAAGACTCAAATATCAAAAAGTAGAAACAAAGACAAACAAATTGTAGTATATAAATACAAATAAAAAAAATAAAAAATGACACTATTACCCAATTGCTAACAAAAACAATACACAAATAAAACTAAATT
The DNA here is from genome assembly GCF_965601325.2 of Salmo salar. Taxonomy (NCBI): domain Eukaryota; kingdom Metazoa; phylum Chordata; class Actinopteri; order Salmoniformes; family Salmonidae; genus Salmo; species Salmo salar. Next base: position 95,955,919 of record NC_138300.1, read on the forward strand.
GCACAAATTCTATATCACACAAAGAATAACACACTTATAAAAAAGAGAACCTGATTAGATTATTGCACTTCAAAACAAGAAACACAAACTAAATTGCACAACTAATTGTATTAGTACCGTACAAAGTCAGAGATGCAGTATTTGATAGATTCCCCCTTTCTCCCTACCTCGGGCTTCCAGTGGGGAGACCTGAGGTCAACCTACCCCCGCTCCCCCTACCTCTGGCTTCCAGTGGAGAGACCTGAGGTCAACCTACCCCCCTTCCCTACCTCGGGCTTCCAGTGGGGAGACCTGAGGTCAACCTACCCCCGCTCTCCCTACCGCGGGCTTCCAGTGGGGAGACCTGAGGTCAACCTACCCCCTATCCCTACCTCGGGCTTCCAGTGGGGAGACCTGAGGTCAACCTACCCCCGCCTCTCCTACCTCGGGCTTCCAGTGGGGAGACCTGAGGTCAACCTACCCCCCTCCTACCTCGGGATTCCAGGGGGGAGACCTGAGGTCAACCTACCCCTGCCCCCTCCCCATCTTGTACTTCTGAGTGGGAGACCTTCCCAGGCAGTAGCCTGCCTAGACCACAAACTAGAATCAGGGCGCCCACTCCGACAAAGTTAATTGACCTACAGTCCCACACGGTGACATGATATCATTGACGTGACGTGCAAATGAGCAATAGAAAATCGATCGCGCAAATGTCACGATTTGGAATATATATTTTTTTTTGTGCAGGCGTCCTCCAGGCGGTCGTTACATGCATCTACTGGCAGACTCCGGACGAAAATTGTTAGGGCTGACATTGTTTATTATTTACTAATCTTTAGCTAGTTTCGTCTGACAACTGTTGCTTTTTTTTTGCCAGTCAACCAACGTCAAATGGAGCACACTGGCAAGCTAACTGGCTACTTTCTTTCCGGTACTTTCAAAAGTATTGTCTCCCCAGCGAATTCTAATCTTCACTTCCAAGACATAGATACAATTATCAAAATAATATAAAAATTGTATGAAAGAATGGTAACCGCTAGTAGCTAAATGGTAAACACACGTTTTCTCAACGACGCAGTCATCTTCTAATTGTAAGGAAGTTGTCATCGGTAATTTCCGATGCCAGTTCTGACAACCGACGGAATCTGACTGAGCACCGCGCCGATCTGCGTCACAAATAAACGTTTTGGATGCTGATTCTCTCCCACAACTTGGAGATAGATCCGGCAAGCAAGGTGTTTTCCCGGGAACTGCTCACACGCACCTGTTAGGCATAGTAACAGAGTTGTGGGAGAGAAGCAGCGAATCAGCATCCCACACTTTTTTTTGTGATGCAGATCGGCGCGGCGGTTAGTAAAATCAAATCACATTTTATTGGTCACATACAAATGGTTCGCAGATGTTAATGCGAGTGTAGCGAAATGCTTGTACTTCTAGTTCAGACAGTGCAGTAGTATCTAACAATTCCCCAACATCTACAGTTGAAGTCGGAAGTTTACATACACTTAGGTTGGGGTATTTAAATCTCATTTTTCAACCACTACACAAATTTCTTGTTACTATAGTTTTGGTAAGTCGGTTAGGACATCTACTTTGTGCATGACACAAGTCATTTTTACAACAATTGTTTAGACAGATTATTTGACTGTATCACAATTCCAGTGGGTCAGAAGTTTACATACACTAAGTTGACTGTGCCTTTAAACAGTTTGGAAAATTCCAGAAAATGATGTCATGGCTTTAGAAGCTTCTGATAGGCTAATTGACATCATTTGAGTCAATTGGAGGCGTACCTGTGGATGTATTTCAAGGCCTACCTTCAAAGTCAGTGCCTCTTTGCTTGACATCATGGAACAATCAAAAGAATCAGCCAAGACCTCAGAAAAAAGATTGTAGACCTCCACAAGTCTGGTTCATCCTTGGGAGCAATTTCCAAACGCCTGAAGGTACCACGTTCATCTGTACTAACAACAGTACGCAAGTATAAACACCATGGGACCACGCAGCCATCATACCGCTCAGGAAGGAGACGCGTTCTGTTCCCTAGAGATGAACGTACTTTGGTGTGAAAAGTGCAAATCAATCCCAGAACAACAGCAAAGGACCTTGTGAAGATGCTGGAGGAAACGGGTACAAAAGTATCTATATCCACAGTAAAACGAGTCCTATATCGACATAACCTGAAAGGCCGCTCAGCAAGGAAGAAGCCAGTGCTCCAAAAACACTATAAAAAAGCCAGACTACGGTTTGCAACTGCAAATGGGGACAAAGATCATACTTTTTGGAGAAATGTCCTCTGGTCTGATGAAACAAAAATAGAACTGTTTGGCCATAATGACTGTCATTTGGAGGAAAGAGGGGGAGGCTTGCAAGCGAAGAACACCATACCAACCGTGAAGCACGGGGGTGGCATCATCATGTTGTGGGGGTGCTTTGCTGCAGGAGGAACTGGTGCACTTCACAAAATAAAAGGCTTCATGATGTAGGAAAATTATGTGGATATATTGAAGCAACATCAGTCATGAAGTTAAAGCTTGGTCGCAAATGGGTCTTCCAAATGGACAATGACCCCAAGCATACTTCCAAAGTTGTGGCAAAATGGCTTAAGGACAACAAAGTCAAGGTATTGGAGTGGCCAACACAAAGCCCTGACCTCAATCCTATAGAAAATGTGTGGGCAGAACTGAAGAATCTTGTGCGAGCAAAGAGGCCTACAAACCTGACTCGGTTACACCAGCTCTGTCAGGAGGAATGGGCCAAAATTCACCCAACTTACTGTGGGAAGCTTGTGGAAGGCTACCCAAAATGTTTGACCCCAAGTTCAACAATTTAAAGGCAATGCTACCAAATACTAATTGAGTGTATGTAAACTTCTGACCCACTGGGAATGTGATGAAAGAAATAAAAGCTGAAATAGATCACTCTACTATTATTCTGACATTTCACATTCTTAAAATGTAGTGGTGATCCTAACTGACCTAAGACAGATAATTTTTACTAGGATTAAATGTCAGGAATTGTGGAAAAACTGAGTTTAAATGTATTTGGCTAAGGTGTATGTGAACTTCCGACTTCAACTGTACCTAATACACACATCTGAAGGGGTGAATGAGAATATGTACATATAAGTATATGGATGAGTGCTGGCTGAGCACCGTAGGCAAGGTATAAAATAGAGTATATACATGTGATATGAGTAATGTAAGATATGTACACATTATTTAAAGTGGCATTGTTTAAAGTGACTAGTGATCCATTTATTAAAGTGGACAGTGATTGGGTCTCAATGTAGGCATCAGCCTCTGTGTTAGTGATTGTTGTTTAGCAATCTGATGGCCTTGAGATTGAAAAACTGCTTCTGTCTCGATCCCAGCTTTGATGCACCTGTACTGACCTCGCCTTCTGGATGGTAGTGGTGTAAACAGGCAGTGGCTCGGATGGTTGTTGTCCTTGATCTTTTTGGTCTTTCTCTGACATCGGGTTCTGTAGTAGTCATGGAGGGCAGGTAGTTTCCCCCCAGTGATGCGTTGTGCAGACTGCACTACCCTCTGGAGAGCCTTGCGGTTGAGGGTGGTGCAGTTGCCGTACCAGGCTGTGATATTGCCTGACAGGATGCTCTCGATTGTGCATCTGTAAAAGTTTGTGAGGGTTTTGGGTGACAAGCCAAATTTCTTCAGCCTCCTGAGGTTGAAGAGGTGCTGTTGTGCCTTCTTCACCACACTGTCTGTGTGGGTGGACCATTTCAGTTTGTCTGTGACGTGTACGCTGAGGAACTTAATTTTCCACCTTCTCCACTGCTGTCCCTCCAATGTGGATAGGAGGATGCTCCCTCTGCTGTTTCCTGAAGTCCACGATCATCTCCTTTGTTTTGTTAACGTTGAGTGAGAGGTTGTTTTCCTGACACCACACTCCGAGTGCCCTCACCTCTGTCGTCTGCAAACTTGATGATTGAGTTGGAGGCATGCATGGCCACGCAGTCGTCGGTGAACAGGGAGTACATGAGGGGGCTAAGCACGCACCATTGTGGAGCCCCAGTGTTGAGGGTCAGCGAAGTGGAGATTTTGTTTCCTACCTGACCACCTGGGGGCGGCCAATCAGAAAGTCCAGGACCCAATTGCACAGGGCGGGGTTGAGGCCCAGGGCCTCCAGCTTGATGATGAGCTTGGAGGGTACTATGGTGTTGAATGCTGAGCTGTAGTCAATGAACAGCATTCTTACATACTGTATGTATTCCTCATGTCCAGATGGAATAGGGCAGTGTGCAGTGTGATGGCGTTTGCGTCTGTGGACCTGTTGGGGCGGTATGCAAACTGAAGTGGGTCTAGGGTGGCCAGTAAGGGGGAGGTGATATGATCCTTGACTAATCACTCAAAACACTTCATGATGACAGAAGTGAGTGCTACTGGGCGGTAGTCATTTAGTATAGTTATGTGCCTTCTTGGGTACAGGAACAATGGTAGCCATCTTGAAGCATGTGGGGACAACAGGCTGGGATAGGGAGCGATTGAATTAGTCCGTAAACACACCAGCCAGCTGATGCTCTGAGGACGCGGCTACGGCTGCCATCTGGGCCAGCAGCCTTGCGAGGGTTAACACGTTTAAATGTTTTACTCACTTCGGCCACGAAGAGAGGGGGGGGGGGGGGTGCAGTCCTTGTTAGCAGGCCGCGACGGTGGCACTGTATTATCCTCAAAGCTGGTAAAGAACGTGTTTAGTTTGTCTGGAAGCGTGACTTCGGTGTCCGTGACGTGGCTGGTTTTCTTTTTGTAGTCCGTGATCTCCTGTAGACCCTGCCACATACGTCTCGTATCTGAGACGTTGAATTGCGACTCCACCTTGTCCCTGTGCCAGCATTTCGCTTGTTTGATTGCCTTGCCAAGGGAGCAATGTTTATATTCAGCCATATTCCCAGACCTTTTCCATTGTTAAACGCGGTGGTTCGCGCTTTCAGTTTTGAGCAAAAGCCGCCATCCATCCACGGTTTCTGGTTAGGGTAGGTTTTAATAGTCACAGTGGGTACAACATCTCCAATGCACTTCCTTGTAAACTCACTTGCCGAGTCAGCGTGATGTTATTCTCTGAGGTTAACCGGGACATATTCCAGTCTGCGTGATAACATTTTTTTTGAAGCGTGGCTTCCAATTGGTCAGACCAGTGTTGAATGGTTCTCGTCACTGGTACATCCTGTTTTAGTTTCTGCCTATAAGACGGTAGAAGCAAGATGGCATCGTGGTTGGATTTGCCGAAGGGAGGGCTTTGTATGCATCGTGGAAGTTAGAGTAGCAGTGGTTGAGTGTATTGCCCCTGTGTGTGGTGCAATTAATATGCTGATGGAATTTAGGTAGCCTTGTTCTCAAATTTGCTTTGTTAAAATCCCCAGCTACAATAAATGCAGCCTCAGGATATATAGTTTCCAGTTTACATAGAGTCCAGTGAAGTTCCTTGAGGGCCGTCTTGGTGTCTGCTTGAGGGGGAATGTACACAGCTGTGACTATAACTGACAAGAATTATTTGTAGGTAAAATGACCGGAATTTGATTGTAAGGAATTCTAGGTCGGGTGAGCAGAAGGACTTGAGTTCCTGTATGTTGTTATGATTACACCATGAGTCATTAATCATCAAGCATACACCCCCGCCTTTCCTCTTCCCAGAGGTGTGTTTATCTCTGTCGGCGCGATGCATGGAGAAGCCCGGTGGCTGATTCGGTTTAAGTAATAATGCCCTTGAAGCCAGTGTTTGGAGGATATATATGCATTTTGGAGTGGACTGTGATTGAAGTAGTATGTTTTTATATTTTCTCATTTTAAATGACAAAAACATACTTCTTTAATCACAGAAATACACAAAATACATCCTCCAAACACCGGCTTTGAGGGCATTATCACTTTTATACAACGAGTTACCAATATATTCAAATAATGTTTGACATTTTCATTAACATTATTTTTATGAATTTATTTATACTATTTCATCCTTCCACAAGATAAAGTCCAGACACAAATCTAGGGTTGCTACCCGAGCCGGCTGGTTGTTCCTTCTATCAGTTTGGTTGCCAGAGACACGGCCCAGTCGTTCAGTCTTTTTTTCTGTATATATGGACGCGACCCAGTCGTTCGTACTAAATGTTCCATTGCCATACTGAGTGGCAACGTTCTTATCCATTGCTTGCTAGCTAGCCAACTACGGCTAACTTAGTCACGTCAAACAGTGCAGCCAGAACAACAGTAGCTGCATTTGCATAAGCTGTTTTCTAGTGACATTTATTTGGACACATCCATAACAATGAGCTAATGAGGCGCGATTTCACCTGGCATAGAAAATGTGCTCTCGTTGTTCAGAGGAGATAGCCAACAACACATCTAACACAATCTTTTCAAACTGAAGCTGGAAAGACTGAAAACTAGCTATACTTAGTTTAGTTTGACCTTTTTTTCTATTGAAATGACTTTGCATATATCCATAAAAATGATGCCAGCTGATTTATGATTTCGACCGGCTGAGAAACACTGCCTCCCGACATGTTCATTACTACGGGACAGCAGGAGATAGAATTTGAATATTGAAACAATGATACAAATGTCAGAGAGACATACAGCAAGGTTCATACAGTTAAAATAAATGTGAGATCATGTCTAGATACTTTTTATAGTGGAGATCAAGTTTATAAAGTGCCTGGCTGGGTTGATGAGACAGTGGATTGCGCAGTCAGATGGAACAGAGTAAATAGGCATTTTAACATCTTAGATTTAGCTGTTGGTAACTTGTGGAATAGACACAGTCTGGAATGCGGTTTTAACCAATCAGCATTCAGGATTAAACAGTTAGATATGGCATCGACACCAGCAAGTCTTCTTATTCCGTATGGTAGTAGTGAGCCAACCAACTAGTCTGTGCATTACTGCAACTGTGCGTGTATCATGCAAAGCTACTAGGACAGTGGTTCCCAACTCTGGTCCTTGAGTACCTTCTTCTTCGATGGGGTTTAACGGCGGTTGGCATCCAATGTTAATGGTGCATTACCGCCAACAACTGGACGGGGTATTGAATAAGAAACAAAATAAACATTCCAGGAAAGGGGGAAAAACATAATACAAAATAAAACACGTCAACTAAAAAACATTAAAATAATTAAGAAGTATAATGATGTTTAAACAATCACAGTCCACTCCAAAATACATCCCTACACAGGCTCAAGGGCCTGTGATGGGTCTACATTCACCTACAGGATTTCTTGCACCGCCTCGGCTGTGAAGTCACAAAAGACCCAAAAAACGTTCAGCAGCATTCAATGATTCAAATTTTCTTAGACTTCTTCTCCGCTTGTGCTGTACAGTTTATGACCATTACAATAAATAATACAAAGTCCACCTTTTTAACATGTAGCATTTCACTGTCCTTCGGTTGATGAGAAACCTTCACTGGTCTTGGTGGCTCCTCTACCGTTGCTTCTCCCCCGCTACCCATTCCTTCCAAATCTTCTCACCGCCTCCAGATAGGAGACACTCCTTACCACCTCATTCTCCTTCACCCTAACAGGGCACTCCAAGAATTCAGGCGCATGTTCACATCCACAGTTGCAGCATTACCCTTCATCTGGCATACAATATTCTTTCCTTCTGCACACACTTGACGAAATATTTTACATTCATGACACTGAAGGGGCTTGTGCACAGAAGCTCTTACAGGGTATCTCATGAATCCTAACTTTATATGAGAAGGGAGAGACTCATCAAAAACAGTAGCTTGGATGAAGTGAACTTCTTTTCTCCATCTACTGTTACCATGCAGGTCAATTGAGTGCACCAACCACTCCATCGATTCTTCAGTTAAATCCTCTGCCTTTATTTTTTACCTTTTTCTTCACTGTAACCCACTCACTTTCTGTACTCTTAGCTTCACATGACTCACTAGCAGTCTCCGCCATCTTCCGTCCATGGAACTTTACCGCCACCTACTGCACGGAGAACCCATCTCGGTCCTTGAGTAACCCCAACAGTACAAGTTGAATCAAGCACACCTGATTCAACTTGTCAATTAATCTTAAAACCATTAATGTGTTGAATCAGGTATGTTTGTCCAAAGCTGCCTATGGTCTTTACAACTACAACCAATTTTAAAAAAAGAAAATCAGCGCACTAGCGCGTGCACACACTTGTGGAAAGATGTGCCCGCCTATGGAAATCAAAGACCATCCAACTGGTTCGTTCTGCCGCCTCCTCTATTTTGCACCATCTCTCCAAACAAACACGTTTCCGCCAACCAGAGTCCCACAAAATTCAACATTTTTGTTCTTTTAAATCATGCTTTCCAAAAATAGAATGCATGACAATAGCTTTAATACAAGTGGTCACGGTGGACCTACAGTAAGTTTAAGTTTATTTTATTTTTACAGGGACAGTGCACATTAATCAACGTTTCAGTAAAAGTGCCGGTTTTAGCCAGCCGGCTAATTTTCAACCGCAGTCCCTGGACAGGTTAGTCCCTGGACAGTACTGGCGGATCATGAACATAAAGGTTTGGCTAAAACAAATTGACAGAATTGGCTAAATCTTGGGGGGGAAAAAACATGTAAAGATCTTGTCCATTGTCAACTTGTCATCTTTCTTTAAACTGGAAAGTGTAAATATTAGAAAAATCAACTAATGGTAACATTGACAAATTCATCTCAATGAATTACTTATCCAGTTAAAGTAAAATGGCACATCTGTTGGAAAACATTGCATTGAAGAGTTGCAGTATGTCTTTAACAAAATATTTATTTTTAAAGAATGGCGAAGACAATCAGAACTTCACTGCGATGTACACAGGAGAATACACACAGGGATGATAAGAGTATTTATTATATACACCCATAGATTTAGGAGGTCCTAGAGCAGGGGTATTCAACCTGGGGTTCGAGGTAATGCAGGAGGACGGTGAAAATATATAAAAACAAGTGGATTTTTATATGAATATCGCTAGCAACAACAATACATGTTTTTGAATGACATACCTACAGTAGAAAAGAGGAGAATATCTTCTAAAGGCTTCAACTCCTAATATTAAGCAAATTACACTCACTGGAGTATCATAGGCTTCAAAAAAAGCACCTGCGAATAGGCTACCAGTGAAGCAAGTGCTGCTGGTAAAGCTTTCTTGACTTGGGTATACATTTTTGTCAACACATTGCTAACCTTTGTTTAACCAGCTGCTCTTAGTGAAAATGTGTTTGGAGTTAGCCTATTAGCTACCTTCACAGGTCAAAATAATGAGAAAAAAACTAATCTACCAAATCTATTCATTTTAAAATGTTGATAACTTCTCCTTGCCATTATCATTCACCTGATGATAACACAAGATGCCACCTGGGTCACCGGTTTCCCTGGGCAAGAAAAGGTTGAAGACCCCTGTTCTAGTGTTCCTCATTTGATTGTCAAACAAGACTGCTACTTGATTGGTTAATATAGAACGGTGGGTAAGACTGACAGCAAATCTAAATTACGTTTCTATATAAAACAGGAGATTAATCATGTCTGGAAAATGTATCATAAACCACGTTTCCATTAATTTTTATGCGAGTAAAGTCATAATTTTAATAGAGTATGACAGCTGTGATGGAAACAATTTTATAAATGCCAACAGATAATTTGTTCGTTCGACACAGTAGGATCTTTTTGTGTTAGTAAAATTAAATCAAGGGAAAGGGGGATACCTAGTCAGTTGTACAACTAAATGCCTTCAACTGAAATGTGCCATACGCATTTAAAATTATGCAAGAAATGGCGGAGGAGAGTCCTTTATGCGCAAATATGTATATAATAACCATCATATCGAAGTAAACTTGGAGTCGAGCGATGATATGGTGTGTTGTCCTCCCACTACGACTCGGGAAACCATGCAGTTTATTAGGCTACTGATGAAATACGTTAAACTTCACAGGGTGGTGAAAGTGCACTGTGATCTTGATGCTCCTTTCAATACATAAAGGGTCATATTCTGGTGACATGATCGATGCTTAACTGCCTTTTGACATGCCAAATAAAAATTATCGCTCTTATCCATAATATTCATCATGTAGACCACAAGTCAAACTCATTCCATGTAGGGCTGAATATCGGCGATTTTTCGTTCCTCCCTTGTACTTGATTGATGAATTAAGGTCACTGATCAGTAAGGAACTCCCCTTACCTGGTAGTCTAGGAACTAATTGAAAGGTGAAAAAAAAATTTTTTTAAAAGACAGGCCCTGCATGGAATGAGTTTGACGCCCCTGATGTAGTCTATACCCGCACAGCCTACCCACACTGCATCTGCAAGATGTTGGCTGGAGCGCACGTGCCAAGACGCACATTTTATATTTAATGCAGTTTGTGACAAAACTATCGGTAGAATGGACAATGCGATGGAAATATATTGAACTTTGGGTTTTTATTCAGTATATGAAAACTGACCCTTTCTCTTAAGTTTTGGGAAAACACCACTGGTGAGAAAATATGCGGATTCTAGAGTATTCACATTTCCATCCAATTGGCGACAGATTGAAATCTAGATAGTGAAACAAAGCAATCTTGCATCTGTCTGATAAGTCAGGCTTAACTAAGGGATTTGTCAAGTAAGACGAAAACAAGTTTAACTGCTTGATAAGGAACAACGGAGTATTTTAAAATCATAGGCGTCAAACTCATTCCATGGAGGGCCAACTGTCTGGGTTTTCGATCCTCCCTTGTACAGATATGATTTCCTTACTAATCAGTGCACTCTCCTCACCTGGTTGTCTAGGTCTTAAATTTAAAAAACCAGCAGGCCCTCCATGGAATGAGTGACACACCACTGTTCTAAATGATCTTCAAAACAAGTCTGTATGCTCAGGGAAATATGTGTAAAGATACATTCTGAGAACCACCAGTGTAAGCGACTTGCGTATCAGTCATTACATTTTTTCACCTTCTGCCTATTTTCTCTTCTGTCCCTGCATTCATGTTGCTTTTGTTACTAAGTGTTAGCAGTATTATGCTGGATATTAAAGTTTACACAAGGATGTGTTCTTAAGGCTTTATAAGGCTGGTTATCATAAGAGGACATATGTCATTAGTTACACCCAATTAATAGGTCATTGTTAGTACAATTATGGCATGTTCAGCTTAGAGACTGTCTGCCCAGTTGAATCTCTTGGCAAACTGGGAGGGGCTCTCACTGGGTTGTGTTTGAGAAATTCCTCTTCATTAGTTACGTAACCAACAATACCACTCTGTATGCATATCTTTTACAAGACAAACTTAAGAACGTATAAATCCATTGAACAATTTTAATAAGATTGCATAGATTATTTAACACAAGTTTTGTAGTGTTTGTACGTCATAATAAAAAAAAAGTAGTAATTTAACACACTTTGCACTGTCCACCTCAATTTCAAACGTTATGAGCACAGCCAAACAGCAGAAGTGATGATTCAACTTCCGCTTTACTTTCCTACTGCAGCGCGCCGGTGGCAAACTTGCCAGAGTAAATTGATATAGTTGTAACAAGGATACATCCAAGTTCTCCAACTTTAGCTAGCTAGGCTAGTTCTGTTGTGATAACGTTAGTTGTGTCGCGTCAGCGTTAAAGGCCATCCACCAAGCACCATAACTATAGGCTACATATCTATAAAACATTTGTGAGCATCCACACTAGAGGAAAGATAATCGTTTTTTTGTTTTTTTTTTCATTCTGCAGTCCTACATGTCAATCAACTGATCAATGCATCATACTGCACGCTGCCTATTAATAAAAGGTGTTAACAAAACCATTCATGGGGTCTCTAACGCACAGACACAGGTTCAGACCATTCAATGCCGGGTATGTTCATTGTCAGTGAAAACTGCAAATAATGCATCGGCGCAACAATGTTATAATAACCGGCCAAAAGTTAGCACACCAGTGTACTTTGTCTTAACAATTCACAGGTACTGCAGGATTGTGTTCTAACTAGGCACCACACCTCACCAACTAAGCTAATTGATCAGTTCAATGATTGCCTAAAGTCAACATACCTCGTCTTCCAGGTCGGTTAAATCAAAAACATGAAGTGCCTGCGGCACCCAGGACCCGGGTTGCCTACTCCTGCTATAGCCGGTTGTGCATATTAGCTAGATATTAGGCCATTCATTAGCTAAATATTAGTGCTATAAGCTAAAGATTTACCAGTCAAAGTGCAAGAAAAACTAAGTTAACGGATTATGAAATTGAAGATCTGTACTGCGTGTTCCTCCTGGCTGCACTGTTGTCCCCATGACACGCAAAGCTTACGTTTTTAGACAATACTTTTAAACCTGGGCTACAACACAGTGCAATGAGGATGTATTATTGTTACCAAGTGCGTACACAATTCTTGTCCATAGGCTGTAATATGCAGTGATGTAGGCTAATTTGAATAACCTCTCAAATGTCCTGTTTTATTTCATGTCGAAATAACTGCATAGGTCAACAACCTAGGCCTGACTATGCAAACATTTGGATCACTTTGGGTCTTTTCAACAGTTTAGAAGGTCCAAAAAGGTACATTAGCAGGCCACTCATGATGTATTTTGTCAGGATGTAGCCCAGTGTTAAGATTGGCCAATTGGAAAATATGTGCTTCTCCTTTCCAACTCCCCACACGTTCTTAATGCTGTAGACTACTTTATATTCAGCAAGAGTGCATCTCTCATCCAATAGGCTATTAGTAGTCTATATACAGTTGAAGTCAGAAGTTTACATACACTTAGGTTGGAGTCATTAAAACAAATTTTTAACTACTCCACAAATTTCTTGTTAACAAACTATAGTCGGTTAGGACATCTACTTTGTGCATGACACGTCATTTTTCCAACAATTGTTTACAGACATATTATTTTACTGTATCATAATTCTAGTGGGTCAGAAGTTTACATACACTAAGTTGACTGTGCCTTTAAACAGCTTGGAAAGTTCCAGAAAATTATGACATGACTTTAGAAGCTTCTGATTGAGTCAAATGATGTCAATTAGCCTATTGGAGGTGTACCTGTGGATGTATTGCAAGGCCTACCTTCATACTCAGTGCCTCTTTGCTTGACATCATGGGGGGGGGGGGGAAGAAAAAAATAAAAATCAAAAGAAAAATCAGCCAAGGCCTCAGGAATTTAAAAAAATTATAATAATAATGGAGACATCCACAAGTCTGTCTTTATCCTTGGGAGCAATTTCCAAATGCCTGAAGGTACCACGTTCATCTGTACAAAAATAAATAAATAAATAATAAAAAAAAAATAGTACGCAAGTATAAACACCATGGGACCATGCAGCCTTCATACCGCTCAGGAAGGAGACGCGTTCTGTCTCCTAGAGATGTACATACTTTAGTGCGAAAAGTGCAAAGCAATCCCAGAACAACAACAAAGAACCTTGTGAAGATGCTGGAGGAAACTAGTACAAAAGTATCTATATCCACATAACCTGAAAGTCCGCTCAGCAAGGAAGAAGCCACTGCTCCAAAACCACCATAAAAAAGCCAGACTACAGTTTGCAACTGCACATGGGGACAAAGATTGTACTTTTTGGAGAAATGTCCTCTGGTCTGATGAAACAAAAATAGAACCGTTTGGCCATAATGACCATCGTTATGTTTGGAGAAAAAAGGGGGACGCTTGCAAGCCGAAGAACACCATCCCAACCGTGAAGCACGGGGGTTGCATCATCATGTTGTTGGGGTGCTTTGCTGCAGGAGGGACTGGTGCACTTCACAAAATAGATGGCATCATGAGAAGGGAAAATTATGTGGATATATTGAAGCAACATCTCAAGACATAAGTCAGGAAGTTAAAGCATGATCGCAAATGGGTCTTCCAAATGGACAATGACCCGAAGCATTCTTCCAAAGTTGTGGCAAAATGGCTTAAACAACAAAGTCAAGGTATTGCAGTGGCCATCAAAGCCCTGACCTCAATCCTATAGAAAATTTGTGGGCAGAATTGAAAAATCGTGTGCGAGCAAGGAGGCCTACAAACCTGACTCAGTTACACCAGCTCTGTCAGGAGGAATGGGCCAAAATTCACCCAATTTACTGTGGGAAACTTGTGGAAGGCTACCCGAAATGTTTGACCCAAGTTAAACAATTTAAAGGCAATGCTACCAAATACTAATTGAGTGTATGTAAACTTCTGACCCACTGGGAATGTGATGAAAGAAATAAAAGCTGAAATAAATCTCTACTATTATTCTGACATTTCACATTCTTAAAATAAAGTGGTGATCCTAACTGACCCAAGACAGGGAATTTTTACTTGGATTAAATGTCAGGAATTGAGAAACTGAATTTAAATATATTTTGCTATGGTGTATGTTAACTTACGACTTCAACTGTAAGTGTCCAACAAGCTTTTGTAGTCTTGCTTTTCCTGGGACTCAATATTTAACAGGAACAGCAGAGAGGCCAGGTGCGTAATTGCACAACAGAACAAAGACAGACAGGCTTGGGATGCAAACTATAGCCTAAATTAGAAGCATATGCATATTAGCCCATAATTCATAAGCTCAATACTGCAGTGAATATCACGTAAATTTACACAACAAAATATTTATCAGATAACAAAATCATAGGTAGCCTACACTGTGTGTGCTCCCGAGGCTGTGCTGAGTGTGCTCCCTCCCAGTCCCCTGGTACCAGCTTGAAAAGCTACCCTATAGTTTCACCTACCCTATAGTTTCAGCTTCTTAGGGACAAGAAATGTAGCCTACAACAACACAATGTAATGAAGAATGTTATTGTTTTCAAGTGAGTACAAAACTCTAGTCTTGGCTGTAAACTGCAGTGAAAAGCCTATGTCATTTGAATAACTGCTCAAAAGCCTGGCGTTTTGAATGCATATTCATTTCAAATTGATTGCATCTAGCCTGCCTGATTGGACAATCATTTGGAGCAATTGTTTTTTTTCCTCAAATGTTTAGCCTTCAAGGTCCAGGCACATTAGCAGGCCAGCAAAATGGGGTATTTTTTCAGGATTTATCAGCTAACAGAAACATGCTAATGCAGGGATCTCTAGTGGCGCGCATACGAATTATGATAATGCGGAGGAAGTTTGGCTTCAGTGTTTAAAAAGCGTTTGAAAATGAAGTGGATACTATTAGAGATTGGTGCTGTTGAGGTATTCAGAGCACTACGTAACCTACGTAATGCAGAGGCTATATCACATGACATTTCTGGTACAATTCCGAAACATCTAAACAATGACTCCTTTTGCGAAAAGTCTACAAAAGAGTTAATTTAATGTTTTCGAGAATGTAAAACTGTAGACAATAAGTCCCCACTATACCTAGAGTACTCAAACGTGGAATTTGTAGGTAAGTGAAGTGCAAACTGTCATGTCCTGGTCTTGAGGGGGTCCTGAGTGCTTAGGGGGTAGGGGCTAGAGTCTATTTCTGGACTGGACCACAGCTGTGCCTTGTTGTCACTTGGCCATGCTGAGGGCCTAAGGGGTAGTGGATAGGGTTAGGGATTGTTTCTGGACCGGACCACAGCTGTGTGGGTCCTGCCTAGGGTCACATCTTGGCCTTGAGAGGGACCATACCGAGAGTCTTTAGGAAGGTCTCCAAGGTAGACAGGTACTCCTGGGGGTGTCGTCTCAGGTGGCCTGCATGTGTTGACTCCTCCCACTTCCTGTCTGTCACCTCCATCCCTCGTTTTCTCCAGTAGGCGATGATCTCCTCCATGCCCTCCGGGTCGCACAGTGCGTCGTTCTGGCAGAAGAAGACGAGGGCGGGTGCGGTGACAGGGTTATTCCAGAAGACATCAATGCCGTTGTTGAAGTAGTCGACTGTGTGGTGTTTGAAGGCTCTGAAGTAGAGCATACTGGCCCATTTCACTTGGCTCTCCAGCCGGGGGAACAGGCTCTTACCTAGACCTGAAGAGATAATCAATGACAAAATGTAGTGAACAAGAAATATAAAAACGCAACACGTATAGTGTTGGTCTTACGGTTCTGGAGCTGAAATAAAAGATCCCAAACATTTTCCAAACGCACAAATAGCTTCTCTCAAATGATGTGCACAAATTTGTTTACATCCCTTTTAGTGAACATTTCTAATTTGCCAAGATAATCTATCCACCTGACAGGTGTGGCATATCAAGAAGCTGATTAAATAGAATGATCATTACACAGGTGCACCTTGTGCTCGGGACAAAAGGCCACTAAAATATGCAGTTGTCACAACACAATGCCATAGATGTCTCAAGTTGAAGGAGTGTGCAATTGGCACGCTGACTCCAGGAATGTCCACCAGGGCTGTTGCCAGATAATTTAATGTTCATTTCTCTACCATAGCCATCTCCAATGTCGTTTTAGGGAATTTGGCAGTACATCCAACCGGCCTCATAAATCGCAGACCACGCATAACCACTCCAGCCCAGGACCTCCACATTCGGTTTCCATACCTGCGGGATCGTCTGAGACCAGCCACCCGGACAGGTGATGAAACTGACGAGTACTTCTGTCTGTAATAAAGCCCTTGTGGGGAAAAACTCATTTGGATTGGCTGGGCCTTGCTCCCAAGAGGGTAGACCTATTCCCGCCCAGTCATGTGAAATCCATAGACTTGGGCCTAATGAATTAATTTCAATTGTCCGATTTCCTTTTATGAACTAACTCAGTAAAATCATTGAAATTGTTGCATTTATATTTTTGTTCAGTATAAATGTCCTGAGGATAAAGAACAACATCAGCTCACTGGTTAACCAGGCTATACTAGACAATGCTAGGCTGCCAGATGTGTTACACCTGGTCGGTATCCTCTCACGGTAACCCCTGTACCCCAGGCTCACCTGTAGCCATCCTCTCCAGCGAGCCCAGCACAAGGCTGTCATAGATGTGGCCTCTGATCCTCTGAGTGAAGCCGTAATACTTCTGTGTGTCGCGGGACACATGCACCAACAGCTGGGTGAAGGTGTACCCTCCTATGGAGAAGGCGTGCACGAGCAGGGGGCGTGACACAAAGCGGTCACTCTGCAGGAGATCTAGTACCCTTGCCCCGTAGTCCAGGCCCCAGCGAGGCCACAGGAACTGACTCACCTAGGGTAGAGGAGATATGTGAGGTATTTTAGAGAGGAAAGAGACCATAGAGAGGAGCATTCTAAACAGAATTTTTAAATAGTTAGATTTTCCACCCATGAACGTTGTCCCTTCCTCACCGCACTCTCCACTATGAGCACGTCAAAGCCTGTACGGAAGTAGATCTCACAGTACTTGGCCACAGCATGAGGTCGCGACCCCAACCAGGGCAGCATCAGCAGCAGGGGCTTGGTTGGGGCAGAGGTAAGGGCTAGGGATGGAGAGGTACTGGCTGCATCGTTCAGGGCAGACAGAGGGCCAGGGGAGGGTTTAGGTGAGGCTGTGTCATTCAGGTACAAAGTGACGGTCTTGCTGATGCGGTGAACGGTGACCCTACGGGCTTGCATGGTGACAGCAGGGATTCAGAGTGCAGGGTTAGGGAGCCTGGAGGTGGTGCTGTAAGGCAACTGTTGAAGGCTTTGGTCTGAAAGGGGAAGAAAAATATTTTGCAGACAGATTTGCTGTTTAAACATGCAACATTACAGATAAGGTCCTTATGCTTCCACACACTATCTTTCACACCATCTTTGATATGAAAGATAGTGTGTGGAAGCATATATATATATTCAATTGATACACACCTTTATAGGGTTAGGTTTCCCCACACTTCAATATTATAGCGGTTGTTTACAGAAAACAAAACGGAAGACTGAGTGGACTAGCTCACTATGCTAATTAGCTATCTGCATCTCCGAACACGTGTGTAAATGGAAGACGGACGCCACAAACGTGTTGTCACTGAAAAATACTGTTGGCTGCAACGGCGTTAAAACAGTACTTACATTTGGGCAGTGGTGGAAAAGATGCCTTAATAGAAAATGACTCAAGTTAAAGTCACCCAGTAAAATACTACTTGAGTAAAACGCTTAAGTATATTTAAAACCAAATACTTTAAGTATCAAAAAGTCAATGGAATTGCTAAAATGTACTTAAGTATCAAAAGTAAAAATCATATCAAGTTCCTTATATTAAGCAAACTAGACGGCAAAATGTAATTTGTTTTAATGACAGATAACGCATTTGTGTTTAGTGAGTCTGCCTGAGCAGAGGCAATAGAGATGTTCTCGATAAGTGTGTGAATTGGACCATTTTTCTGTCAAAATGTACTTTTGGGTATCAGGGAAAATGTATGGAGAAAAAAAGTACTTGATTTTCTTTAGGAATGTAGGTTAGTAAAAGTTGCCAAAAATAATAATAGTAAAGTAAAGATACCCCAAAATCTACTTAGCATTACTTTATTTTTACACCACTGCATTTGGAAAATTATTTTGATGTGATATGAAAGAGGGATTTGTGTTTCTAGAACCGTACTGCAATTGAGAATCGATTCACGTTTAGATAGTGCATTTGACTGTTTTGTCTGTTTTGTCTTCTAGAGCCAATTCGCCTTTAAACGGAATGTAATGTCCTTGGACTATAAGGAGCAACGTTAGGCTCCTTTAGTCCATTATTGGGATGGTCGTATCCTACAACATTCTGCCTTCTTCCTAGTTGAGCCATTAGCCCTGCCCACCACTGACTCATGTGAACTACAATCCCGACGCTGTGTTTTAATGTTTAGAAACGTTAATAATCATTGCTTGTAATATGGCTTTCCAAACATATGGCCCTTATCTTTCAGCGAGAAAGAATCTTTCCACACACCACACACACACTGTAGCCGTTTTGCACAGATCCATATAGCTATTAGTCCCTCCAAAACTACACTTCCAGAGTTAGCTTACACACAGGTGTTCGGAGCATACTAGATAGCTAATTAACACACACACACACACACACACACACACACACACACATTTTTTCCCTCATTGATATGAAAGAAACTCCGTATTCATCCAAAACCGTGAGGCAAAGGACGCGTGTTACTGTTCAGATTGAGCATCGGGGCTCTTAACAGTCCAATGACTTGTGTCTGAGAGTCATTCAAGGGGAAATCGTACCCCTGACTTTCTCAAGGACACAGTCATTATGCGCAAACACAACCAAAGGTTAGCTGCAAACTTGGTAGCTGATAATATACATTTTTAAAAAGCTGGTAGCTGGCCAAATGAACGAAAATGGATTGTTCCAAATTTTTAAAGGCATGTTAATGGTCTGTGTGGCCGAGATTAATTCAATAACTTAAAAAAATATTTTAAAAAAAAGACTTTAAATCGAATGATCAAGCGGTCAAAACTGGCAAAGCTAACTTTGGTCTAGTTAGCTTACTATCGGTAGTTAGCGGGCTAGCTACCAATGTTGCAAAAGGCTATATATCATATATACAGTATTGACATCAACACTTAGGAATGTTACTAGCTAGCTATCATAAGACCTTTCCTTACCTGTGAAACCGTATTTTGTGCCAAAGTGCCCCGCCCCAACGTCCCCGAAGTACTCATCAGAGACCGTGGTACACACATATCACAAACCCACACAAAAGGGGTTATTTATATATCTTAGACAACCCGGTGAAATCGTGCCTACATCCGAATGGGGGCGCTGATGGTTAGCTAATTTAAACAACGAGCTGGTGATGGGCATTCTGGCTCTTTTCAGTGAGCCGACTCGTTCGGCTCAGCTCACGTAAAAGAGCCGGCTCTTTTGGCTCCCAAACGGCTCTTTAAAAAAAATATGTTTTGTATTTTTTCAAGTCAAACCGTTTGCGATAGTTTGACTGATTGGTGTTAAAACATTTCTAATTAAATTATTAAATGAAATCATACTCTACCTTAACCACAATGTATTTTAAAATGCATTGGTTTGTTATGAAAAATAATGCTATTAAACATTTGCATTTAAAGTATAACTTTTTAATGTATATAAACAAAGTGCATATAAATGTAACAATTCAAAACTAATACAATCTGAACAACATAATAATAGAATATTGCTCCATATCAAAGAAAAATAAATAATGTGCAAAACTGCTGCATCCCACTTAAAACAGTAAACGTCCCTCTTTTCTCTCTCTTCTTTATTGCCATGTTATAACCAGCAGCACACAGCAATGCTGACCATATTTAGCTTTTCTGAGAGATTTGCATTCAGAAATGCAGCTGCCTCACTTTCGAGGGGCTGATGCGGTTTCTTCTCTCAGTAATTGTTTGTCCCGTTTTTGAGAAGACCCTCTCAGAGGGAACGGATGTGGCCACCATGCAGAGTCTCCCTGTCATGACTTTAGTAAGCCGTGGGTAGACAGAGGCCTTGTTCTTTCACCAGCTCAGAGGATCTGCAGATCTTTGGAGGGGCTCCTCCAAATAGGATCGGACCTCCATTATGGCATCTGCTGAGGGGTTCCTTCATGCTGCATCCCCAGATCCTCTCTCGTCAAACAGCATCATTCGTTATTTGAATTAGTTAATTCTATTCATTTAAATCTTTTGGTTATTCATATCTGAATTTTTTAAATATTTTTATAAATAGATTCGTCTCTTCTGATATGCGAGCCGGCTCTTAGAGCCGACTCGTTCGCGAACGACCCATCACTACAACGAGCTACATAACCCATTATGCATGCCGTGGTTATATGAGCACTCTATTTTTTATCCAAACAAAGCCCCTTTTATTTGCCTTGAATAGTTCAATTAAACCTGGCTGGCGCGCGACCCACGTGACTACGTCAGGACACCTTCGAGAGCTGGTGTAATATGGAACGCCAAAAAAGATACACGTCAAATAACACAGCTCTATTATAGAATGTTGTGTGTTCTGAATTTGTACGTGCAAACCAAGCGCCACCACTACTATCAGTAGTAGCACAGCCGGTGAAATCGTGCCCACATCAAAATGGGGGCGCTGATTGTTAGCGAATTTAAACAACGAGCTACATAACCCATTATGCATGCCGTGGTTATATGAGCACTCAAATTTTTATCCAAACAAAGCCCCTTTTATTTGCCTTGAATAGTTCAATTAAACCTGGCTGGTACGTGACCACTGTCAAAGCTGTACAAAAAAGTCGGCAAACAAGCAAACACCGCCCACGAACGATGTGTTTACAATAACGCGTTGGTAAAAAGTATTATTTGTTCGACCGCAACTCCTGGGGTAGCTAGCTAGCACCAATACAACCAGCCTGAAAACAATGACCAGTAGAAACTGTAGTCCTTTTCATTATTCTTAGCAATGATGTAGGAATCCTTGTGAGTAAGTATTAGCTAGGTTGCAACTTGTTGTTCGCCTATTGAAATTGAACTCCTGTTCATGAAAATAAATAGCTAGCCAGCTACTTAATAACCCCATTGCCTAAAGCTAACGTTATAAGCAGCCAGCTAGCTTCATCTGGCTAGTGAAGCTCTACCGGACCGGGTTATGTGTTCTGAAGCTAGCCACAATAAGGATTAGGCACAATAGTGTAATTTGCGGTTTCCCTTCAAAATCCAAGTAAAAGTGATGCAGAAGGTTACAAGTTGTGGAATCATGCCATATTTAGACTAGATCATGTTAAACATGATTGGAATGTGAAGCAATGAAATGGGTTATCAATCTACTCTGTGACACCCACAGAACACAACTGTGAAGAGTTTACGAAAATATTAGCGTTGTAGCTCTTATCGGGGGACTGTGACTGTGAAAGCACCTCCCCAGTCAGCCTATTGTGTGTATTGACATTGATGTTGCGCTGTACAGTTTTACCTAAGGATTGGGGATCAATGAAATGGGGTATCAGTCTAAATACCCAATATATTTTTTCCCAACGTCCTCCTCAGAGTTATCAGACTCCAAAACATCCACGCAGTATCGTTTTTACTCGGGAATAGTGTTCAATCAACATAGGTTGACAATAAATGTGGCTCAATTCACAGTTGTTTCAGAGTCCTGCAATAACTATGACGCTAATGATCTCTGGGTGTCACTGAGTAGACTGATACCCCATGTCATTGATCCACAATCCATAGGTAAGGCTGTACCGTGAAATAAGAATGCCCCCAATGCAATTCTAAAGTATAATACATCCAGTGTGATTTCAACAGATTTTTGCCAAATTAACAAATTATTGTCTTTTGTTGATTTAATATAAAAACATTCCAACCTCGTTTAGCATGATCTAATCAATTATGGCATAATTTACTATTTGTATTCATTTGCATCACTGTCAATTACATACTTTTATTTTGAAGGCTAACCGCAAAGTCCACTATTGTGGCTAGCTTCACATAGATGGGTCCGATCACAATTAATCAAATAAGAACTGTTTTACAAATTAGGGTTATTTTAGATGACACCTAGCTAGCTAGCTACTGAAACATATTATGTTGTTTTGCAATGTTTTTGGGGAAGAACATTGTTTGCATCTGTAACCAGGGGCGGAAATCCCGGGGGGGACACGACCCCCCCATCCTGGGAAAAATATGATTTGTCCCCCCCCCCCAATATATCACTGAAACATAACTATGTAATTTAAATAATATTAATAATACGCAATGAAAGCAATTGTGCTGATTATAGACACTTAATTGCGCGTTTTTAAGTTTCAAAAGATTGCGACCCCCCCCACCCTTTGCCTCACAATGGTTTGATCCACTGCCAGTTCCTTAGTTGGCAAGGTAACAGAGGGGTCGTGTCTACTGTCTGAAAGGCACTCAATGAACGTAACTGACGTGAGCTTAATCCAGTCAATCGCGCACACACACTAGCTGAATATGCAGAGCTAGCGCGCAATATTAACTATTAAGTTAGCTAGTACCTATTCCATTTATGTGGCCTCGTCAAAGATGGAATCTTTGCTATCGTCAATTTATTCCATGATCAGCATGCAGATGATGTAAATTAGTGCTTCAAAGTCCCTGTGATAAGGTTAGCGATAAACTGAAGTCCAAACTGAACAGAACTACACTCTCTTCTACCATTGTCTTAAATATATTTAATGGTCTCGGTACAAAAGCTAAATTGTCGCAAGGGAACTTTTATTTATTTTATTTCACTTTTATTTAACCCGGGTAGCAAAGATTATAGCAAACACCACTGAAACGGAATTGGTGCTCGCTAGCTTTGCAAATTCAGCTATTGTTGGAAGCCAGCCAATATGAAACAAACTATTAAAATTGCAAAAGGTTGCAGCATATGTTGTGTAAATGGTGAACTCATACAGCTGTCAACTCTTGTCATTTTAATCCGTTTCACATTTGCTAGCTACCTTTTAGATCAATGCCCAAATAGAATGATAAAAGATAAGATGATAGAAGCCCATCTCCTACTGTAAATAACCTACACACTGTGTGTGTGTGTGTGTAGCCAGCCAGCCAGGTAGAAAAATGGCAGAAAAATAAAAGACGGACATCAGAGTATTTTTCAGTACACCAAAACGCAAAGTAAGAACCCTAGTAGCCTAATATCTCAAAGACTAGTTGATAAAATATTCATAAGAAAGAAATGAAATTCTTATGGAAATGTTTCACAATGATGTCATTAGGCAGAGCAGGCAACAGATGGCACACAGATAGCAGAGTTGGGGACAGATATGCAGGGACAGACTGGCAGAGACAGGGAGTCTCAGGTAAGTTTGTTGAGTCTTTGTTTGGCAACATTATGAAAGGTTCTCAATTTCTTTAACTTGGAAAATAGGAACATAATTGGAAAATGCCATGGATACACCCACTCTCAACTTAAACTGGTGACTGAACTAAGATTTGTTAAAGGCAATGGTATTGCTGTTGTGATTAGTTGTGTAGTTTTGGGTACCGGTAGTTAGGAGTACGGCAAACACCTTATTTCTTTGGTTCCTCAATATACATTTACCATATTACAATGTAGGCTATGTGTTACAGCACTACTTTTGGTGTCCCCATCAGGAATTGCTCTTGAGAAAATTTCATGTAATTGTCCCCTCCAAAGTTGATATCAGATTTTCGCCCCTGTCTGTAACAGTACCGCTTCCGTACCTCTCCTCGCCCCTACCTGGGCTCGAACCAGGGACCCTCTGCACATATCAACAACATTGTTACCTATCGCTCCAGAAGGGGTAAAAGTTAAAAATCTGTCATTCAGCCTTTGAACAAGGCAGTGTTCCTAGGCCGTCACTGAAAATAAGAAATTTGATCTTAACTGACTTGCCTAGTTAAATAAAGGGGAAAAAAAGGGAAACAACTACTTAAAGGGCTCAGAGCGAGTGACGTCACCGATTGAAAAGCTATTAGCGCGCACCCCGCTAACTAGCTAGCCATTTCACACCTGTTTCACATCCATGAGCTAGCTAGCTTTTTTTTATGACTAGCACTGTAGGTGCGCGAGACAACTTTACCAGCATCATAGCATACTTATCATGAATCGTTGTGACATACGAAATATGAGTGATAGTTATTACACATTGATTACACTATGTAAAACATTTATGAACGCATTAAATTATTATGTGACGTGCAGTCATATTCAGGTCCTGATTGGTAAAGAAGCTTATTTGACACGTCAGATAGTGTTTTTTGACACGCAAAGACCCAAACGGCGTTCCATAGCTAGAAGGGATCCAGCGTTTGTCAAATTAACGTCAAGAATTGACTTTTTTGTAACAGGTTAGGATAATTTCTGTAGCAGGTTAGGAAAATGAACATAGTAATTTTATGTATAAATAGCCTAAAAAATATATATAAACAAACCATAAATGTCAAATGTTTTGTTTTCTTGGAAAGCTGTGAGCGCTATTATATGATACAATATCAGTACTTGTTGCATTTACAACTTGTCTAAATCCTATTATCAACTGATTTCAGTGGAATGTTGGCATATTGTCAGTGAATTACAAAAAATTAATGGAATCTCTAAAACTGGCTGGCTAGCAAACATACATTCCAGATAAATTATTGAAATTCATTTTTTATACAACATCTTATCACATCACTGGCAAACCATGGTTGGCCAACTCCCCGACCAAAATAGCTGACCTTTATCCCATCATAAGAATTCTATGGTCCCTAGCTAAACACTAATCCTAACCTTAACTCCTACCCTAACCCCAAACTTAACCCTTACCTAATCTTTACCTTAACCATTTTAAATTTCAACTTCAATGGGGTGATGTCAGAGTTGGAGGTCTCGGGATCCCAAATAGCAAGAACCAATTTGTATTTATTTTTGTATTTTTTATTTAACTAGTCAAGTCAATTAAGAACAATTTCTTATTTACAATGACGGCCTACCAAAAAGCAAAAGGCCTCCTGCGGGGACGGGGGCTGGGATGAAAAATATATATATATATAGGACAAAACACACATCACGACTAGAGAGACCTAAGACAACAACATAACATGGCAGAAACACATGACAACACAGCATGGTAGCAACACAACATGGCAGCAGCACAACATGGTAGCAGCACAACATGTTAGTGTGACACACACAAAATGTATGGTCACATTTGTGTTTATGTATTGTTTCTTTGTATTGGGAAAGGATGCTTTTACTGAAATGTCAGTCCTCCAAGGTTTCGCCATTGCGAGTGTAACAGTGTTCCGTCCCTCTCTTCGCCCCAACCCGGGCTCGTTACCCATCGCGCCACAAAAGCCAGGGGTTGGGGCGAAGAGAGGGACGGAACACTTGCAACGCAAGGGGAAACCCTACTTCAAGTCTCAGAGCGAGTGACGTCACTGATTGAAATGCTATTAGCGCGCACCAGCGCTAACTAACTAGCCATTTCATATCGGTTACACGAGGCATTTATACAACTGTTGGCCAGTAGGGGGCAGTGAGACGTGTTCGCTTTGCATTTTAGAGAATTTAATGTTGTAACTGATGTTTAACCTCTATTTAACCTGTTTAACCTTTAATGGGATTGGTAATTTATCCTGTGTTACAGGAACAATTATCTGTGGCACCAGTCCCAAAACTGGGACCTGTAACAGTAGCAGCACAAAACATGATACAATCATTATTGGGCACAGACAACAACACAAAGGCAAGAAGGTAGAGACAACAATACAACACGCGAAGCAGCCACAACTGTCAGTGTCCATGATTGAGTCTTTGAATGAAGAGATGGAGATAAAACTGTCCAGTTTGAGTGTTTGTTGCAGCTCGTTCCAGTCGCTAGCTGCAGAGAACTGAAAATTCGAAAATTCAAGACTCTTGGGTGCTGTCATAGATTAGAAGTGCCCATCCAAGAAGGCTTAAGGTCATTGGCCACAGATAAAATGACGTCAAATCACGTTATATCTACCGTAGCTTTGATTGGACTGTTCATGTCAAAATCATACTTTCATAATCTTAGCTATCAAGCCAGACAAGCAGTCATCATGCATTAAGTCGGCAATCTACTAGCAAATCCTTTTCAATCCTTGTCATATGAAGTGAAATTATAGATTAAACATATCGGTGCTCATCGGCCATTGGACATAAACATTACACAACAAGTTGGAAATTGCAAATTCAACAATGAGTGCTAAGGCGCCACTGCAACCCCGGGTTCGATCCCAGGCTGTGTCTGTGACCGGGAGACCCATGAGGCAGCGCACAATTGGCCCAGCATCGTCCGGGTTAGGGGAAGGTTTGGCCGGCCGGAATGTCCTTGTCTCATCATGCTCTAGCGACTCCTTGTGGCGGGCCGGGTGCCTGCAAGCTGACTCGGTCGTCAGTTCCGACAGTGTTTCCTCCGACACAGTGGTGCGGCTGGCTTCCAGGTTAAGCGACCAGTGTGTCAAGAAGCATTGCGGCTTGGCTCTCGACCTTCGCTGAGTCCGTAGGGGAGTTGCAGCGATGAGACAAGGTTCTAACTACCAATTGGATATCATGAAAAAGGTGTTAACACCATGGGCCAAAAACGTTTGAATCCATTGGCCAATCTGTCAATCCAGCATGACTTCTGCCGCGTTCAAAACAACTGGAAACTCGGAACTGGGAAATCTCAGTCTTCAGTGAGTGCAAGACAACTGGAAACTTCAAGACAAGTGGATAAAACTAGCTCCGACTGGGAAAATACGGATAATTATTTTGAACGGTTATCCAAATCAGAATTCCTAGTTGGGATTTCGGGCCTATTTCTAGATCCCACAAGAAGGACCGCCACGCCACCTTTCTGTTCAAGTGAACACAGCACAACAATGTGAGTCCAAATATGCCAGGGAGATATGTATACTGTAGCCAAGAAAGTAATGCTAAGTGTATGTTGTATAGTAAGCGGTTAGTAGCCCATGTGGTCCATTTCCTCCCTCATAACTTAGCCTACTGTTCTGACTCTGATGATGCACATGTAGCCTATAGCCTGTTTTAGAGAAATGAAATCATTGATTATTGTAAGAACTTTCAGTGTCTGTTTATATGCCCTCTTTCTTTATCCTACGTTTCTAGCTTGGTATACTGGGAGAATACTGTAAGAACGGCCCATGTTCGGAATTCTGTCACTGTACATTTCAAAAGTGCTGAACAAATACTTATATTGACTACGTCCATCTTAGCTCGCTCATTAATGTCTTAATGAATATTACGGAATGCCTCTTATCTGCTCGTCGTTCTCTTATGACATAGTTTGTACATCTCAATTGTCAGTAGAAACCACATTTGTTTAAGCATGTCATCCATATCAGCTATGTTTGTTTTTAAAGGCAGTAAATGAGGCTGAATGAACTGTTTTGCTGCCAGACAAGGCTCCGCTGATAGCCAGGTGTAAGGATTCACTCTATGGTGCTGAAAAGAAAACTCTGCTGTTGTGACAGCTTTATGTAGGCCCTAACAGTTGTTGGACACCGGTTGGCACCATTATAGTGCAATGAATGTATTGGTTAGTGTTGTGTAATGTAGTGGCTTTGCTGGCATGCAACCCCCATTTCTTTATTTTTTGTCCCAAAAAGATTTACATGCTAAAATCGCCACTGAAGGTTAGACTTTTTGTCCTTTTTACCCATCTTCATTCACTTTGACCACTTTGCCAACAACTGAGACAAAAAGTTAATGACATCTTCCACTTCTCTGCTTTTCAAATCTGAACTCAGAACCAAAATATATTATACCAATCAAACGATACAGCTGTTTAACTACACATGTCAAAGACGTTTCCTCTAACGGGACAAGGTAGCACGTCCGGTGAACAGGTCAGGGTTCCATAGCCGCAGGCAGAACAGTTGAAACTAGAGCAGCAGCATGACCACATGGACAGCAAGGAGTCATCAAGCCAGGTAGTCCTGAGGTATGGTCCCAGGGATCAGGTACTCCGGGAGAGAGAGCGAGAGCATACTTAAATTCACACCGGATAAGAAAGAAGAAATACTCCAGATATAACAGACTGATCCTAGCCCCCTGACAAACTATTGCAGCATGAATACTGGAGGCCGAGACAGGAGGGGTCGGGAGACACTGTGCACCGTCCGACGATAACCCCAGACAGGGCCAACCAGGAAGGATATAACCCCACCCACTTTGCCAAAGCACAGCCCCCACACCACTAGAGGGATATCTTCAAACCACCAACTTACTACCCTGAGACAAGGCTGAGTATAGTACACAAAGATCTCTCCCACAGAATGAACCCTTGGGGGGCGCCAACATCTTTGTCTACTTCTTTACTATTCAAATCTGGCGGCTGAACAAAAATATATCTTGCAAATAAAAAGTTAACTTTCAGTAACTGCATGAACACATTTTTTTCTCAACTTTTTCCAAACAACTGCATTCTCACAACAAATCAGACAAAAACTTAGAGCATATGCAATCTTCCTCTACTTCTCTACTTTTCAAATAAGAAAGCGGATTGGGAATAGCTTCTACCTAATCAATAGGTAGAGCTGTTTCAATAACCCATCGACTCCTTTCTTTAAAGTTCTGTTTCAGACTGAACAGCTAGCGCTAAGATTTCAAATGCTTCCCCAGTCTGGGCGAACTGGAATGATACAGAAAATATTTCTAATGCTCACTAGCGTCATCCTCCTTCTCAGGATCATGCTCTGTGCTCTAAATAATTCAACTGGCTAGTTTGCCTGTCTGGAATAGAAGGTCGGGCTGTACGTTGATCCTGCTGCTCTGATTGGATAGAGTGAAGCTGTCTCCGTTCACTTGCTTCATAATTCACCCGAAACACACCATGCGATGAGAAGTTTTTCCACACGCAACAATAGACTCTGACCACAACCACACTCTTAGAAAAAAAGGTTATGGATAGAACCAAAAAGGGTTATTTTGCCTTCTTTATCAGTGATCAAGGTAAGACCCAGATGCAGACCGTGTCAAAGTAACAGCAACATTACAGCAACATGGGCAAAGGTACAGGACGGCAGGCAGGCTTAGGTCAGGCAGAGGTCAGTAATCCAGAGGTGGAGCAAAGGTACAGTATGGCAGGCAGGTGGGTACAGGGTCAGGACAACAAGGGTCAAAAACCAGAGGACGCGAAAAGAGACTGGGGAAAAGCAGGCACTGACACAACGCTGGTTGGCTTGACAAACACGATGAACTGGCAACAGACAAACAGAACACAGGTATAAATACACAAGTGATAATGGGGAAGATGGTTGACACCTGGAGGGGGGTGGAGACAATCACAAAGACAGGTGAAACAGATCAGGGTGTGACATGCTTCATATGTAGCACCCTTAAAGATTCTATATAAAACCTTTTTATATGGTTCTTTGATCAGAACCCCCGGGGTTCTTCTTCACTGAACCAAAATAGGTTCCATATTGAACCCATGGGTTCCTTATAGGGTTCTATATGGAACCAATTTCTGAACCCTAAGAGGTGTCATATATGAAGCAAGCATATAACCCTTTTTGGTTCTTTCCAGAAACTTGTTTTCTAAGAGTGCACAAAACTACTGAACACAACCAGACAATTATTTACAACATAACTACTTAACCACACAACTACTGACCACAACCACTAACCATAACAACACAACTACAGAACATGACTACTGACCACAACAACTAATCACAACTATTGAACACAACTCCTGACCACAACCACACAACTACCGAGCCACACAACTAATGTCCAAAACTACACAACTACTGACCACAACTCCACAACTACAGACCATAACTTCTGACCACAACTCCTGACCGCAACCACACAACTCCTTAACACTACTGACTGCAACTATTGACCACAACTACTGACAAAAACAATACAACCACTGACCATAACTACTGAACCATACACATACTTAAAACTACTGAACACAACTACTGACCACAGCCAGACAATTATTTACAACATAACTACTGAACCACAACCTCACAACTACTGACCACAACAACACCACACTGCAACTTCTAATCACAATTACTGATCACAAGCACAAAACTACTGTCCACAACCACAACTAGAGACCAAACATACTGAACACAACTCCTGGCCGCAACATTTGACATTTTAGTCATTTAGCAGACGCTCTTATCCAGAGCGACTTACAGTAGTGAATGCATACATTTAATACATTTCAAGCATTTTTTTTTTGTTGTACTGGGCCCCCATGGGAATTGGACCCACAACCCTGGCGTTGCACACAGCCTGCTGGTGTTGCAAACACCATGCTCTACCAACAGAGCCACAGGGAAAACTACCACGGCTACTGAACCACAACTACTGACCACAACAACATAACTACTGACCACAACCACACAACTACCGAACCACACAACTAATGACCAAAACTACACAACTACAACTACTGAACACAACTCCTGACCGCAACCACACAACTACTGACCACAAAACTACTGAACCGTACACATTCTTACCAAAACGACTGACTACGGACCACAACTACACAACTACTGACCAAGACTACTGCCCATAATACCACAACTACTGACCTCACAACTCCTGAGCCACACAACTGAACCAAACACGTACATACTTATCAAAACTACTGACCACACCACAACTACAACTAGAGACCATAACTACTGACCACAAATCCTGATCACAACCACAAAACTACTGACCACCCCTACTGAACCACAACCATACAACTCCTGACCACAACCACAGTCTACTACTGACCACAACCACTGACCACAAAATTACTGTCTACAACTACACAACTATTGAGCCACACAACTACTGACCACAACCACACAACTAGAGACCAAAAATACTGACCACAAATACTGAACACAACTACTGGCCGCAACCACTGAACCGCAACACTACTGACTACAACTACTGACCACAACAACACAACTACTGACCACAACTACTGGGCCACTCAACTAGTGACCACAACTAGAGACCATAAATACTGAACCACAACTACTGACCACTACTGAGCATAATACCACAACTACTGAATACACAACGACTGAACCACAACTGCTGACCACAACCACAGAACTACTGGCCACAACAATACAACTACAGACCCTAACTGCTGAACCGAACAACTGAACTACACACCTACATACTTACCAAAACTACAGACCACAACACAACTACTGACCAGAACCACACAACTAATGACCAGAACCACACAACTACAGACCACAAAACGACTGACCACAACCACTGAACCACACAAATAATGACCACAGCCACACAACTACTGACCACAAAACTACTGTCTACTACTGACCACAGCCACACAACTACTGACCACAACAACTGAACTACAGATCATAACTACAGACCACAACTACTAATCACAACTACTGACCACACAACAATTGACTACTTCTGACCACAACACAATTGACTACTTCTGACCACAACCACAACTACTGAGCCACACAACTACTGAACCACACAACTACTGAACCACACAACTAATAACCACAACCACACAACTAGAGACCAAAAATACTGAATTCAACTCCTGGCCGCAATCACACAACTACTGACCACAACTACTGAACCACAAAACTACTGACCAATTCTACTGACCATAATACCACAACCACAGAACTACTGGCCACAACAACACATCTACAGACCCCAACTGCTGACCCCAACTACTGACCCACACACATACATACCAACACTACTAAACCACACACCTACATACTTACCAAAACTACTGACCACAACCACACAACTACAGACCTCAACTACTAAACACAACCACACATCTACTGAGCCACACAAATAATGACCACAACCACACAACTACTGACCACAACTACTGACCACAAAACTACTGACCAACACTGGCCACAACTACTGACCAAGTCTGACCATAATGCCACAACTACTGACCACAACCACTGATCACATCACAACTACAGACCGTAACTACTGATTACAACAACTACTGACCACACAACTAGAGGCCACAAAACTACTGAACCACACACCTACATACTTACCAAAACTACTGACCACAACCAACCAACTACTGACCACACAACAACATCAACAACTAGAGACCATAACTGACCACAACCACACAACTACTGACCACACAACTACTAAACCACGCAACTCCTGACCACAACGACCGAACCACACACCTATGTACTTACCAAAACTACTGAACACAACACAGCTACTGACCACACAACTAATGACCACAACCACACAACAACTAGTGACCGTAACTACTGACCACCCAACAACAAGTGACCATAACTACTGACCACAATGACTGAACACAACTCCTGACCACAACCATACAACTACTGAACCCCACCTACTGACCACAACCACTGAACACAACACTACTGACCACAACTACTGACCACAACCACACAACTACTAAACCACACAACTCCTGACCACAACGACTGAGCACAACTACTGAATTACACACCTACGTACTTACCAAAACTACTGAACACAACACAGCTACTGATAACTACTGACCACACAACTACTGACCACAACTAGTGACCACAATGACTGAACACAACTCCTGACCACAACCACACAACTACTGACCACAACTCCTGACCACAACCCTACTAAAACACAACTACTGGCCACAACTACTGACCCACAACCAACTAACCACACAACTACAATTACTGACCACATCCACATAACTACTGACCACACCCAACCAACTACTGACCACACAACAACACAATGAGAGATCATAACTACTGAGCACAACTCCTGACCAGTTGTTATGGAAAAGATGAATGTTGTTTCCAACTACCAATCAGCTACTGCGCTGGCTGCATATTTAGCATTGAGACTGCCGAAAGGCCAGTCTCTTTGGCAAATGACAGGAGTGACAAGGAGTGGAATGTTAGCTAAAAAGACTGGTACACATACTAGTCTTCAATTATTTAAGCTAGAAATGTCATTCAAACTTTAAAACATGCAGGTTGCTCGGAATAGGTTACTTGTATATAGCCTTTTGATACCACATACGTTTTGAACTATAACCATTTTAAATCTTCATAAAAGCTCCATAGGCTTGAATGGAAAATATTTGGATCCGCCACTGATCTTGAACCATTAAAGCTACAAACACCAAACCAACATTGACATGTACAGTCAAACTCCACTTAGATTGCTTGTAAAAAAGATTATAGATACTTTTGTACTTTTTGAACTATAACCGTTTTACATTTGTATTAAAGCTCCATAGACTAAAGGCAAAACATTTATTTGCCACTGCTCTTGATCCGTTCCAGCTACAAACACCAACCCAAATGTGCAGACTGTCTTAACTTAGATGGCATCAACACAGCTTTTTGCTACCATTCATAATTCATGAACTTTAGAGCTTGTTGTATCCCCATTCATTTCAATGGCGGAATGCAGGCTTCAACATTTTAAACTGAAATCACAGCCCAAAAACTTTAAGATTTATAAGGGCACAAGGCGAGACCCAAATGCAGACACAGGAGGCAGATGGTCAGGCTGGTGGGCTCAGAGTCAGGACAGGCAAGGGTCAAAACCAGGAGGGCGAGAAAAGAGAGACTGGGAAAGCAGGAACTGAAAAACAGAAACGCTGGTTGACTTGACAAACAAGACAAACTGGCACAGAGAGACAGGAAACAAGGATAAATACACCAGGGAAAATAAGCAACACCTGGAGGGGGTGGAGATAAGCACAAGGACAGGTGAAACAGATCAGCCCCCCCCCCCCCCCCCCCCCCCTCTAGGGGCACCACCTGGCATCCTACCTGGGCACATACCTGGTTGACCGGGGTATCGGCGGTGGAAGTCTGCGATGAGGGCTGTATCCAGAATGTCTCTAGTGGGAACCCAGCACCTCTCCTCCGGGCCATAACCTTCCCAGTCAACCAGGTACTGGAAACCCCTGCCCCGTGGTCGAACACCCAGGAGGCGTTTTACCGTGTATGCCGGATGGCCATCGATGACATGGAAAGGAGGGGTGGGCCTGGAGACAGATGACAAAGGGCTGTGAGACATGGGCTTAATCCTAGACACATGGAAAGTAGGGTGAATACGGAGGGTACGGGGTAACAAGAGACAGACAGCAGTGGAACTAAGGACTCTAGAGATGGGAAAAAGGACCAATGAAATGGGGGGGACAGTTTGCGGGACTCCACCCGAAGGGGCAGGTCCCGTGTGGAAAGCCATACCCTCTGCCCAATGCGGTAGTGGGGAGCTGGAGTCCGGCGGCAATCCTTTTGTTGATGATACCTGGAGTTGGTCTTGAGAAGTGCCACCCGAGTTCTTCTCCAGGTACGTCGACAGTGGCAGACGAACATCTGGGCCGAGGGTACGTTGACTTCCTGCTCTTGTTCTGGGAAGATTGGAGGCGGATACCCCATGGAGCACTCCAAAGGGGAGAGTCCCATGGCTGAACAGGGAAGGGTCTTCCGGGCATACTCCACCCAGACCAGTTACCGGTTCCAGGTAGTGGGGTTGGTTGAGACCAGGCATTGTAGGGTGGTTTCCAGGTCCTGGTTAGCTCGTTCCGACTGGCTGTTGGATTGGGGATGGAATCCGGAGGATAGGCTGGCCGACAACCAAATAAAAGTGCAGAATGCCTTCCAGAACTGAGACAAGACCTGAGGACCCCGGTCAGAGACAATGTCCACCGGGAGTCCATGGATCCGGAAGACGTGCTGCACCATGAGCTGGGCCGTCTCCTTGACAGAGGGTTGTTTGGGGAGAGGGATGAAAATGGGCAGCTTTGGAGAACCGATCCACTACTGTCAGAATGACGGTGTTGCCATCAGACGGAGGGAGCCCAGTGACAAAGTCCAGAGAGATATGGGACTAGGGATGATGAGGTAGAGGCTGAAGGAGGCCAGAAGGAGCTTGCCGCGGTGTCTTGTTCTGAACACACACAGTGCACGCGGCGACGAAGGCAGAGACGTCAGGAACCATTGTGGGCCACCAGAAACGTTGTCGGAGGAAAGCTCGGGTACGACGGGAACCTGGATGACAGGTCAGCCTGGAGGAATGAGCCCATTCCAGGACCTGGGACCGCACTGAGTTTGGGACAAACAACCGGTCAGCCGGGCCCCCTTCAGGTTCAGGCTGGGAACGTTGTGCCTTGCGAACCAGGGTTTTAATACCCTAACCCACTGAAACCGCAAGGCATGAGGTAGGGAGAATGGTCTCGGAGACCGAGGGTGTAGCAGAGGAACTGTATAGGTGGGAGAAGGCATCAGGCTTCACATTTTTGGACTCTGGGTGGTAGGAAATGGTGAAGTTGAATCTTGAAAATAACAAAGTCCACTGGGCCTGCCTGGAGTTAAGGCACTTGACTTTACAGAGATATTCCACATTTTTATGGTCGGTCCAAACCAGAAATTGCTGTTCTGCTCCTTCCAGCCAGTGCCTCCACTTTTCCAGCACCATCTTGACCACCAGAGGTTCTCGGTTGCCTACATCGTAGTTCCTTACTGCCAGATTGAGACAATGGGATAGGAAGACACAGGGATGGGGCTTTTGGTCCTGGGCAGATCGCTGGGACAGGATGGCCCCCACTCCAACATCAGAGGCATCAACCTCTACCACAAATTGATGAGACGGGTCCGGATGGACGAGGATGGGCGCTGTGGTGAACTGATGCTTCAGGTCCACAAAGGCTCTGTCAACAGCTGGAGACCATGTGAACAGTACTTTGGGAGAGGTGAGTGCAGAGAGGGGGGCCGCCAGCGTGCTGTAGCCCCGAATGAAACGGCGGTAGAAGTTAGCGAACCCCAGGAAACATTGTAACTGCACCCTGGACTTAGGTTGAGGCCAATCTACCACTACTTTCACCTTTTCAGGATCCATTTGGACATTTCCATCAGCGATGACATATCCCGGAAAGGAGATTGTAGAGCGGTGGGACTCACACTTTTCAGCTTTCACAAACAACTGGTTCTCCAGTAGGCGCTGAAGGACCAGGATGTCGTCAAGGTAGACGAACACAAAACAATTTCACATGTCCCGGAGCACATTGTTTACCAGGGCCTGGAAGACAGTGGTGGCATTGGTGAGTCCAAACAGCATGACCTGGTACTCATAATGTCCGCCGGCTGTGTTAAATGCTGTATTCCACTCATCTCCTTCGCGTATCCGAACCAGGTGGTAGGCATTCCGAAGGTATAGCTTGGGGAAAAAATGGTGGTAGGCGGTAACGATTCTTGATCGTTATATCATTAAGACTTCGGTAGTCAATGCACGGACGCATGGTATTGTCCTTCTCCAAAGAAAAACCCTGCGCTGGTAGGAGATGCAGACGGATGGATGCCTCCAGTAGCCAGAGACTCCTCTATGAATTCCTCCATGGCCTTGGTCTCCTGCCCGGATCGAGAATATAGCTGACCACGAGGTGGTGTGGTGCCGGGGAGGAGATCAATGGCACAATCATAAGGACTGTGTGGGGGAAGAGAAGTAGCATGTGCCTTACTGAATACATCCAGGAGGTCATGGTACTCAGTGGGAACGGCAGAGACATCCAAGGCTTTGCTTACGCACTGAGGAGGATGTCTCGGGGACGGCTGTGCCGCTTTAAGGCAGTGAGAATGACAAAAGTGGTTCCAACCCAGGATGCAGCTCGTGGTCCAGTCAATAACAGGGTTGTGTTTTTGGAGCCAAGAAAATCCCAGAACAGGAACATGGGGTGAATTGATGAGGAGGAACTGTATGTTCTCACTGTGGTTTCCGGAAACCTGTGTCTGAACGGGCACTGTGCTATCGGTGATTGATCCAATTGAGCGGCCGTCCAATGCCCTTGAATCCATGGGGACAGAGAGAGGTTAAGTGGGAATACCTAATTCAGAAACCATAGTAGCATCCATAAAACTTTCATCAGCCCCAGATTCAATGAGCATCCAGAGAGACTTAGACTGGTCTCCCCACAGCAGAATCACAAAAAAAGGTGTACAGGTGATGGGAATTAGGGAACTCCCAGTCTGGCTCACCAGAGTACTTGTACCCACTAGAGAAAAGGAATTCTTGACCGGGCAGGTGGCTATATAATGTCCTGTGTCTG
Source organism: Salmo salar (assembly GCF_965601325.2). NCBI lineage: Eukaryota > Metazoa > Chordata > Actinopteri > Salmoniformes > Salmonidae > Salmo > Salmo salar. Next base: position 95,993,226 of record NC_138300.1, read on the forward strand.
GCTATATAAATGCAGACACAGGAGGCAGATGGTCAGGCAGGCGGGCTCAGAGTCAGGACAGGCAAGGGTCAAAACCAGGAGGGCGAGAAAAGAGAGACTGGGAAAGCAGGAGCTGAGAAACAAAAATGCTGGTTGACTTGACAAACAAGACGAACTGGCACAGAGAGACAGGAAACATGGATAAATACACCAGGGAAAATAAACGACACCTGAAGGGGGTGGAGACAAGCACAAGGACAGGTGAAACAGATCAGTGCGTGACAAGATTGTTCAAACTAAAGCATTTTGAGAGCGTAAACACATTCTATGGCTAATGATGCTATAGTACCCACTATAATAATTCCACACCTACAAACCATCCCAGAATAGGTCACTATATTATAACTAGCCCGTAGCCTAAGAAAACCCTACTACTACTACTACTACTACTACTACTACCATTACTACTGCCATCACTACCACTACTACTTCTATTTCACAACCATAAATACTTCAAAACTAGCAAGCACCCAAATTTACTTCAGAAAATGACTTTTTTCTAGTTCTTTATTACGTTTTTATCCTCGATCATTTTAAACGTGTTGTTTTCGCATAGTTGAAACAACCATTTGTTTCAAGAGTATTTTATTCATTCATTTGGCTGCTACAGTGCGCTTTGCAGCAGAGGGCACAATCCTCGTTATCAGGTATGATCTGAATTGTAGTATCTCTTGTGCATGCAAATGGATTTCTGCCTTTATGACACACACACACACACATGCACACACACACTGCCCCACTGTTTGGACAAGTCATCCCCTGTCAAACCTGACTCAGCAGCCATACAGGCAGACAATGTGTGTGTGTCTGAGTACGTGCGTGTGCGTACGTGGTGTGTGTGCATGTAGCTGTGTATGTGAGTGTGTTTTTGTGTTCCCGAGTGTCGGTGTTCCTGTGCAAGCCTGTGTGTGTATGTCATCCTGTGTTTAAGTGTGTGTAGGGGGTTTGTATAGCCAGTGTGAGGCGTGCCCAATACTGGTTTGCCATGCCCAACGCTGAGATCATGTGTTTGGTCAGTCATTGTTCCACTCCGGACCCCTTTAGTTCTGGCTGGTTGGTGCCTTCCTGTGCGGTCATCACACCGGGTGTCAGTCGGCTCTGGTGTGGCTCTCCTAACCCCCTACAGCACATTTGGCCACCTGTTGTCGGAAACCGGAAGACTTGTGTTGAGTCTCGGAGCTTTAGCTCAGTGGACTAACAGTTTTAAATGTGGTACAGAACACCCCTGGTTGAATGCCCGGTTAGTATTTTACCCCAGCTAACTATCCTATACTCTGTGACCCTTCACCTCCAGGTTGACCTACTGTGAGCAGGTCCTAGTGACTGTTATTCATCCATCATTGATCAATTATTGGTCCTCTCTCTGGTTATGGATCAATGATTCTGCTGATCCACAGGGACAGATAATGCTGAGACCAAACTCTATCTCATTTTACACTGGCCTTTCAGAAAAAAAACATGATTTCACATTTGGAAAATCACATGATTTCACGAGAAATTTCCCATGTGAAATCAAGTGAAAACATGTGTTTTTGGAACACTTCACATGTGATCACGTCTTCACATTTGTAGTTTCATGTTATCACATGTTGCTTTACATGTTGTGACATTAACTTCACATAAGATCACATGAAACCATCTGTCTGTCTGCCCGTCTGTCTGCCTGTCTTATATTTCCCTGGGGTAAGTAGGGGAGGGACAGAGTGCTCTACTGTATCTACTACAGCCAGGGATAAATAAGAGCTTAATTTATCATAAACCTGCCTGATAGTCTGACCAACAGACATGAGGGACGGAGGAGATATTGATGCTGAAGATGATCCATTCTTCATTGCTCTAAATCCAATGGATATTTGGTCAGTACTAATGTAAGTTCAAGATACTGGAATACTGTATACCAAAGCATGTTTGTTATGTATGATATTGAATAGACAGAGGCTAGATGTATTGGCTCATGTCCTGTGAATGCACTGCTGTAATCAATTATGCTCACCCATAATCCAACCCCCAGTCAGTCGTATACTAGCAGAGCTGATCTATAATATAGATACAGCACAATGACCCATATGTGGAGTCCTATTCCACTCTGGACAGTACCCGAGTGCAGACTGAAGATGTACACAGATTAACAAGGTACAGTATGTGGATCAGTGTCTATTTTAAAGTATCCAGAGAGGAATTAAATGAGGACAGGAGCCTGGACTTTACCCCGCAGGGAGATAAAGTACTATATCTATCAGAGTCTGATGACATCAACATGTTGAGTAGGAGAGAGATATTGGGAATAAAGACAGAGCGAGAAGTGGGTATGTATATAAGACATGAGAGAGAGAGATGGTGTGATAACAGAAGGAAGATGCCAAACTAACACCAATGCAAAATCACAAGTTGTGCATTCTTAGCTCACAAAGAAGTTCCAAATTCCTTGTGATGTTTGTTCTATAATTTGTGATGTACTGGCTTCATTCTCACACTGACTATTGCTTTTATGTTAATCATGACAGAGAGGGTTGGTTTCAACTCCAGCTGCAAATTACATCCAATACACTATATTGATCTGATAGTTAATTCTATGCACAATACCACCCTCCTGTTAACGATTCGTTCTTACAGGCATATTTATCTGCAGTGTGTGTGTGCGCCAACCCTTTTTGTCCCCCACTGGCTCCCATCCCATAATACGACAAGACCGCACTGATGAATTATTTGCCCAGTGAGGTGTATCCTCGGGAACCATGCATTCCTGACACACATCATAGAGAGAGAGACACACACACCCTTGAACGAGGGAGGGAGGGGTAGAAAGAAGGAGCATACTGAGTGTGTGAGTGATACTGAGAAGAGGAGTGAGCAGAGTGAACCTGCAACTCAGTCTAACACACACACAGACAGACAGAGGGATCTTTACAGCAGCAACGGAAGCAGCAGGAGCGCGGTGTGGGACAGAGGGGGATGTTGTCTGGCTGAGCTGGGACCTGTCCTCTTCCTCTCCTGTCTGTCTGATGGAGAGCAGAGGGACGCAGCACAGTGAGTACTACAGGCTGTGTGTGTGTGTGTGTGTGTGTGTGTGTGTGTGTGTGTGTGTGTGTGTGTGTGTGTGTGTGTGTGTGTGTGTGTGTGGTGTGTGTGTTGTGTGTGTGTGTGGTGTGTGTGTGTGTGTGTATCCAGAATATATAGATTGAGGTAGGGTTTAGGGAGTTGTGAAGGGCTAAGGAAGAGAGACAATGATTGAAAGGAAGTTGGTGTTGCTGTGTACCCAGCTAGCACATAATGTTCTGAGAACCATATATTTCTTAGCACTTGGTGAAGGCGGGGTTGACCCATGGTTATTCTTTATACAACCTTCCCACGATGTTCTTGGAATGGTGCAGGATAGTTGCTTGGCTTTGGAACATTTGTCAGGACATTTAAGGAACTTGACAAAATATTGTTATTTTCTTGGTATTTCATTACTTTAACAGAACATTTCCTAAAAGTTCAAACATGGTTACATTTAATATATTTTTTTGTCATGTTCTAGGATTGTTCTCCTAATGGTTTGACATTGAGAATTTTCTCAATTAGTTCTGAGAATGTGAAGAAACAACATTCTCCTGTTGGAATTTCAATACTTCAGCAAAACGTTTCCAACAGATTTCCTCATGATTCTATTTTAAGTAATGTTCCAACTTTTTTTAACAACGTTAAGAAACAATGTTCTTCAGGTTTCCTTGTGGTTCTATTTAAAGTCATGTTCTCAGAACATTAAGAAAACGTTCCATTAAAACGACAAGAAAACATTAGTAATGTTCAAATAACTTTTTAAATATTATATTGAAAATCCTATACATTCTGTCCTCTGCATCAACAAAACTCTCTCTAGCCTATATCTTGTTAAGTGTGTTCAGGTGTGTTGGTCGAGCCCACTAATTGGCCACACCCGATTTTAATGAGTGCTTGTTTCCTTTGAAATGGGGTCTGTTTGAATAGACCAAAATGAACAGCTTTGTATGAGTTTAAAAAAATACTAGCTCCATCCTGGTGGTGCAATGGACTAATTCCATGGATAGAGAACAGAAGATCATAGGTTCAAATTGCACTGATGCTGTGCCACACATTATTAATGCCAAAGCAAATTAATTTCCATGTGTCCTATCTGTGCCTGGAGTTCAAAACCGTTAACCTAAGCGAGCAGTCCTATTGAAAAATTCAGTGAATGTTTTATGGAAGTTATACAAAAAAAACTCTAAATAACCTCTAATTTCGGTTCTCAGAACAATAACAAAACCTCACAGGAAAACTTTCAGGAACCCATAGTAAAATGTTCTCAGAACCTCCCGGTTACCTAAAAATTAACGTTCCCAGAACAAGTTTAAAAAACGTTCAGTTTTACCGGTCAGGAAACGTATGACTTCGTTCCCAGAACCAATGGGAAACCAAAGACGTAGGTTCCCACAACTTCCAAGGAACCAAATGTGCTAGCTGGGTGTGTAGGAATATATATGGTGACTGCTGTGCTACATCCTGAGAGCATTGGCAGAGAGAGGCATGGAAAAATCTAACGGGGTATGCGTGCATACATTGAAGGGTATGTTTTTTTTCTAATGGAGGAGGAGAGGGACATGGCTCCAGTTTTTTGTATGCTGACTTTGAGGTGTGTGTTGTCTGTGTTCTGCAGGTGAGCTGATACTAAGGTGTGTGGGATCGAGGTGAAAGAGGAGTTCGCTGGGAATCATGTGATTGGACAGCGATGTTTACCTGCATCATGTGACTTCACAGAGAAGATTATACTATAGAGTCTCCATTATGGCTGTTGTGATGTGTATCTCTCTCCTCCTATTCCTGCTCCTCCTCTTCCTCTCCCTCACTCCTCTCCTCCATCTGCATGCCTTCCCCCTGGCCACAGAGGCACCACCTCACCCACACACAGACACACAGACAGATGTACAGGTTTCACACATCCCTTTAGGGGCCTCCTGGGCTCTGGTAGGCCTCAACGCTGGAGCCAGAATGGCCGACTCTCTGGGTTGGTTTCCAGAGCTGAGGGGCTCCATACTGGAACCTGAGGAAACTAAGAAACAGGACTACACAGACGAGTTTCAAGGAACTATCGGTGAATACCATGATTTGCTGGAAAGCCCTGAGCAGTCACCTAAAACTGTCCCCAGACAAACAGGGCTGGAGACATTCAGATTCACAGAGGCAGACAGTGTCACTGCATGGATGGAAATGAAACCTCCAACTGGGACCTTATTTAGGAATGGACTACCAGACAGGATCCAGGATGGAGATCTTGAAAACGAGCTAAAAGAGATCAACACCAGGGGGAAGGCTGGATCCCCACTAACTCCTTCACAGGATGGACAAACTCCTCTGATACATCTGTCACTCCCACAGAATGGAGATAGTATTGGTAGACCAACACCCATCCTTCTCTTTCGCTCTGACTATACAGAGACCCCAGGCTTTAATCCACTCACTAGGCCTACTTTACCAACCCCAGTGACAGCACAGCTAGGCTCCACTACTGACCCGGACCAAGACCAACCCATAGCCTTGGCCACAGACAAAGGGTTGCTATCTCTGGACCAACCAGCCACCCCACAAAGAGACATGATGGAAGGAGATATCGTGATGGAGACTGGAGACTTCTCAGAATTGGAGGACTACACAGAAAACCTCACAGATACAGGAACAGGCACAGGTAAGACGAACTTCTCAAATCCAACCCACATTCCCGTCTTATGTCCGCTTTTACAATACCCTCAGGATGTTAGTAAGAAAGAATAGGATATTGATCAGAAATAATTGTCCTATTTTTCTATTTTGTGTAACACTGGAGGTGAATTAACTGATGTACTGTGGAAGTGTGACGAGTATCCCCTTATATATTTTCCCTTCATGACATCCTACCTCTGATGTTAGGAAATGTGTATTTTATGTTTACATGCCTCTGTAGCAGTACATAGTAGTAGTAGTATGTTTTCTGTTGAAGTGTGTGTTGGAAAGCGATGGGACTTGTCTGCTCTGTGTCTTCTCTGTGCCACAGTGTGTGTGTGTGTGTGTGTGTGTGTGTGTGTGTGTGTGTGTGTGTGTGTGTGTGTGTGTGTGTGTGTGTGTGTGTGTGTGTGTGTGTGTGTGTGTGTGTGTGTGTGTGTGTGTGTGTGATATGTATTCTGCTAGCAAACACGGTTGTTTTATATTCACAGGGCAGTTTACTCCACGCCTCCTCATCTCCCACTCCTTCAATCCCCGTTCTCTTCTCCCCTCTCTCAATCCCCCCTTCATCTCCCATTCATCTCTACCACTCCCTCTCTCTCCTCTGTCCTGTCTTCTTAAACAGCTAAACTGAGGGAGACTGTGAATTAATTCCATGTGAATAACAGTAAATGAGATGAATGGCAAAACATAGCTGGACTGGTAGTTGTGGGACATCCCGGAGTTGCCTCTTCACTGTTGACGTTGAGACTGGTGTTTTGCGAGTACTATTTATTGAAGCTGCCAGTTGAGGACTTGTGAGGTGTCTGTTTCTAAAACTAGACACTCTAATGTACTTGTCCTCTTGCTCAGTTGTGCACCAGGCCTCCCACTCCTCTTTCTATTCTGGTTAGAGCCAGTTTGCGCTGTTCTGTGAAGGGAGTAGTACACAGCATTGTATGAGATCAGATACTCAACTAGTCTAAAGAAGGACAGTTTTATTGCTTCTTTAATCAGAACAACAGTTTCTAGCTGTTCTATCATAATTGCAAAAGGGTTTTCTAATGATCAATTAGCCTTTTAAAATGATAAACTGGGATTAGCTAACACAACGTGCCTTTGGAACACAGGAGTGATGGTTGCTGATAATGGTCTGTACGCCTATGTAGATATTCCATAAAAAATCAGCCGTTTCCAGCTACAATAGTCATATACAACATTAACAATGTCCACCTTGTATTTCTGATCAATTTGATGTTATTTTAATTTAATGGACAGATAATGTGCTTTTCTTTCAAAAACAAGGACATTTCTAAGTGACCACAAACTTTTGAACAGTAGTAAGTGTATATATATGTGTGTGTGTGTGTGCGTATGTATATACAGTTGAAGTCGGAAGTTTACATACACTGAGCCAAATACATTTAAACTCAGTTTTTCACAATTCCTGACATTTAATCCTAGTAAGAATTCCCTGTCTTAGGTCAGTTAGGATCACCACTTTATTTTAAGAATGTGAAATGTCAGAATAATAGTAGAGAGAAAGATTTATTTCAGCTTCTATTTCTTTCATCACATTCCCAGTGGGTCAGAAGTTTACATACACTCAATTAGTATTTGGTAGCATTGCCTTCAAATTGTTTAACTTGGTTCTAACGTTTCAGGTAGCCTTCCACAAGCTTCCCACAGTAAGTTGGGTGAATTTTGGCCCATTCCTCCTGACAGAGCTGGTGTAACTGAGTGAGGTTTGTAGGCCTCCTTGCTCGCACATGCTTTTTCAGTTCTGCCCACAAATTTTCTATAGGATTGAGGTCAGGGCTTTGTAATGGCCACTCCAATACCTTGACTTTGTTGTCCTTAAGCCATTTTGCGACAACTTTGGAAGTATGCTTGGGGTCATTGTCCATTTGGAAGACCCCTTAGCGACCAAGCTTTAACTTCCTGACTGATGTCTTGAGATGTTGCTTCAATATATCCACATCATTTTGCTTTCATGATGCCATCTATTTTGTGAAGGCCACCAGTTCCTCCTGCAGCAAAGCATCTCCACAACGTGATGCTGCCACCCCCGTGCTTCATGGTTGGGATGGTGATCGTCGGCTTACAAGCCTCCCTCTTTTTCCTCCAAACATAACGATGGTCATTATGGCCAAACAGTTCTATTTTTGTTTCATCAGACCAGAGGACATTTCTCCAGAAAGTACGATCTTTGTCCTCATGTGCAGTTGCAAACTGTAGTCTGGCTTTTTTATGGTGGTTTTGGAGCAGTGGCTTCTTCCTTGCTGAGCGGCCTTTCAGGTTATGTCGATATAGGACTCGTTTTACTGTGGATATAGATACTTTTGTCCTTTGCTGTTGTTTTGGGATTGATTCACACTTTTCGCACCAAAGTACGTTTATCTCTATCTCCTTCCTGAGCGGTATGATGGCTGCATGGTCCCATGGTGTTTATACTTGCGTACTATTGTTTGTACAGATGAACGTGGTACCTTCAGGCATCTGGAAATTGCTCCCAAGGATGAACCAGACTTGTGGAGGTCAATGTGGAGGTCTAATTTTTGGGGGGAAGTCTTGGCTTATTTCTTTTGATTTTCCCATGATGTCAAGTGAAGAGGCACTGAGTTTGAAGGTAGGCCTTGAAATACATCCACAGGTACACCTCCAATTGACTCAAATGTAGTTAATTAGCCTATCAGAAGCTTCTAAAGTGATGACATCATTTTCTGGAATTTTCCAAGCTGTTTAAAGGCACAGTTAACTAGTGTATGTAAACTTCTGACCCACTGGAATTGTGATACAGTGAATTATAAGTGAAATAATCTGTAAGCAATTGTTGGAAAAATTACTTGTGTCATGCATAAAGTAGATGTCCTAACCGACTTGCCAAAACTATAGTTTGTTAACAAGAAATTTGTGGAGTGGTTAAAAAACAAGTTTTAATGTGTGTATTTAAGTGTATGTAAACTTACGACTTCAACTGTATGTTGGGTATAGTGTGTATATTTTTGTTGTATTGTACAGGGCGCATTTGGAAATGAGACCTAAATCTTAACATGTCTTCCCTGTTAAAATAAAGATAAAACAAACTCACGCACACATGCATGTGAAGAGGAGGGACCAGAGGTCTTGTCGCAGAGCTCCTATCCCTGTACTGTATTTACTGTATTTCTCTATGAAGAGGCAGTAGGCAGGCACATAGGGAATAGAAGTGTCTACATTATTCAGATGGTATGTAATCATAGGGGACAGACATATGGAATGTGTATGTGCACCTACAATACTATGTTATAAATTATGTAATGTTAGTGAGTGTGCCAGTTTCTGCGATTTATAAATAGTTCACAAATGAGAACAGCAATGGGGTCAATACTACCTAATCTGCCCCCCCCCTCCATCTCTCTCGCTCCCCTGGCTCTCTCTCTCTCTCTCTCTGACCCAGTTAGAGATTCCCAGTTACAAGCATGTACTTTTGCAATAGATTACACCACACTCGCTGATGTTTCACCCTATGAAACGCCTCAGATCTGGGGATAGGGGCAAGGAGTTGATTTGGGCATCAGTTTCAACCATCTTTGTTTCTGTTTTACAGGTGTGTCTCCAGAGGAGGTGTGGCCTAAGTCAGCCACCAATGAGACACCTATCCTCGACTGCAGCCTGGAGACCAAGGCCACACCCTGCAACACAAATCTATCCTGGAGCCCTGTTTACCCTGATGACATCATCTCAAATAAATCCCAGCGCCCCATTCTGTCTCTAACCCCTCCTCTCTTCGTGCCTCTGTATTCTGATTGGAACTCAGCTCTGGCCACCTGGGGCTTTGCCTGGGAGGTCCACATCTACGGTCTGGGATCTGTGTTCGCTGCATTAGGTCTGATATCTGTACTCTGCCTGTTAGGCCTGCCCCTGCGCTGCCCCCCGGGAAGCCCCTACTTCACCCTGCTGCATCTGTTCCTCCTGGCCACTGGAGGCACTAGAGCATTCACTCTGCTGTATGATGCTTATAGTCACCAGGACCGCCTGTCTGCTCTGGGCTCTCTCCTACTTTCTGAGCTACCCTTACCCTGCCTCACCTCTGCCTTCTCCCTCTCCTTCCTCCTCCTCTCCCTCCGCTCTCGCATGCACCTCTCCCTCCCTTTCTCCCTCTCTCTCTCTCTCCCTCTCTCAGCTCTGCCCCGGCCCTGTCTCTTGTTCTCCCTCTCACTGTTGCACTTTGGGGCCTCCCTGGGTTCCATAACTCTCTTCCATGTCTTCCCCAGCCTCCCTGTCCTCCTCCTACTCCCCCAGGGAGTGTTCATCCTACTCTGCCTCCTCCTCTCCTGCTCCTTCCTCCTCTTCTACTGCTTTGTACGACAAGACACCAAGCATGTCCAACGGCTGAGTGATGGTGAGGGAGAGGTAACAGGTTCCCCGGTGTTGGTGGAGAGGCCGTCCCGCTGCCCATTCGCTGAGGCTGGGGAGTGGAGCAGGGCGGCAGGGGCTGGGGTGGGAGGGTCTCTGTGCCTGTTAAGCTGTGGGGGGCTCCAGCTGTATGGGATGTTACATGCAATGGGGTTTGGAGGGGTGAGTGCTGGGGCGGGGTTTCAGCCCTGGCCTTGGTGGGGCTACCAGCTGGGCTGCAGGCTCTGTGAGGTGGGGGTGTGTCTGTCCTTGTCAATCATCGGCACTCATCCCCTCCTCTTCTGTTGCTCCAACTCTAACTCCTGCCCCTGGACTAAACCCAACTGCAACCCCCGTCCGGGGTCCTGGGTGCAGCTGCCCTGTGGCTCACCCTCAGGAGGGCCTAGCCACCCCCTTCCCCTCTCCCCAGCCCTCCCCCCTCACTACCCCTGGTCCCTGGGGCAGGAAGAGAAGCTGGTGGTGTGTGATGTCATCAGTAAGTGCAAGTCTGAAGCGTTCCCCCTTTATACACTAATGGACCCCCCCTCAAACGGACTGAACCTGCATCCTAACCCTAACACCCACCCTGACCAGACCAGAACCTCCAGACACCCCCACCTCCCTGACCCTCCCAGCCCACCATGGATGCCTCAAGCTGGGGTTGCATCCCAGGGCTCTTCCCAGGCTAGTCTAGTTCTGGACACTGACTCCACAATGTACCTGCGCCCCCCCTCTCCAATCGACCTGTCCCGGAGCATAGACCAGGCCCTGTACAACGAAACCCTGTTCCCCCACAGTCTCTTCAGTCATCCCAGGCTACTCCATGCATCCTCCAGCCTCTCCCTGAACTCCCCTGGCTCCCACCTCAGCCAGAGTGCCTCACAACCTGGACACAACTCAGCCGACAGCTCCCTCTACCGGACCTCTTCCTGTAGGGATGTGGATATGTCTCCTACACGGCCACCCCAGCCTGAGTGCATCCTCCCAGGCCACGGCGATCCCATCTCTCCCCCTGAGCGCTGGTGGAGAGGTAGTAACTCCAGCTGCATGTGCCAGGAATCCCTGAGTGGGTCTTCCCAGGGTCTGTTCTCCAGCCTGGGGGCAGGAGGGGCGCATTCGCATCCCCCCTCCAAGAGAGGGCAGCTCCATTCCCAGAGCAGTCTGCCCAGGACGCTCCCCAACCTCACCCACCACAGACGCTACCGCACCCTCAGCTCCACCTCGCAGGACAGCCAGGGGGAGGGGCGGCTGGCGGGCAGAGAGGACCTGAGTGAAAGCAGGTTGCTGGAACGGGATCTGGCCGTACAAGCGGAGTTCGTCAACGTGTGCCGACAGATCGATGCTCTTAGCGTGTGCAGTGACACTATTGACTTGTAGGTAGATACTACTGGGTTTGAACCATGAGTCATCTATGCGCCACAAGACACTGTTAGTCTGCCGAGCTAAACCAAGATATTTATCTGTTATGTAAGGACATAAGGATATGATGTAAAATGCACAGAGATTATATATTGACCTCTAGAGCGATCTAAGGACTTAACTGATAAGCTAAAGTTTGTGTTTGAGTGGTTAACATTGAGCTCAATTATCTCTTTCACTGCTACATCAGACGTGTTTGGAGGAATTACTATTAATTACAGTTTTCTGGGATTCTACATGTAGAAAATAGACATAAGTTAGACTTAATTAGAACTAAATAAAGAGATAAAGTTCTGGTTGATTAGTTCTAAGTGTACAGTTATAGAGTTACAATATGTGCTAAATGAAACAACTTTCTGAGCCAACCAATGTAGAGTAGATTAGAACACTAATGTCAGTGTAGTGTTGACGAAAGCCATAGAAATGTGCAAGATCACTTCATGCTTTAGTGGCACTTACTGGGGGAGAGTGAACATAGTGTAACAGATGCTGTCATACTGTACATTATAGCTGTTTTTTTTTATTAAAACATTTGTTCTTATAAAGCATTTATAACTGGTGCCCTACCTCAAGCGTATCTGTTTAAGTCGCAACAGCAATGTCAACCAGGAGTTGTGTTAGAGTGTCCAAGTGCCAAATGTAGCTATGGAACCAACACCAAATCAATCAGAGAGATCTAACAACGTTTTTCAGACAGGAACAAACCAGTTCATTCTCTGATATTCACACTGACTTCAAACCTTTTTTCTACAAAGAGTATATGTGTCATACTGTACATACATCATTAAAGGCTGTGTAAAATGTTTATTTGTAAACACAATGTACATGGAAAACATTTATACTGTATGGCATGTATCATAGACAAGGTATGATAAACAAAACATTAAGTTTATGATGTTTGAAAACACAAGTCATTAATTGTAGTGTATGAACATACAACAGACACTATAGATAATACTGTAGACTTTTAGGGATTCTCCAACTCTATACATTGTCATGAGCTACAGGCCATATCACATGGAGTTGTTTCAGTTGAACTTACAGTACCAGTCAAAGGTTTGGACACACCTACTCATTCAAGGGTTTTTCTTTATTTTTACTAATTTCTACATTGTAGAATAATAGTGAAGACATGAAAACTATGAATTAACATATATGGAATAATGTAGTAACCAAAAAAGTATTTAACAAATTTAAATATATTTTAGTTTCTTCAAAGTAGCCACCCTTTACCTTGATGACAGCTTTGCACACTCTTGGCATTCTCCCAACAAGTTTCACCTGGAATATTTTTTCAACAGTCTTGAAGGAGTTCCCACATATGCTGAGCACTTGTTAGCTGCTTTTCCTTCACTCTGCCGTCCAACTCATCCCAAACCATCTCAATTGGATTGAGGTTGGGTGATTTTGGAGGCCAGGTCATCTAATGCAGTACTCCATCCCTCTCCGTCTTGGTCAAATAGCCCTTACCCAGCCTGGAGGTGTGTTGGGTCATTGTCCTGTTGAAAAACAAATAATAGTTCACTAAGTGCAAACCAGATGGGATGGCGTATCGCTGCAGAATGCTGTGGTAGCCATGCTGGTTAAGTGTGCCTTGAATTCTAAATAAATCACAGACAGTGTCACCAGCAAAGCGCCCCCAGACCACCACACCTCCTCCTCCATGCTTCATGGTGGGAACCACACATGGGGAGATCATCCATTCACCTACTCTGTGTCTAACAAAGACGTGGCGGTTGGAACCAAAAATCTCAAATTTGGACTCATCAGACCAAAGGACAGATTTCCACTGCTTGTGTTTCTTCGCCCAAACAAGTCTCTTCTTCTTATTGGTGTCCTTTAGTAGTGGTTTCTTTGCACCAATTTGACCATGAATGCCTGATTCACACAGCCCCCACTTAACAGTTGATGTTGAGATGTGTCTGTGACTTGACCTCTGTGAAGCATTTATTTGGGCTGAATTTTTGAGGCTGGTACCTAATGAACTTATCCTCCACAGCAGAGGTAACACTGGGATTTCCTTTCCTGTGGCGGTCCTCATGAGAGCCAGTTTCGTCATAGCGCTTGATGTTTTTTGCGACTGCACTTGAAGAAACTTTAAAAGTTCTTGAAATTTACCAGATTGACTGACCTTCATGTCGTTTCTCTTTGATAATTTGAGCTGTTCTTGCCATAATATGGACTTGGTCTTTTACCAAATAGGGCTATCTTCTGTATACCACCCCGAGCTTGTCACAACACGACTGATTGGCTCAAACGCATTAAGAAGGAAAGACATTCCACAAATGTACTTTTAACAAGGCACACCTGTTAATTGAAATGCATTACTACCTCATGAAGCTGGTTGAGTGAATGCCAAGGGGTGCAAAGCTGTCATCTGGGAAAAGGGTGGCTAACACGTTTTTGGTTATTTCATAGTTATTTCATAGTTTTGATGTCTTCACTATTATTCTACAATGAAAGAAAAACCCTTGAATGAGTAGGTGTGTAGAAACTTTTTGCTGGTACTGTAGGTGTTGAACATTCAACATAGTTTGGAGTTTTTTTCAGTAGTCAGCAGCAATAGTTAAAAATAGAAATAGTAATGAATTCAATGTCTGTTCATCTAGCTACCACAGATGTAAATCTGTAGTGTAAGCCTTGAGTGTGGTTTATGTTGCTATTAAACAGGTTAGGCTTGGGATAAGAGTTACGAATGGAGTGAGGAGAAAAGGGGTGAAATAAGGAGAAAGAGAAAAAGGGAGAAAGGGAGAAAAGGAACGAGCAAGGGAGCAAGCATAACAAAGACCAAATTGTCCTCTGTTGGTGTGGAAAAAAGACGCTGTCGCAATGTTAGTAATGACGTTATGGGCAGCAACTGATGTAATGATGTGATGTAATGTCATTAATCAGCTCATTAATCATGATAGGCCTACACAACATACATACACCAAATAAGGAGATCAGTAGATTAGTCAACTTCTTTATTCTGGTTTATGCAACAGCATGGTACAGCTTGAGTGAATTAAAAGCCAGAGATTGAGATCACCAGGATATAACAAAATAAATAACACTAATAAAACATCTGATCAGCTTTTGTGCAATGTTCAGCACCCAAGGTTCACTTCAAACAAAGGTTAACACAACAGACAGAGTGGTTCTGTCATTGCTGGTGGTTGACTAACAACTGATAGTGGTCTACTGTTATAAACTAGCTGCAGGTCTTCTACAGGAAGAAGATTTATGTAATGGAAGATGGATAAACAACATTTCTTCACTCACTGCCACCAGGTACAGATGTAGAATCTTCATTTGAGCCAGTTTGCAGGAAAATAATCCTGCATCAACAGAAATGTTGAATTATTATGTGGATCACTGGAGGTTGGTGTGGTAATGGCTGGAGCGGAATAGGTGTGGAATGGTATCAAATATATCAAACATGGTTTCCATGTGTTTGATGCCATTCATCCCCTCAGCAGCCTCCACTGATGTGGATTATAATTAAAATTGACATTTTTGTAGGGGTTGATACATTTTTGTTGAGGCAAATCAAGTCTGACATTTTAAACTGGAAATTACAAACTTTAGAAGCCTTTTTCAAACTCAAATACACTCAAATACACACGCTTGCATTTCCTGCTGTGTAAGAACATTCTCAGCAACAAAAGAGTGATCAAATTAAGATCCTACATCTGTAGTAGCAGTACATTCAGCCTGGTTAACAAGATAATTATAGAAAGACATCCAGGGATGGTTTCCAGGACACACACTCCTCATTGAGCATGCTTAAGTCCATGGCTAGGCTTAGTCTGTGTTCAGGAAACCAGCCCTAAGGTATATTACACGGTATACAGTATTATATTGTGGCCTACATATATATTCCTTTTCTCAAATCCACTCAAGTACTACAGTATATATTTACAAATACATCATATTATTAACAGTCTACTGATAAACTAAAGACTAGGCCAAAGTCACTGTACAATTATGCTGTCATCAGAAAACACATCACAAAACTTTACACACAGACAAAACAGTATTTGGCTATCTACTTTCTATCTGTTTTGTTTGATTCCAAACTGATAAGAATCCAGTGAGAACCTGATTACAGCAATATCCACAGTGTAGACCAGTGAAGTAATCAACACACTAAACCTCGAGTCAGAGTCGAGTCCAAAGTCCCTAGTGTTAAAGTCCTAGTCCTTTATACTTGAGTCAAGAGTCCCTTGGTAGTGCTAAAGCTGTGGTCCAACCATTTTAAAATCTAAATTCTGTTACATTGTTGCACATTGTAAGGATATGTACATAATACAGCACTCTAACATTTGCTGGTGTAGCTACTATGTTAAATCATGCAACAAAGTCACTACTAATCGAGTCCAAGTCCAAGTCCTCACTGGTCGAGTCCGAGTCGAGTCATAAGTCATGAAAATCGTGACTCGAGTCCAATTCAAGTCCGAGTCCTGGGACCTTATTTATCAATATTGCTTAGAAATTATTATAAAATACTACTTACGAAGGGAATTCAGAATGTTTAATAAGCTAGGCGTATGTCGCACGTCACTAATTCACAGGAGAGGCATTTTAACAAATAAATTTTTTAGCAAAATGTGTTTTTTGGCAGAAATGCCTTCTGGAACATGTGAACTTTCATGTGCCTAGCTACAAACCAAACGGAAAAGACATGCTGCTGTGAAGTGTTCATCCATGTACAAGTCTAGCTACATTTTCAGATATTATACATTTCTAATTTTGTCAGAAAGTCGTTTTCATTGCAAGTTAAAGCATACTGTTAGTTAGCTAGATCACTAGCTAACATTACGTGTATGATCTGTGTAGTAATATTATTAGGATCTCAGAAATCCATTTGCATTGCTAGTTGTAGCCTAATGTTAGCTAGCTAGCTTTGAACCTAGTTTGTTTGCTTTAGCTACCTGCAGATTCATACTCTAGCATTTTATGCATAGTGGCAAGCTATGACAATCCATTTGTACTGTAGCTATGGGTTGGGAATATAGTTAATTGTTTAGCTTGGTAGCTACATGTCTAAACAAGACTCCACTTCGCAAGATAATGATTACTAGACCCATCAAGTTAGCCAAGTGTGTCTGAGGTTGATTATGGCCATTTATTGTATTTCAGGAACATGTGTACATGTATAGACAATAGTGACCCGTACAAATAACTAGATGTGGTTGGGGGTGGTTGTAGCATTTCTTTCACATGACCCATCAATGTAGACAAGTGTCTGGGTAAGCATCCTGTAATTATAAATATTTTTTATCTGGACACTTTCAAAGTCAGATTAGGATATAGGCCAAAGAGTAGATAAAGTTGATTTTTACCTTTAGGTTTTCCTTATTGTAAAGAGATGGGTGGGGCTAAGGCTTAAGAGGGTGTGAATGATGCGGAATAGGTGTAGACAAAGAGCTCTCCAGTAGGTGTACCATGTACAAAAACATTCAAGGGCCCTTTCCTCAAAAGTGGGGTTACAAGTTTATCAACTTTCAAAGCAGAATTACTTTCCCATTGTTCCTCAACTGCAGTGTATGGCTGATGTACCCTTTTGTAGCTCTGAGTCTCTACTTTATTCCAATTTAAAAGTAAAAATAAAAATGTCATGTTGCTACTAGAACCGAATCAAGCCGGTGGGTCACATATGGTCAAAATAATCTCTTTAAAGCCTGTGGGGAATGTACAACGCCGGACCATGAAATATAACCTACAACGGGCAAACAAAAAAAGCTATGAAAAAAAAGTACTTTTCCAAGACTGAAATAGAGGTGCCTAGTGTCAGAGATTGAGTACAATCAAAATGTTTTACTTTGCTCACTCAGTTGTGGTTACCTGTACAAATTAAAACATAGCTACAAAGAGAGGACCATTAGGACAATTCAAGTCGCTTTAGCAATGGCAAATATACTTAAAATGAGTAGCTAGACAACTCACTAATATGCCATCCATCCTCAACAGCACCCTCCTGTAGGCATATACAGTGCCTTGCAAAAGTATTCATCCCCCTTGGCGTTTTTCCTATTTCGTTGCATTACAACCTGTAATTTAAATGGATATTTATTTGGGATTAATGTAATGGACATACACAAAATAGTTTAAATAGGTGAAGGGAAATGGAAAAAATAACTTGTTTAAAAAAATTCAACAACAACAACAAAAAATACGGAAAAGTGGTGCGTGCCAATGTATTCAGCCCTTTGCTATGAAGCCACTAAACAAGATCTGGTGCAACCAATTACCTTCAGGAGTCACATAATTAGTTAAATAAAGTCCACCTGTGTGCAATCTAAGTGTCACATGATCTGTCACATGATCTCAGTATATATACACCTGTTCTGAATGGACCCAGAGTCAGCAACACCACAAAGCAAGGGGCACCACCAAGCAAGCGGCACGGAGCTCTCCAAACAGGTCAGGGACAAAGTTGTGGAGAAGTACAGATCAGGGTTGGGTTATAACAAAATATCAGAAACTTTGAACATCCCACGGAGCACCATTAAATCCATTATTTAAAAATGTAAAGAATATGGCACCACAACAAACCTGCCAAGAAAGGGCCGCCCACCAAGAAATACGGACCAGGCAAGGAGGGCATTAATCAGAGAGGCAACAAAGAGACAAAAAGACAAAGATAACTCTTAAGGAGCTGCAAAGCTCCACAGCGGAGATTGGAGTATCTGTCCATAGGACCACTTTAAGCCATACACTCCACAGAGCTGGGCTTTACAGAAGAGTAGCCAGAAAAAAGCCATTGCTTAAAGAAAAAAATAAGCAAACACGTTTGGTGTTCGCCAAAAGGTATGTGGGAGACTCTCCAAACATATGGAAGAAGGTACTGTGGACAGATGAGACTAAAATTGAGCTTTTTAGACATAAAGGAAAACACTATTTCTGGCGCAAACCCAACACCTCTCATCACCCTGAGAACTTTATCCCCACAGTGAAGCATGGTGGTGGCAGCATCATGCTGTGGGGATGTTTTTCCATCGGCAGGGACTGGGAAACTGGTCAGAATTGAAGAAATTATGGATGGCACTAAATACTGGGAAATTCTTGAGAGAAACCTGTTTCAGTCTTCCAGAGATTTGAGACTGGGACAGCGGTTCACCTTCCAACAGGACAATGACCCTAAGGATACTACTAAAGCAACACTCAAATGGTTTAAGGGGAAACATTTAAATGTCTTGGAATGGCCTAGTCAAAGCCCAGACCTCAATCCAATTGAGAATCTGTGGTATGACTTAAAGATTGCTGAACACCAGAGGAACCCATCCAACTTGGAGGAGCTGGAGCAGTTTTGCCTTGAAGAATGGGCAAAATCCCAGTGGCTAGATGTGCCAAGCTTATAGAGACATACCCCAAGAGACTTGCAGCTGTAATTGCTGCAAAACGTGGCTCTTCAAAGTATTGACTTTGGGGGGGAATGAATAGTTATGCATGCTCAAGTTCTGTTTGTTTCACAATAAAAAATATTTTGCATCTTCAAAGTGGTAGGCATGTTGTGTAAATCAAATGATACCAACCCCTAAAAAAATCCATTTTAATTCCAGCTTGTAAGGCAACACAATAGATTAAATGCCAAGGGGGGTGAATACTTTCGCAAGCAACTGTGCCATTGCCGTTCTGCAGAATGAACGTGTCGTGCTTTCCACATGGCCACCCTGCCACCACATTCAACAACTTATTTTGCGCATTATTTTGCCTATCACCCGCAGATGAGTGGAAGCCTTTTCTGTTCACACGCTGGCTGAGGCGGCATAGTTTAACTCGTTTTGGGATGGTTCTTTTATGGCGATGTGGGTGCCATCCATTGCTCCGTTCATTGTTGGGAATGCTGATGGACAAAGAAACCCCTATTGACTTCAACCTGTTGTGCGATGGTGTATGGACATTTTATGTAACTGGTCGTTTTGCTGATGACTGCATCCAAAACATAGGCTTATCAAGGGCTGTGAGATGCTGATCGGCAAGCTCACACTGAAAAGTTCCCGTTGGCAAAAACCAGAGGGTGGATAGCACTTGCATGTGCACCGGAATAGCATGTGTGTGTGCCTTTCTAAAGCAGGTCTTAAATAAAAATCCAATAAGATTGGTTTTGGGAAACGATATCTGATGAGCCAATCTGTACTTTCTGCAAAAAAGTCCCACCGATCTCTAAAAACACACTCTCTGCGAAATGCAGCGTGCCGAAAGAGCAAGCTCAGCTGTCTCTCGTTCGATTTCCCATCTGTCTTTTACAGTATTTCACCTGCGCCTCTAATTTAACAAATGACTGTAGCCTACTTTATATGAATTATTATCATAACAGATGCTCTGACATGGTCCAATTATACAGTACCAGTCAAAAGTTTGGACACACCTACTCATTCAAGGGTTTTTCTTTATTTTGACTATTTTCTACATTGTAGAATAATAGTGAAGACATCAAAACTATGAAATAACACATATGGAATCACATAGCAACCCAAAAAGTGTTAAACAAATCAAAATACATTTTATATTTTATATTCTTCAAAGTAGCCACCCTTTGCACTGATGACAGCTTTGCACACTCTTGGCATTCTCTCAACCAGCATCATGAGGAATGCTTTTCCACCACTCTTGAAGGAGTTCCCACATATGTGTAACCGATGTGAAATGGCTAGTTAGTTAGCGGTGGTGCGCGCTAATAGCGTTTCAATCAGTGACGTCACTCGCTCTGAGACTTGAAGTAGGGTTTCCCCTTGCGTTGCAAGGGCCGTGGCTTTTGTGGCGCGATGGGTAACGATGCTTCGGTGGGTGTCAGTTGTTGATGTGTGCAAGGGTCCCTGGTTCGAGCCCGGGTTGGGGCGAAGAGAGGGACGGAACCTACACTGTTACATTGGTGCCGTGACCCGGATCATTGGTTGCTGCGGAACAGGAGGAGGTCAAAGGGGGGGTGAGTGTAACCGATGTGAAATGGCTAGTTAGTTAGCGGTGGTGCGCGCTAATAGCGTTTCAATCAGTGACATCACTCGCTCTGAGACTTGAAGTAGGGTTTCCCCTTGCGTTGCAAGGGCCGCGGCTTTTGTGGCGCAATGGGTAACGATGCTTTGGTGGGTGTCAGTTGTTGATGTGTGCAAGGGTCCCTGGTTCGAGCCCGGGTTGGGGTGAAGAGAGGGACGGAACCTACACTGTTACATATGCTGAGCACTTGTTGGCTGCTTTTCCTTCACTTTGCTCTCCAACTCATCCCAAACCATCTCAATTTGTTTGAGGTTGGTGATTGTGGAGGCCAGGTCATCTGATGCAGCACTCCATCACTCTCCTTGGTCTAATAGCCTGTACACAGCCTGGAGGTGTGCTTTGGGTCATTGTCCTGTTGAAAAACAAATTATAGTCCCACTAAGTCCAAACCAGATGGGATGGCGTATCATTGCAGAATGTGGTAGCCATATTGGTAAAAAAATCTGTGAAACCACCCCCACACCTCCTCCTCCATGCTTCACGGTGGGAACCACACATGTGGAGATCATCCGTTCACCTACTCTGTGTCTCACAAAGACACAGCGGTTGGAACCAAACATCTCACATTTGGACACATCAGACCAAAGGACAGATTTCCACCGGGCTAATGTGCATTGCTCGTGTTTCTTGGCCCAAGCAAGTCTCTTCTTCTTATTTGTGTCCTTTAGTAGTAGTTTCTTTGCAGCAATTCGACCATGATGTCCTGATTCACGCAGTTTCCTCTGAACAGTTGATGTTGAGATCTGTCTGTTACTTGAACTCTGTGAAGCATTGATTTGGGCTGCAATCTGAGTTGCAGTTAACTCTAATGAACTTGCCCTCTGTAGCAGAGGTAACTGCAGCAGAGGTCCTCTTTTCCTGTGGCGGTCCTCATGAAAGCCAGTTTCATCATAGTGCTTGATGGTTTTTGCGACTGCCCAATTTTCCGTATTGACAGACCATCATGTCTTAAAGTAATGATAGGCTGTTTCCCTTTGTTATTTTAGCTGTTCTTGCCCTAATATGTACTTGGTCTTTTACCAAATAGGGCTATCTTCTGTATACCACCCCTACCTTGTCACAACACAACTGATTGGCTCAAACGCATTAAGGAAAGAAATTACACAAATTAACAAGGCCCATCTGTTAATTGAAATTCATTCCAGGTGACTACCTCATGAAGCTGGTTGAGAGAATACCAAGTGTGTGCAAAGCTGTCATCAAGGCAAAGTGTGGCTACTTTCAAGAATCTCAAATATATTTTGATTTGTTTAACACTTTTTTGCTTACTACATGATTCCATATGTGTTATTTCATAGTTTTGATGTCTTTACTGTTATTTTACAATGTAGAAAATAGTAAAAATAAAGATTCACAATAGAATACAATTAAATCGAAAAATTATTTAATTATTACTCTCACAATTTCACACATTTTCAACATACAGAATAATTCCCCCATTCTATGCTTGACAAGCAGTTCCCTTATTCCGCCACTTTACACTGTGCCTATGCATCGTTATGGCTGTGCATAAATGTCTGCACACTCTCAAGCAAAGTTCATAGTGATAAATCTTACACTTTGCATGGAAATGATCCCACACATGGTTTACCCACAAATTTGATAAAATGAGGCCCCCGGACTCTAGTACTACAACACTGGTATAGCCTTCATGTGCAGTCTTAAGGCGCTGTGGTTATCCCTGATTTAAGGCTAACGCTTACCTTATAGCTTATCCTAGCTTTGGTCCTCTCTACAGTAGAGCCACACAGACAGACCTCTATGCTATTTCATACAGTAAAAAACACTACTGAACCTCCAAACCAGTGGAGGCTGCTGAGGGGAGGACTGCTCATAATAATGACTGGAACAGAGCGAATGGAATCAAACACATGGAAACCATGTTTGATGTATTTGATACCATTTCACTCCAGCCATTACCAAGAGGCCGTCCTCCCCAATCAAGGTGCCAACTGCCTCCTGTGCTCCAAACACATCTGAGACCAAGGACCATGATCAACCAGAACAGGTTTAAAGAGTTCCAGGGTACATAAAACAAGGATTATTATGTTCAAATAGTCTCTCCCAGGACACAGTAGTCACAGTTCTACATTAGCTACGTACATTATAAAAATTGTCAAAGACTCCAGCCACCCTAGTCATAGACTGTTCTCTCTGCTACCACACGGTACCGGAGCTCCAAGTCTAGGTCTAAGAGGCTTCTAAACAGCTTCTACCCCAAGCCAGAAGACTCCTGAACATCTAGTCAAATGGCAGCCCAGACTATTTGCACACCCCCCCCCCCCCCCCCACACACACACAACTGCCACTCTCTGTTGTCATCTATGCATAGTCACTTTAATTAACTCTACCTACATGTACATACTACCTCAACTAACCACATTGACTCTGTACCGGCACCCCCCTGTACATATATTGTTATTTTTTACTGCTGCTCTTTAATTACTTGTTACTTTTATCTCTTATCTGTATTTTTTGAAACTGCACTGTTGGTTTGGGGCTCGTATGTAAGCATTTTACTGTAAGGTCTACACCTGTTGTATTTGGCGCATGTGACTAATAAAAATTGATTTATACAGCCCGATGGCTCTGTGCCATAACCCAATACATCTGACCATTGACGCTTAGTCCCTAGTCCCTGTGGTTTATGTCATAACATCAATTAAGTCATAGGTCAGAGGTGACTCTTGGTCTCTCAAAAGCATCTTACACAACACAGAGAAAGAGTAGGTGAAGGGAGACGAGAGGAGAGGAGTCCAGCGGTCTTCCCTTGTATAGCCAAAAGGTTATGTAATGGTTGAACTGAGTAGTAGCTATGGTTAGGTCAGATGTGGTTACTTGGGTGGAGGTTGAGTAGTGGTTGTAGGTAGGTCAGATGTGGTTACTTGGGTGGAGGTTGAGTAGTGGTTGTAGGTAGGTCAGATGTGGTAACTTGGGTGGAGGTTGAGTAATGGTTGTAGGTAGGTCAGATGTGGTAACTTGGGTGAAGGTTGAGTAGTGGTTGTAGGTAGGTCAGATGTGGTAACTTGGGTGGAGGTAGGTAGGTCAGATGTGGTAACTTGGGTGGAGGTTGAGTAGTGGTTGTAGGTAGGTCAGATGTGGTAACTTGGGTGGAGGTTGAGTAGTGGTTGTAGGTAGGTCAGATGTGGTAACTTGGGTGGAGGTTGAGTAATGGTTGTAGGTAGGTCAGATGTGGTAACTTGGGTGGAGGTTGAGTAGTGGTTGTAGGTAGGTCAGATGTGGTAACTTGGGTGGAGGTTGAGTAATGGTTGTAGGTAGGTCAGATGTGGTAACTTGGGTGGAGGTTGAGTAATGGTTGTAGGTAGGTCAGATGTGGTAACTTGGGTGGAGGTTGAGTAGTGGTTGTAGGTAAGTCACATGTATCCGTTGTGCCTGGTGGCTGCTGGTGAGGGTACACTGGGTGCTGCTCGTGAGCTCACTCTTCCTCCTCCCTCAGTATAGCCGCTTCTCATAACTACAGGAAGACAACACACAGAGACAACTGTCAGGAATACAAGTCAAGCTTAATTGAAACTCATATTACACTACATAAACTAGATTGAGGGTTTAAGAAATTGGTAGAGCTTTAAAAATTCACGACCTCGACTTTTGGGTCTTCCTGAAAACAAAAAGAGACCAACAGAGAAAATTGCAGTAGGAAAAGAGTTAGAGTTGTGAGCACAGGGAGAATGTACTTACATGGCACAAAAGAATATCTATGATGAGAGCATGAGTCAGAGAAAGAGAGAAGACAGACATTGTGATGTTTAGCTTGCTTCAGTGTTACTGTTTAGCTCAGGGGTAGGCAATTCTATCCACAAATGGTCAGAGTGGGTGCAGGATTCTGCCCCAGCTAAAGCCATGACACATCCAAAACAATAAATCAACCAATCATAGTCAAAAGTGAATTACTTGCATCTGCTGTTACTGCTTTGGCTGGAGTGAAAGCCTGCACCCACAATGGACCTCGTATGGTATGACTGCCAATCCCCGGTTTAAGTAGCAACTCCTAAACAACATATAGTAAAGGAGATATGGACGCCACTGGTGAGAACAAACACACTCACTCACACTACCACCCAGGCTAGAGATAAAGGACATCGGACACAGAACATGGGACACAACAGGACAGGTTAGTCGATCACAGAGGAGAGGAGCACAGGATCTACAACGAATACCAGGATGTGTAACGATGCCAGAGCCAGGCAGGGGCAAACTTACGAGTGGAGCCCGTGTACTCCCCCCTCAACCTGAGCTGACATAGTCCTCTTCTCAAACTTCAGCTCCCCAGAGTACATCATGGACCTGAAATAACATACAACAATACAATTTTATCACAACAATGGAACAAAGAGACACAGATCATATCAAAGTGGAATACAATAACACAATCTAACATCTGTTCTGACTTACCGCAGTATGCAGAGGCTCTTGGCTCCGATGTCTTGGCAGCCATGTTGTATGCCAGCGATGAGGTAGGGGGCAAACTTATGGATAGAACCTTTATCCTGAACCGACCCTGACACACCCTGAGCCACCTTCACCTTGTCCCCCTCACTGTCGAGATAAACACACAATCACAAATCACTGCAAATAGACAACACACACACACCTTCTCCCCCTCACACCTCTGGCCTTTGCCCTATTACTGGAAATACACAAGACACACCGTGTCTCTCTTTCTACCTGAAGTAGCGTTTCTGACTGCTGCTGTTCTTCTCCATGGCGTCCAGGGAGCCCATCCCACGGTACTTCTTCAGCCGCACGCCATCTGAGAAGAAATACTCCCCCGGGGCCTCTGTGGTTGCTGCGAGCAATGACCCCATCATCACTGAGGGCACAGAAGTCAGAGGTGGAAGGAGGTAAAAGTCAGACCATCGATAGTATGGTGTAGATTTTCCTGTTTGTGGGAAAAGGCTAATAATAATGCTTGGTGGGTTCAACACACACACACACACAAATACACACCTGTGGATGCCCCAAGAGCGAGAGCTTTTACCACATGTCCAACGGTCTGGATGCCTCCGTCTGCGATGACGGGCACACCGAAGCGCCTGGCATACTCTGCAACCTTGTACACTGATGTGCCCTGGGGACGCCCACACGCCATCACTGGCACACAACACAAACATAACACAAAGCATCATGTCAGCAACGTGTCAGCAATTTGACAACAAATAGTTTGTCTTTTTAACTAAACATTTGGCAAACTGTACACTCTCCTCCCTCCTCATTTGCTGTTCCTCCCCTGTCTCTCGTTACCTTCCTGGGTGATGCAGATGGAGCCGCAGCCCATCCCCACCCTCAGAGCGTCCACACCCGCATCGATCAGATTCTTAGCCTGGGCTGCAGTCACCACTACACACACACAGAGAGAGAGACAGAGATACAGAGAGAGAATGTAAATTGAGAATGGGGAAGAAAGAAAGAAAGAAAGAAAGAAAGAAAGAAAGAAAGAAAGAAAGAAAGAAAGAAAGAAAGAAAGAAAGAAAGAAAGAAAGAAAGAAAGAAAGAAAGAAAGAAAGTGAGATTAACGTGAAAGAGACATTGCTAGAGAAGGTAGAGGAGACTCACCGTTTCCTCCCACCACCTGTAGTTCAGGGTATTTCTGTTTAATGTAGTTGATCATGTTGATCTGATAGACAGAGTTCCCCTGGGAGGAGTCCTACAGCAGTAAACAGACAGGGGTTAGAGAGGAGTGGAACCCAAAGATAAGACAAGTAACCAAAAATACAATATAAACAACTCAGCCTCTTCCCCAGACCCACCAGCACTACCACGTCAACCCCAGCCTGCATCAGCAGGTCCAGTCTGCATTTGTCCTCCTCTCTGGTTCCGATGGCCGCTCCACACAGCAGCTGTTTCCTGGAGTCTTTAGAGGCAAGTGGGTAGTCTCGGTTCTTCTTCAGGTCTGTCCTGGCGATGATGGCAACTAGCTCATCACTGTCATTCACTATGGGCAGTTTACCTAGGAGAGACAGAAGTTCCAAACAAAGACTAATCTTTTGTCATATCCTATCTAACTAAAGTGTCACTACAGGACATTTTGTGTCACTACCATACAGTACCTTTCTTGCTGCGCTGCAGGATGTCGTTGGCCTCTTTCAGTGTGACGCCAGCTGGTGCAACCACTAAATCTTCTCTCTTTGTCATAGCCTGCAAGAATCATCCATTCATGTAAACCTCACAGGAATAGTATTCAATTATACAAGAAATAGACTCATCCAGTTTACAATATATGTTTTGATAATAAATTGTCAATATATTGGACGTGTACAAACAAGCATGTCATCCACACACACACCTCTTCCAGGGGTCTGTCATGGTCTTTCTCTGAGAGGAAGTCAATGTCTCGGGAGGTGACGATGCCCACCAGCTTGCTGCCCATCTTGCCCGTCTCGGTGACAGGGATGCCAGAGAAGCCGTGGCGGACCTTTGCTTCGAATACGTCTCCCACAGTGTGGCGAGGACTCATCACCACTGGGTCTGTGATGAAACCCTGCTCAAATTTCTGACCACAAATAAATAAACATCATTCAGCGAATGTACTTTTGTATTTATTAAACCAGCTAGTTTAAGTGTATTCATGTACTGTTACATTGTCAAATGACGTTGTGACATGAGACTTTATACTGTTGATATAACGGTCTATCAATATACTGTATATCATCATGTTGTCTAACCGCTAGCCACCATCTTACCTTAACCAAGCGGACCTCATTGGCCTGGAACTCTGGAGTACAGTTATGGTGCATGATCCCGATCCCACCCATGAGCTATAACACACAGAGCACTGACCAATCAGGGTTAGCCGAACAAGACATTTGTCCAATCAGACTTCAATATGCGTCAAACAGAGTCCATGTATTACAAGACATATATTTTATTTTTATTTATGGAAATACATAAAAACTCATTACCACAACCAAAAATACCACTAGTAAATTAAGTTTTATAACAGATTTGTGGTCTTGTCTTATTGCTGTTGGCTGGCTGAGGAGGTGAGGAGTGGCTCTATACTCACAGCCATAGCAATGGCCATGGAGGACTCAGTGACTGTATCCATGGGAGATGAGATGATAGGAGTCTTCAGGGTGATCTTCCTGGTCAGAGCTGAGGTCAGGTCCTAGAAACAGGTAGAGGAGGAAATAGATAATTATCACATTGCAGTGATCTGAGAAGAAAAACTTAACTACATAAATAATGACACCCTGTCACCAAATACCTGTGACTGTAAGGCAAGACCCATCTGAACATGCAATACCTCCTCATTGCCATTAGGTGGCACCATGGACATCAGCTGTCCCTGCTCAGTCCTGTATGTACAGCCATATACAACAGGAGGCATACCTTTCTGCCAGTAGAGAACAAACAAGCTAAAAACACCAGCACCTGTAGCCTACTAAAGCAATTACACCGGGCATGACTCTGACTCTCAGCCATGAGGGACTGGTGTTGCTATTCTCAGTGTTGTTGTCGAGTGAAGTGGTCTGGCTGACTGTGTTACCAGCAGAGAGGTGTGTGTGTGTGTGTGTGTGTGTGTGTGTGTGTGTGTGTGTGTGTGTGTGTGTGTGTGTGTGTGTGTGTGTGTGTGTGTGTGTGTGTGTGTGTGTGTGTGTGTGTGTGTGTGTGTGTGTGTGTGTGTGTGTTATTCAATTGAGAGGAACATAAAGCAGCCTCCTATCCTCTTCAGGGAGGCAGAGAGGACCACAGGAGAGGAGAGGCTGCACACACACACAGGGCTATACTGGACTGTGTATGTATGGGTATGACATCATATGCCAGAAAACAGCAATGGAGTTGACTAAAGCAGTAGCATGGCTATGATAATGTAGCTTCTGTTGTTAATTAGCAAATAAAAGGTTAACCAAACACACTGGATACTCACCACTTCATCAGAAATAAAGTCTATGAAACCAGGCAGAATCAGGAAATCACTGTAGGGGGGAGACAAAAAAATGAACAGAGAGAGAATATTGTGTGGTCTACGATCACTGACATATCATGTTGTCCTGAAAGGTGGATACACATCATTCTGCCAAACAGTGAGGGAACTGTTGTGTGAACACTTCCCACCTCTTGCGTCCCAGCACCAGTCCCCTGACCCCTGGCCAGCACAGAGTCACATCCCTACACCCTCAACCACTTTGCATATCACACACCCTCACACAGACTGGAAATAAAGCCTCTTTCTAATCCTCCCACTGTACTAGATGTGAGGATATGATGTTCTCTCTGTGTAAATCTCCATTAGGACTGATAACACAAGCCTAATATACTCATTCTAATTTGAAAATAAACAAATTCCTCTTATGTAAGGCATAATGATGATTATTCTACTGGTCTGGTCTCACCATATCATCACAGCAGTCAATGAGTGTTTTTACTCTGTCAGTATCACACTAACACTTATAAGGTCTTACTGAACGAAAGGTCGAAGTGGGTCTCTGCTGAGAGAGGATTTGTTATATCTATGATACATTAGTGTGGACATTAAGATAATACACCAGCCATATCCGCACATATTCAGCCATCTATGAGATGTTTCATATTGAGGTGGAGGAGCACATGTCTACTAGTATCAGAACTAGGCCTACTACATATCATACTCATTTGAGTGTCCCGGATGTACTGTATGTTTACTATGCTGATCTATGAGACCAGGCTGAGTCACTCTCTGTCATACACTTTCAATTGGAAACATTTCAGGAATTTCAATCAAGATCATTGGAAATGCTCCTCTGTAAGTCTGGTAGAATGTATGAAAAATAAATCTTACTTGTATGTGAGTCCATCCCCGATAGAGAAGAGCTGCTGAGCCGTCAGTCCATCTTCAGGCACGTACCCTGTCCCTCCACTGATCAGGTAGTCAGCCATGCTGGAACACACACACACAGTATATATACTGTACATGTGTGTATATATAAACTCAGCAAAAAAAGAAACATCCTCTCACTGTCAACTGCGTTTCTTTTCTGCAAACTTAACATGTGTAAATATTTGTATGAACATAAGATTCAACAACTGAGACATAAACTGAAGAAGTTCCACAGACATGTGACTAACATAAATTGAATAATGTGTCCCTGAACAAAGGGGGGGGGGGGGTCAAAATCAAAAGTAACAGTCAGTATCTGGTGTGGCCACCAGCTGCATTAAGTACTGCAGTGCATCTCCTCCTCATGGACTGCACCAGATTTGCCAGTTCTTGCTGTGAGATGTTACCCCACTCTTCCACCAAGGCACCTGCAAGTTCGCTGACATTTCTGAGGAGAATGGCCCTAGCCCTCATCCTCCAATCCAACAGGTCCGAGACGTGCTCAATGGGATTGAGATCCCGGCTCTTCGCTGGCCATGGCAGAACACTGACATTCCTGTCTTGCAGGAAATCACGCACAGAACGAGCAGTATGGCTGGTGGCATTGTCATGCTGGAGGGTCATGTCAGGATGAGCCTGCAGGAAGGGTACCACATGAGGGAGGAGGATGTCTTCCCTCTAACGCACAGTGTTGAGATTGCCTGCAATGACAACAAGCTCAGACCGATGATGCTGTGACACACTGCCCCAGACCATGACAGACCCTCCACCTCCAAATCGATTTTTCTCCAGAGTACAGGCCTCGGTGTAACGCTCATTCCTTCGACGATAAACGATCTGACCATCACCCCTGGTGAGACAAAACCGTGACTCGTCAGTGAAGAGCACTTTTTGCCAGTCCTGTCTGGTCCAGCGACGTTGGGTTTGTGTCCATAGGCGACATTGTTGCCGGTGATGTCTGGTGAGGACCTGCCTTACAACAGGCCTACAAGCCCTCAGTTCAGCCTTTCTCAGCCTATTGCGGACAGTCTGAGCACTGATGGAGGGATTGTGCGTTCCTGGTGTAACTCGGGCAGTTGTTGTTGCCATCCTGTACCTGTCCCGCAGGTGTGATGTTCGGATGTACCGATCCTGTGCAGGTGTTGTTACATGTGGCCTGCCACTGCAAGGACGATCAGCTGTCCGTCCTGTCTCCCTGTAGCGCTGTCTTATGCGTCTCACAGTACTGACATTGCAATTTATTGCCCTGGCCACATCTGCAGTCCTCATGCCTCCTTGCAGCATGCCTAAGACACATTCATGCAGATGAGCAGGGACCCTGGGCATCTTTCTTTTGGTGTTTTTCAGTAGAGTCAGTAGAAAGGCCTCTTTAGTGTCCTAAGTTTTCATAACTGTGACCTTAATTGCCTGCCGTCTCTAAGCTGTTAGTGTCTTAACAACCGTTCCACAGATGCATGTTCATTAATTATTTATGGTTCATTGAACAAGCATGGGAAACCGTGTTTAAACCCTTTACAATGAAGATCTGTTTAGTTATTTGTATTTTTATGAATTATCTTTGAAAGACAGGGTCCTGAAAAAGGGACGTTTCTTTTTTTTGCTGAGTTTATATATATCACACACAGTGAATTCGGAAAGTATTCAGACACCTTGACTTTTTCCGTATTCACCTCAATCTACACACAATACCCCATAATGACAAAGCAAAAATGTTTTCAGAAATGATTGCCCCCCAAAAATGTAAAAATGAAATCACATTTACTCAGTACTTTGTTGAAGCACCTTTGGCAGCAATTACAGCCTCAAGTCTTCTTGGGTATGGCGCTACAAGTTTGGCACACCTGTATTTGGGGAGTTTCTCCTATTTTTCTCTGCAGATCCACTCAAGCTCTGTAAGTTTGGATGAGGATTGCCGTTGCACAACTATTTTCAGGTCTCTCCAGATGTTTGATCGGGTTCAAGTCCGGGCTCTGGCTGGGCTACTCAAGGACATTCAGAGACTTGTCCCGAAGCCACTCCTGCATTGTCTTGGCTGTGTGCTTTGGGTCGTTGTCCTGTTGGAAGGTAAACCTTCACCCCAGTCTGAGGTCCTGAGCACTCTGGAGCAGGTTTTTCACCACTTTGCTCCTTTCATCTTTCCCTCGATACTGACTAGTCTCCCAGTTCCTGCCACTGAAAAACCACAGCATGATGCTGCCACCACCATGCTTCACTGTAGGGATGGTGCCAGGTTTCCTTCAGACGTGACGCTTGGCATTCAGACCAAAGAGTTCAATCTTGGTTTCATCAGACCAGAGAACTTTGTTTCTCATGGTCTGAGAGTCCTTTAGGTGCCTTTTGGCAAACTCCAAGTGGGCTGTCATGTGCCTTTTACTGAGGAGTGGCTTCCGTCTGGCCACTCTACCATAATGTCCTGATTGGTGGAGTGCTGCAGAGAGGGTTGAGCTTCTGGAAGGTTCTCCCATCTCCACAGAAGACCTCTGGAGCTCTGTCAGAGTGACCATCGGGTTCTTGGTCACCTCCCTGACCTCCCGTTTGCTCAGGTTGGCCGGGCGACCAGCTTTATAAAGAGTCTTGGTGGTTCCAAACTTCTTCCATTTAAGAATGATGGAGGTCACTGTGTTCTTGGGGACCATCAATGCTGCAGAGATATTTTGGTACCCCTTCCCAGATCTGTGCATCGACACAATCCTGTCTCGGAGCTCTACGGACAATTCCTTTGACCGCATGGCTTGATTTTTGCTCAGACATGCACTGTCAACTGTGGGACCTTATTTAGACAGATGTGTGCATATCCAAATCATGTTCAATCAATTGAATTTACCACAAGTGGGCTCCAATCAAGTTGTAGAAACATCTCAAGGATGATCAATGGAAACAGGATGCACCTGAGCTCAATTTCGAGTATCATAGCAAAGGGTCTGAATACCTATGTAAGTAAGGTACCTGTTTTTTATTTTTAATACATTTGAAAAAATGTCTAAAAACCTGTTCGCTTTGTCATTATGAGGTACTGTGTGTATATTGAGGAAAAACATTTACTTCATCAATTTTAGAATAAGGCTGTAACGTAACAAAATGTGGGAAAAGTCAAGGGGTCTGAATACTTTCCGAATGTACTATATATAGACAGAACCCAGCTGACAATATATAGGGGCAAAGTTCTTCTAGACTCTAATACAGGATGTGTAGTTTTAACCCTGCAGATTAAAGGTGCACTATGCAGAAATCGCTCTGCCATTTCCTGGTTGCTAAAATTCTAAAAGTTTACCTAATTTCAGCTTATGTGACAAAACAAGCAACTGTAGAGAATCATTGTACTATTTTAACCACTGTGAAATATATTTTCCATAACCCCAAATATTGTATTTTCAGTTGTTTGTAGCTGGTGTACAAAACCGAAAGCAAAAGACGCAAAATAGAAATTTAACGGGAAGTATAGAAATAGCGCACATAGAACAGATCCACCACTTCTTAGACTTTCTTTCAATGCGAATGACAGATCTATAACTAACATTTCTAGGTGAATTTGGTAGGGTCGCCCAAAAAGCTTCATATTGCAGCTTTAAATATATAGACAAATTTAATGATGCATAATACTGTATCTCCATGTTGCACCTGCAAGGCTGTCAGTGAAAATTCAAAAGACCTCCTGGGTACAATACATGCTCCTAAGAAAGTGTTATCCAGAGAGAACATATTTCTGTAACCCACAGTTTGTTGTTTTTACATAATATAAGGGAATATACAGTTGTGGCCAAAAGTTTTGAGAATGACACAAATATTAATTTCCACAAAGTTTTCTGCTTCAGTGTCTTCAGAAATTTTTGTCAGATGTTACTATGGAATACTGAAGTATAATTACAAGCATTTCATAAGTGTCAAAGGCTTTTATTAACAATTACATGAAGTTGATGCAAAAAGTCAATATTTGCAGTGTTGACCCTTCTTTTTCAAGACCTCTGCAATCTGCCCTGGCATGCTGTCAATTAACTTCTGGGCCACATCCTGACTGATGGCAGCCCATTCTTGCATAATCAATGCTTGGAGCTTGTCAGAATTTGTGGGGTTTTGTTTGTCCACCCATCTCTTGAGGATTGACCACAAGTTCTCAATGGGATTAAGGTCTGGGGAGTTTCCTGGCTATGGACCCAAAATATCAATGTTTTGTTCCCCGAGCCACTTAGTTATCACTTTTGCCTTATGGCAAGGTGCTCCATCATGCTGGAAAAGGCATTGTTTGTCACCAAACTGTTCCTGTATGGTTGGGAGAAGTTGCTCTCGGAGGATGTGTTGGTACCATTCTTTATTAATGGCTGTGTTCTTAGGCAAAATTGTGAGTGAGCCCACTCCCTTGGCTGAGAAGCAACCCCACACATGAATGGCCTCAGGATGCTTTACTGTTGGTATGACACAGGACTGATGGTAGCACTCACCTTGTCTTCTCTGGACAAGCCTTTTTCCAGATGCCCCAAACAATCGGAAAGGGGATTCATCAGAGAAAATTACTTTACCCCAGTCCTCAGCAGTCCAATCCCTGTACCTTTTGCAGAATATCAGTCTCCCTGATATTTTTCCTGGAGAGAAGTGGCTTCTTTGCTGCCCTTCTTGACACCAGGTCATCCTCCAAAAGTCTTCACCTCACTGTGCGTGAAGATGCACTCACACCTGCCTGTTGCCATTCCTGAGCAAGCTCTGAACTGGTGGTGCCCCGATCCTGCAGCTGAATCAACTTTAGGAGACGGTCCTGGCGCTTGCTGGACTTTCTTGGGCACCCTGAAGCCTTCTTCACAACAATTGAACCACTCTCCTTGAAGTTCTTGATGATCCGATAAATGGTTGATTTAGGTGCAATCATACTGGCAGCAATATCCTTGCCAGTGAAGCCCTTTTTGTGCAAAGCAATGATGACGGCACGTGTTTCCTTGCAGGTAACCATGGTTGACAGAGGAAGAACAATGATTCCAAGCACCACCCTCCTTTTGAAGCTTCCAGTCTGTTGTTCGAACTCAATCTGCATGACAGAGTGATCTCCAGCCTTGTCCTCGTCAACACTCACACTTGTGTTAACGAGAGAATCACTGACATGATGTCAGCTGGTCCTTTTGTGGCAGGGCTGAAATGCAATGGAAATGTTTTTGGGGGATTCAGTTAATTTGCATGGCAAAGAGGGACTTTGCAATTAATTGCAATTCATCTGATCACTCTTTATAACATTCTGGAGTATATGCCAATTGCCATCACACAAACTGAGGCAGCAGACTTTGTGAAAATGTATATTTGTGTCATTCTCAAAACTTTTGGCCAAGACTGTACTGTACGTAGTTGTCTTTCTACAGCACCTAATGATATGAATGGATAGGGGATAACATCAAAACAACACTAATTTACTTTCAGTGTGGTTGTTTACCTTTCGATTAGATAAATAGCTTGGCTCTGTAATCTGGAAATGTTGATGAACCTACAGACTCTATAACCCTGTCAACGGAAAGTCTTTCACTCTGTGTGACGGTCAAGCAGCAGGTAAGAGGCTTTAGTTACATCACTGTCTCCTGATAGCAGCTAACTGGGATTTATAAAGCTCACTGACAACGTCAATGAAAACACCTTGACTGGCAGATGGATGTTTGGTAGTTCATTCATATAGATGAAAGCCAGTAATTCACTAGGTCAGTGGGGTCTGGCACCTGGGACCGAGCTAGGGCCTAGTTGTTGACTGGTGGTTAGAGCAATTGTAGTTTAGATGATGACGAATGGTATAGGTTGACCAAATGTGTTTGTTACCTGTGTGCGTGTGTCTGGCTCACCTTTCAGGTTCGTATCCGGCTTGGATGCGTGTGGCACTATATCTCTGCGCGGCCGTCTCGTGCCCGTGGCCGTGAGGGTTGGTGTGCGTGTAGGTTCCACGGAGGTTGGAGTTGGGGTGTGTGTGTTCCCCTTCACGGGGCGAGAGGCGCGGCCTGGCAGGCTCAGTGTCACCAACTATACGGCGGTAGTCGATCTGGTAGGTGTCTTGCTCAAGCTCACCAAACCGGTCGTAGCCTTGACCCTCCATCTCTGAGAAATCCAGGGCTAAGGCCTCCACGGTCGTCGTCTCACACACACAGACCTGACTGACCCCTTTCACACACACACACACACACACAACCTGACTGACCTCTCACACACATACACAACCAATTCTTCTGACACACTTGAGGCCTCTATCAAGTCTCACATGCACATTCAATGCCTTACAATTACAATGCCTCATTCACACACACCTGGCATATCAAGGACACCTGCACACCCAACGCCACTAGAACAGACTTCCCCAGAGTGTGTTCTTTCTCCAACACACTGC
Source organism: Salmo salar (assembly GCF_965601325.2). Lineage (NCBI taxonomy): Eukaryota > Metazoa > Chordata > Actinopteri > Salmoniformes > Salmonidae > Salmo > Salmo salar. The sequence continues at coordinate 96,028,877 of NC_138300.1, forward strand.
TGACACGAGTGGTCTGTGTCCATTCACTGCCACAGTCGATATCAGAAATACACAGACACACTGTCTCACAACTGTGTGTCAATCAAATAGCCCTCCTCTAAATCCTCCTGTCTCTGTCTTTGGGGTGTTCTCCTGTCTCTCTGCAGATACAGTCTATGGGAGATAAGGCCTAAAAGTGGGAGCTCTGGTGTTCCTGAGACTGATGTACAGAAAGATGGAGAACTACCTCTCTCTTCGTTAGACAGAAGTAGGGAGGGTGGGTCACGCTGCAGGCTCAGGAGTCCTCTGAGGAGGATACAGTTGCAGTGAGCTGAAGTCCTAGGTCCTGGGTGAGGCTGAGTGAGTGTCCCCTGGATGTCCTCCGGTCTCAGGCAGGGTGGTGAGTCCCAAAAGGGAGAGGGAGCTGGGAGGGTAGATCAGCCCCCCTAAGGCCTGGAGAGCTTTGGGAGCTGAGCTAGTGGAAATGTGAGAGCAGTTTGTTCCTGAGACTACCAGCCTATTTTTCCTCCTCTCCTGGCTTAGCTCTGTTTGTGACAGTAGTAGACGTCAGTTCTACAAAGAGGATTGGAGGAATTAAAGCAGGAGGGGCAACTGGCTGGAGAGAGAGATGAGAGAGGGAGTGAGAGTTCAGTGATAGAGAAGGGGTGGAGAGAAGGGTTGGGGGTGGGGAGCTGTAAAACACACTTTCCCAGTATCTCCATGGTGAGGGGTGTGTGTTATTAGTCTCAGACTGTATTTTGTAGGCAGGTTACATAAATGTAACTCTGTACTCTGCTGAAACCATTGACTGAGGGGAGAGTGACTGGGTTGCTAGGGCCATTTTCATGAACATCATCTGCAGATGATTAGTGCTTGTGACAGTTGCTGAGGGATTGGACCAGCAAAGCCTATTTAATACTCACTTACAGTCTCTTTCTCTCCCATTCTCTTTCTTTCTCCAGTATACTCTCTATCTGCCCTCTACTGGTAGCCCCTGAAGCCTCTCTCCTCTAATCCCATTGACCATATTGAAAAAAAAAGTATTCATATTTTACTCTGTGGACGTAGGCCGATCTGTATTATACATGTAATACAATCATGCTTTTTTTTTTACATAACACATTGGAACGCAACAAGTATATTTGTATCCGAACTTCCACCACTTTGTGCCATGCCCCAAGTGGCATCCGTGATGATGACGTATAATAAACGTGACTGCCATTGCAGTTGTAAAGACGCGACGAAAATGGCTACGTGGGTAATGCTACGTTGCTTGTCTTCCAACTTTACCTCTGCCATGCCCTTTCTCTACAGTTCGGCACAGCTAACTCCCTCACGGCTGGTATCCAGGGCATATGTACTACGGACTCTGTTCACTACCACCCGACTCTCATCAGGTACTTGGTTGTGGACCTCGCAACACAGGTGGCTAGCTAACACGCTATCGTTAGCTAGTTCATAACAAGGACGTTCTTGTTTTGCATAGCACGGACATAACGTAGCTAGTTAGCTAAGCGTGTAGACTAATAACTGTTTTTAGGTTTGTCAACTTCTGTGTAACTACTCGAACTAATTGCAATTTTCGCCTGAATTCCACAGCTCTTAAATTCACAGACAAACACGAATGGATACGAGTAGAGGGAGAAGTAGGGACGGTTGGCATCAGCAAATTTGCTCAGGTGGGTTGTTCTCGAGGCATGCTACCACTGGTTCTTAAAGACATGTTTCGGTACTTGAGTGACAAAGAAATTATTTAAACCTGTTTTGGGCTGGATGTGTCAATGTGTAGTTCATACATGCAAAATTAGCCATGAAAGTGACTTTTCTTGAATCTGTGCAATGCCATTTTCACTACATCCCCTAGCAATTAGAGTTGTAGCCAATGAGCTTCAGCCCCTCCCATTTGAGTGACGACTAACAAAATGCCTGCCCTGTGTTATCCAATGAGTTTGCTGGGTGGACACAGCTCATTTAATTGGTCAAATATAAATCTGTGTGTCCTGCAGGAGGCTCTAGGAGATGTGGTGTACTGTGGACTACCAGAGGTTGGCACACAGCTGGCACAGACTGGTAAGCAGCAGTTACTACCCTACAGACTTGTGTGGATGGTAACATGATACTGGTCATCTTGGGTTATACTAGTAAATCTTGCCTTCCTCAAGACCTGTTCATGACCTGGCCTATCGCTGTCCTCTTTTTAGATGAATTTGGAGCATTGGAGAGTGTGAAGGCAGCCAGTGAGCTGTACTCTCCTCTAACCGGGGAAGTCACAGAGGTCAACACACTCCTGGCAGACAACCCCAGCCTCGTCAACAAGTCCTGCTACAAAGACGGTGAGCACACATACACACACCCGCCCGCAGACATAGTGAGCTCCAAAAGTATTGGGACAGTGACACATTTTTTGCTGTTTTGGCTCTGAACTCCATAACTTTGTATTTGAAGTGATACAATGACTGAGGTTAGAGTGCAGACTGTCTGTTTTAATTTGAGGGTATTTTCATCCATATCGGGTGAACCGTTTACAAATGACAGCATTTGTTAGACGCACAAATATACAAGAGATTTGTGCTTCTGTAGCTTTCTCACTTATTATTCACGATTCATTCAGGATTATCCGTAATCATGGTAGCATCCACATTAATGTAGGAGAGTTTAGAAACATGTATTCTTATTTACAATAAGTCACTCTAAAATGACTGTTATTCACCATTCATTTCTATTGGACACAAAATAATCTGAAACCCAACCAAAACGGACAACAAATCCATCCAACAAATTTGTAGTCACAAGCTTGATGTGGCATTGCATGTTATGATTATGGGACCAAATACTTAACTTTTGACTACTTTAATACACATAAGTGAATTTGTCCCAATACCTTTGGTCCCCTAAAATGGGGGGAAGACTGTACCAAAAGTTAAGTAATTTCCAAACGGTCTACCAATATGAATAAAAATACCCTCAAATTAAAGCTGATAGTCTGCAGTTTAACCTCATAGTCGTTGTATCATTTCAAATCCAAATTGCTGGAGTACAGAGCCAAAACAAAATTGTCACCGTACCAATACTTTAAGCTCACTGTATATGCATACACTAGTCTACACGCATTCTTGACACGCACACAAACACACATCAGTGATTATTTTAGAAATAATATTCAAACAAGGCCTGTGACTAGGCTCACCTCTGACTTCTAATCCTTGCTGGGACAGGATGGCTGATGAAGATGACCATTGCTAACCCTAAGGAGCTGGATGCTCTGATGGATGAGAAGGCTTATGAGAGATACATCAGATCCATAGAAGACTAGCGCGGCCTAGACGCAACCCTTATCACCCCCACCCCCTCGCCTGCCTAGCAATCCCTACTAGAGAGGAAGTGCACCAGTTGTGCCGGGAGTCAGATGTGACACTACACCGGGAAACCACCAGAAATGCCAGAGGAGCAGCAGAGCTCATCCATATTGACTTGCCAGTGTTATTGTGGTCTGAATGTTAAGTCTTTAGTGTACTGGTAATGACTATGACCTAATGGGGATGCTGGGAGCAAATGTCTTACACACGTGGCATGACGTACTGTATGTGGCTGATGTAGAGTGATACTGTACGAGTCCTGAAGCATTCCCTGGCTGAATCAAGTCTTATCCTTGATTCCTTGTGTCCTTTCTCCACCTCCTTAAAACATTAGAGGGTTTCATTTTGATGTTTTGAGGAGTTAAGGACACAAAGAATTGAGGAAAAGACTTAAGATTAATCCTCAGTCTTCCACTCAAAGCCTTCCCCAAGCACAGGGGATGAGAAACTTATGCTGCATTCATAATTAAGTGAGGTTAATTATACCAGTTGTGAAATCGTAAATACCAGTTGGATGTATTACATCCTTTTAACTCGTTTAGAAATGGGATGATAGATGAGTTTCTCACTTGCAATTACATTGTGTAGGGGGGTTTAAGTGGATTTCTTTCCCAGTTGTATGTGGTAAATACCACCTTCCCACTTGGTTATGAATACAGTGTCAAGACTGAACAGTACTGGGAAAAATAGTGCAATTCTGAGGACTATCAAATACAGCTGTCTGGATCAGTCCATCTGGTAGGGGAAGGGCTAATAATAAAGCACTTTGGATCTGGAGCAGGCTGGTTTCTACTGTATGTTGTTGTGCGTCTGTATGCACAGCATGTACTGGCACTGAAGATTACGAACAAATAAAACTCTTGACTTGCACTTCCTTGTGTGTTTACTTAGTGCAAGTCCTGTCCACTTCATCCCCCCCCCTGAGATGTCTGTGTAGCCTCTGATACTAGTTTGGAAAGACAGTACTTAAAGATTGTATCTCATTGATGTTTATATTTGCTTGAATTCCTTAGTACAAATATTGCACTTTAACACAACTAGTAGCAGTGCTTGCAGTTGATTCAGCCTGCATTACTGAATTATCTTAAATGACTGGTAAAGGACTAAAATGTAAACCAATACATTTAAACAGCAGTTTGTCCTTGTTACAGACTAACCACACTGTTCCCGCACAAATAAAATGGATGTCGATTAAGGCAGCCCCCCCCCCCCACCTCTGATTCAGAGGAGTTTGTGTTAGATGTGGAAGACACATTGCAGTTGAATGCATTCAGTTGTACAACTGACTAGGTGTACCCTTAACCTCTAACCCATGATGTGGTACCCAGTTTTGTAATAGTTCTATCAGTGTAGTCTTTGGCTGATCTTTAACCCCTGCCCTCTTGGTCATCTGTGAAACGTAGCCACTCCCCTAGGCACAGAGGATAACCTGGCCTTAGCAGCAGGGGTCCTCCTAACCCTTCCCCGGGCCATATGGAGGTGTGCCAGTCTATATCTTTCTCTGGTCTCTCTCCTGTCTCTCCCTCCCCTCATTCATCACACTGGCCATGAAGTCTGTCTGGTTCAGGAAGGCGATGGTCTCATCCCACCTGCGACTCACATGGGGGTTAGAGGCAGCGTCTGGATCATCTGATTGGTGTTTGAACTCCATGCGGGTGATGACAGGCAGGAGGAACTGCCTATCTGTGTTGACCACACCTCCCTGAGAGAGAAGTTGTCACTCACTCAATTTAGCAAAATTCACAGCGTGACATTTGTACATAAAATACACCATTATAAAATGGCTCAAGGCATTAAAAAAAAACATTTAGGCAAGGAAAGAAATCAAACAGGAAAAACAGTATTGAGGACCACTCATGAGTCACGATACAATAGAAGCAGTGAGTTGATGCACACCCTGGGCCTCCGAGACCAGGCGGGGGGGGGACCAGGTCGCACCCCGAACGGGGGTCCACGTGCTCCTCAAAATGCCTCCACACCAACTTCACGTCCTGCAGAGAGTGGCTCCTTTCCTCCAGATCTGTCAGTGTAGAGCAATAAGGGAAATGTAACACTCACAATTCTATACAGAGAAAACATGAGAGTTGAGTTAACTTAGGAGCAAGGCTATGGTAGGGTTATGGTAACTACGGTAAGGTTAGGTTAAGGCTAGGGTACGGTTATTACAATGAGGTTAGAGTAAATCTGGTAAGATAAGGGTAACTCTATGGTAAGGGTATAGGTTAGGATAAGGCTGGTGCTCTTGTCTCACCGGTGTGGCGCAGTGCAGCATGGAGGCTGGACACTTACAGGGTTTGTGCATGAAGTCATCAGGCACAGCAGCCAGCTCAGGGCACCACGTCCTGGCGTAACTTCCGTTAGGGTCACAGGTCATGGCCGCGTCAACAAGATGCATGACAAAGTTTCAGTGGTCCAGACCACACATGCCTCCATTCTGCCACATCACGGCATCTATGGCCACATCAGCATCTACCAGGGTGTCTTACACACACAGTAAAATGTGAATTAATTAAACAGACAAACCTCTATATTCTGGTGTGTGTGTTTCACCTGGAACCAGCAGTATCCCTCCTGCCATGGTAGATGGAGGTAAACTATGAGGAAAGATAGTTGTTCATCCATTCAGTCAGCCACAGCTGTCTACTATACGCAGGGTTGGGCAGTTCCAGTCGTCAAGGGCCTGATTGGTGTCACAGTTTTTCCCCAGACCCAAATAACACACCTGACTCCAATAATCACCTAATCATGATCTTCAGTTTAGAATGCAATTTGATTAATCAGCTGTGTTTGCGAGGGATGGAGAAAAGGTGTGACCAATCAGGCCCTCGAGTACTGGAGTTGCCCACCCCAACCTGTCCTGCCTCTCTGCCGTGCCTTCAGATGATCCTGCTCGCTGCTCCACCGAAGGGCCTGATTGGACAGAAACCAGGAAGCGAGTGAGTGTTCTGCTTTCATTGGATACAACCCAGGAAAAGGATCAGTGTTAACACTGTCCTTACCTTGTCTCAGTGGTTCCCAAGGCAGGTCAGGGAACAGTGTTAGCTGCCAGTAGGCCAGGTCCTTCCAGGAAAGTTTTTGTATGAACTTGGGGGGGTCGGCAGCGTGCCCCTTTCACGTCCCACAGCGAAAAAACTACTGTAACTGACACTGCCATAATATTTTGAATATCCAAAGTGTATATCTAGAATGAGTCATAATCATCCATGAAAAGACATTGTTAAATGTACATTTCTTTGAATTTTTCATGAGTTTTTCGATTATCAATTCTGGTGATAGTAGGAGAGAAGCGAGTAGGCTGGGTCGTCAGTAGTTACCACAGCCACAAAGACATAAACCCCGCCTATTTCTACATTTATTTTCTTAAAATTTGATTTTAAACCTAACCCTAACCTTAACCACACTGCTAACCTTATGTCTAACCTTAAATTATGACCTAAAAGCTATTTTTGTTTTAATTAATCTTTACGATATAGACAATTTTTACTTTGTGGCTGTGCTATCTAGTGAAACATGAACGATTTACTCAACAGCTGATCGCTAGTTAACCCTCCTGCTGTGTTCTGGTCGAATTGGACCAATTTACAAGTTTTCTCTCTGAAAGAAAATGTAGTAAATTTAATCTGATTGTCATAAGGTTCCATGACTTTGCCCACACAGGGCATCTGAACATACAAAATACATTTGGATGATTTTCATAAAATGTTGGTTGTTTTATTTAACTTTTGGTCATTAGAAATGAATGGGTGAGACTACAATTAGTGTATAAATGTGTGTTTGAGCGAGCACACACACACACACACACACACACACACACACACACACACACACACACACACACACACACACACACACACACACACACCTCATTCCCCTTCTTGGCTTCCATCGCAACCCCCACGGGAACCTTTCCCCAATAGAATCTTTCCCCCACGGGAACCACACCTGTTGGCATTCTCACAAACAATCGCAACATTGTTTCAACTAATATATAGAAGTTTTCTTGCAGCTCTGGTATATAAAGCTTTTTTGAGGCCTTGCTCACAATTCATTCTGTGGCAGCACAATGACCAAACGGTATACTGTATGTGAGGCTCTTGATCATATCTTTGATCATGACACTGGTGAGGAGGAGAGAGTCTTTAAACTTTGACACAAAGTAGTTGTCACGTTCGTCGTAAAGATGGTACCAAGGCGCAGCGGGAATGTGAATGCTCATCTTCTTTTATTAATGAAGAAGAAAACGCAACAAAACACTTAATACAACAATGAGAAACAGTCCTGTAAGGAACACAACTACACAAGGAACAACTACCCACAAAAACCCATGAAAAAACACCCCTACTAAATAGGACCTTCAATTAGAGGCAATGAGAAACAGCTGCCTCCAATTGAAGGTCAAACCAATAAACTAATTATAGAAATAGATAAACTAGACACAGAAATAGACTAACATAGAACATTGCCCAACAAACCCCGAAACACATTAAACAAACACCCCCTGCCACGTCCTGACCAAACTACAGTAACAAATAACCTCTTTACTGGTCAGGATGTGACAGTAGTCTGTGATAAATAGCACAATATGTTTCATCTGAGTATTTGTTATAGTCAAAATAATCCATACATTATGCTTTTTTTACTCAAAAACTAGTTGTATGCGCTCAGGTCAATGACGCCTACAGGCCATAAATAGCAAAGATAAATCGCAAATGAAGTTCAAAACGTGTAATGTTCACAAAAACTTAAGTTGATATAAAGATCTAACACAACATTAGGTGATAATATATGTATTATTATGGATTTATAATCAGCCATAATGGGGTGGTCATTTTGAACCGGGAACACAGAATTAATGAACATGAAACAAACACAACAGGAGGGTAAACAAACACAGTCCAACACTGTTTTGTAATCTGATGCTATGCAATGCAACATTTTGACCAGTAGAGTGCACACAAGTCTAAAATATGACAGCCATGAGTCATTTTCTACGCTCATGGTGCTCCAGAGTACCCCTCAGCTCCCCTCTCCACACTAAAGACAAATCAAATCATCATAATTATCATCATCATCCAGTCTAGCCATCCTACAACCTCTCCCACCAACTTTCATAACCTTCATTTATTCTCTTGATCCTCGTACTATACTGAAAGGATGCGGGAGAGGGAGAGGGAGAGGGAGAGAGAGATCAATAGTGTTTAGACAGGGTATGTAGTCTCTAAGTGTGTGATCAATAGAGAACAGGGGGAGATTAGCTGGCTTCTCTCAGTTTCCCACTAACAGACAGATCAGTGAATGGACCAATCTGCCCTCAGGCTAAACACATTGACCTGCTGTTTCAGTCTTCTGTCTTGTGCTATCAATAAATATCTGTTTTGAATACATACCTAAGAGATCAAAGAGAGAGACAGAGAGAAAGGTGAAAAAAGAAGAGAGGAGGTGAGGACGGGAGATGAGAGGAGAGCAAGAGAGAGAGAAGGGAGAGAGATTACGAGTAAATGAGCAGACAATAGTGTTGCGCTGTACCTCCAAGTCTTTGTCCTGCCAACAGGACACATGTCCACAGCTCTGTCTCTTTAACACACAGGTACACACGTGCACGCCCCTATAAAATCACCATAACATCTCCAGGAGAATTCATGTAAAGACAGATTAAAAACTAAGTGAGGAGAAACGGGCCACTGGAATAGCTATTTGCAACTCATAAATCATTCCGACACACAGGCCCGCGCGTGCGTGCGTACACACACACACACACACACACACACACACACACACACACACACACACACACACACACACACACACACACACACACACACACACACACACACACACACACACACAGTAATTAAACACTGGCTATGTACTCTCTCTTGGTGTAAATCAGACATGCAGACACAGTTATCACATTAGGGAGGTCTGCCATGTAGAAACACGAGGGAGAGGGGAGGGACCAAATACACACGATTGCATCCTCCTCCCACAGCAGGAGGAATATTTTTATTTCTTCACCATAACCATGGTTACGGTACATAAATACATAACCTGAACCATAATATCCCAATTCGGCACTTGGTCCATGATAGCAAAGACTTTCCCATTCACCTATCCTCTCTCTTGTTCTCTCTCACCCTTTCTCCTCTCTCTTTACTTCTCCCTCTACCTCTCCGTCTCTCCTCTGTTTTCCCACAGTGGTCGATAGCTCTTTAGAAGCATTGAGTGAATCAGCTGGTGGAGAACAGGAGGACAGAGAGAGGCTGAGGGGTTAATGTAGGTAAGCAGGAGGACAGAGAGAGGCTGTGGGGTTAATGTAGGTAAGCAGGAGGACAGAGAGAGGCTGAGGGGTTAATGTAGGTAAGCAGGAGGACAGAGAGAAGCTGAGGGGTTAATGTAGGTAAGCAGGAGGACAGAGAGAGGCTGAGGGGTTAATGTAGGTAAGCAGGAGGACAGAGAGAGGCTGAGGGGTTAATATAGGTAAGCAGGAGGACAGAGAGAGGCTGAGGGGTTAATGGAGGTAAGCAGGAGGACAGAGAGAGGCTGTGGGGTTAATGTAGGTAAGCAGGAGGACAGAGAGAGGCTGAGGGGTTAATGTAGGTAAGCAGGAGGACAGAGAGAAGCTGAGGGGTTAAGGTAGGGAAGCAGGAGGACAGAGAGAGGCTGAGGGGTTAATATAGGTAAGCAGGAGGACAGAGAGAGGCTGTGGGGTTAATGTAGGTAAGCAGGAGGACAGAGAGAGGCTGAGGGGTTAATGTAGGTAAGCAGGAGGACAGAGAGAGGCTGAGGGGTTAATGTAGGTAAGCAGGAGGACAGAGAGAGGCTGAGAGGTTAATGTAGGTAAGCAGGAGGACAGAGAGAGGCTGAGGGGTTAATGTAGGTAAGCAGGAGGACAGAGAGAGGCTGAGGGGTTAATGTAGGTAAGCAGGAGGACAGAGAGAGGCTGAGAGGTTAATGTAGGTAAGCAGGAGGACAGAGAGAGGCTGAGGGGTTAATGTAGGTAAGCAGGAGGACAGAGAGAGGCTGAGGGGTTAATGTAGGTAAGCAGGAGGACAGAGAGAGGCTGAGGGGTTAATGGAGGTAAGCAGGAGGACAGAGAGAGGCTGAGGGGTTAATGTAGGTAAGCAGGAGGACAGAGAGAGGCTGAGGGGTTAATGGAGGTGAAGAGACACATGGAGAACACATATCTTCATTGCCAGGTATCAGAGCTGAAGTCTAGCTATAAAACAGGGAGAACACATATCTTCATTGCCAGGTATCAGAGCTGAAGTCTAGCTATAAAACAGGGAGAACACATCACTTCATTGCCAGGTATCAGAGCTGAAGTCTAGCTATAAAACAGGGAGAACACATCACTCATTGCCAGGTATCAGAGCTGAAGTCTAGCTATAAAACAGGGAGAACACATATCTTCATTGCCAGGTATCAGAGCTGAAGTCTAGCTATAAAACAGGGAGAACACATATCTTCATTGACATTTATCAGAGCTGAAGTCTAGCTATAAAACAGGGAGAACACATCACTCATTGCCAGGTATCAGAGCTGAAGTCTAGCTATAAAACAGGGAGAACACATCACTCATTGCCAGGTATCAGAGCTGAAGTCTAGCTATAAAACAGGGAGAACACATATCTTCATTGCCAGGTATCAGAGCTGAAGTCTAGCTATAAAATGGGGAGAACACATCACTTCATTGCCAGGTATCAGAGCTGAAGTCTAGCTATAAAACAGGGAGAACACATATCTTCATTGCCAGGTATCAGAGCTGAAGTCTAGCTATAAAATGGGGAGAACACATATCTTCATTGCCAGGTATCAGAGCTGAAGTCTAGCTATAAAACAGGGAGAACACATATCTTCATTGCCAGGTATCAGAGCTGAAGTCTAGCTATAAAACAGGGAGAACACATATCTTCATTGACATTTATCAGAGCTGAAGTCTAGCTATAAAATGGGGAGAACACATCACTCATTGCCAGGTATCAGAGCTGAAGTCTAGCTATAAAACAGGGAGAACACATATCTTCATTGACATTTATCAGAGCTGAAGTCTAGCTATAAAATGGGGAGAACACATATCTTCATTGCCAGGTATCAGAGCTGAAGTCTAGCTATAAAACGGGGAGAACACATATCTTCATTGCCAGGTATCAGAGAAGAAGTCTAGCTATAAAACAGGGAGAACACATATCTTCATTGCCAGGTATCAGAGCTGAAGTCTAGCTATAAAACAGGGAGAACACATCACTCATTGCCAGGTATCAGAGCTGAAGTCTAGCTATAAAACGGGGAGAACACATATCTTCATTGCCAGGTATCAGAGCTGAAGTCTAGCTATAAAACAGGGAGAACACATATCTTCATTGCCAGGTATCAGAGAAGAAGTCTAGCTATAAAACAGGGAGAACACATATCTTCATTGCCAGGTATCAGAGAAGAAGTCTAGCTATAAAACAGGGAGAACACATATCTTCATTGCCAGGTATCAGAGCTGAAGTCTAGCTATAAAACAGGGAGAACACATCACTCATTGCCAGGTATCAGAGCTGAAGTCTAGCTATAAAATGGGGAGAACACATATCTTCATTGCCAGGTATCAGAGCTGAAGTCTAGCTATAAAACAGGGAGAACACATATCTTCATTGCCAGGTATCAGAGCTGAAGTCTAGCTATAAAACAGGGAGAACACATCACTCATTGCCAGGTATCAGAGCTGAAGTCTAGCTATAAAATGGGGAGAACACATATCTTCATTGCCAGGTATCAGAGCTGAAGTCTAGCTATAAAACGGGGAGAACACATATCTTCATTGCCAGGTATCAGAGAAGAAGTCTAGCTGTGATGTATGCTCGACGGGACCACCTAGCCCTATAGCAACCGCCATAGCAACACACTCTGCCATCTACGTGAACAGCATAATAAGATTACAGGAATACACACACACCGTCAGAAGCAGAAACATTAACATACACACACACCGTCAGAAGCAGAAGCAGAAACATTAACATACACACACACCATCAGAAGCAGAAATATTAACATACACACACACCGTTAGGAGCAGAAACATTAACATACACACACACCGTCAGAAGCAGAAACATTAACATACTGTACACACACAGAAACACACACAGTGGAGGTTGGGTTCATATTCCTGATCAAACACTCAGCTGTTGGTTTTGTGGATCACTGTAGGGATGTTTAGAGAGCAGAAATAGAGTGAGGAAGAGAGGAGGGAGAGGAAATGAAAATAGAGGAGAGGTGAGGAGAGGAGAACAGAGGTTGGATATGAGAGACCATCCCTTTCTGAATGCTTTGAGAGAAGGAAGGGGTGGAGGGGACAGGAAGAGAAAGAGGACAGTAGAGAAAGAGAGAATGAAGGAAGATAGTCATAGCTGCAGGAAGTATTTTAGGGGGGGTGGGGGGGGGGGGGAATTTGGCCACTCAAACAGGATTAATAAAGCCCTATTTCACACAAGACTCATCTTTTTTTTCATTATTATTATTGTTATTATTATTTTCAATTTGTCAGGGGGTGCTGCAGCACCCTCAGCACCATTACATCCCGTGGCTATGAAGATAATACAGAGGCTTGACAAAAGAAGAATGGAAAAGGAGATGTGTGTGATAAAATGGAGGGTAGAGAAAAGGAGATAAATTAGAAGAGAGAGGGGATGAAGGAAAGGAGAGAGAGGATGGAGGATGAAGGAAAGGAGAGAGAGGATGGAGGATGAAGGAAAGGAGATGGAGGCTGAAGGAAAGGCGAGAGAGGATGGAGGCTGAAGGAAAGGAGAGAGAGGATGGAGGCTGAAGGAAAGGAGAGAGAGGATGGAGGATGAAGGAAAGGAGATGGAGGCTGAAGGAAAGGCGAGAGAGGATGGAGGCTGAAGGAAAGGAGAGAGAGGATGGAGGATGAAGGAAAGGAGAGAGAGGATGGTGGATGAAGGAAAAGAGAGAGAGAATGGAGGCTGAAGGAAAGGAGAGAGAGAATGTAGGTGTGCAATACTGGAGCATAGAACAGAAGTAGAGTTCCTCCCCCTCCAGCCTTGCATAAATTTCACACTTCATTTGCATATTCACTACTTTCACTACATGACTACATACATGATATTCATTAGCATAATAACCATCTATTATAGTAAGCTTTGTTTGAGGATAAAGGAGAGTTTAAAGGAAAAACAATATGAGGAAGGGAACAACACAAGGAAGTGTGTGTGTGTGCATGCGTGTGTGTGTGGGTATGTGTGTGCGCTTACGCATGTTTGTGTGTGTGTGTGTGTGTGTGTGTGTGTGTGTGTGTGATCTGGGATTCCTTTCCTGGATTCCTGGTGCATGTGTTTATTGTGTGCTGTATGTTATATATACCCCAGAGGGAGGGGGTAATCAAACTACCTTCAGGGCTTCAGCTGAACTCAACACACAAGGAGCTGGGAAGAGAGAGACATAGAGACAGACAGAGACAGGGACAGACAGAGACAGAAAAACAGAGAGACAAAGGCAGACAGAGAGACAGACACAGAGAGACAGAGAGATATATAGAGGGAGAGACAGAGAAAGAGGCAGGGAGATATAGAGGGAGGGAGACAGACGGGGGAAAGAGGGCGGTGGATAGAGGAGCTGCGAATGAGGTTGGCACGGTGCCATCCACTCAGGGCTGGTTCCCACACACTGGCATGGGGAGGGTGGTGTAGAGGGGCCAGGATAAGGAACAGAGAGACTCTTTCACATTGCTACACCAATGCCCAAAGACAGACAAGATACTCAGATTTAGAGGTCGTCATTGCAACAACAAAAAATGTTCGCAATTGACATACCTGGGTAAATGAAGGTTAAAAAAAGATAAAGAGGAGATGCAGAGGATGGAGGAGGACATAAGGAAGAGCCCTTGAGACCCCTGGAGGGTAGCCGAAACAAGACGACTAGATCCAGGAGGATGAAGAGAGGAAGTAGAGAAATTAGGGTGAGGATGGAGGGATGAAAAGGAGGACGATGAAGAACATGGACTCTGCCGGGCGATTTGAGAGTCACATCAATGGCAGCTGGCGTTCGGAGGACAGGCACCATACCATCAACAAAGTGTCCACTCCCTCCATCCTCCTCTCTTTCTCTGCTCCCATCGCTCTCTCCTCCCTGTGCCAGCTAGTGGATGACATTCCATCCAGCTGCCGTGACACGCTCAAAAACAACGGAGCTAGCAGCAGAGAAATGTCTCATTTGGAGAGAGGAGATTCACTAGAGAGGATTCATCGCTATTCAATGTTTGTTTGTTTGTTGGATTGTTTGGACAAATCTGGCCAGGAGTGCCAGGGCAACGGTTGCCAGCTTCCCAGCGATGGCATCTTTCAGCGGGGGGGAGGGGGGGGGGGGGGGGGGTGGCAGACCAAGAGTTGGCACTACACCAGGGGAGAAAGACAGAGTTGGCACTGCACCAAACACAACACAACACAACAGATGCTTACGGCCGCTAACAGGCTGGTTAAACACTAAAGAAATAGCTTTCACATGCTTATGTGACTGACAGGTTCGAACCTGGGGATCAAAACGTTTTAGTCCGCTAAGTCAATGCAACTCTTCAGACGGGATCAAAACGTTTTAGTCCGCTAAGTCAATGCAACTCTTCAGACGGGATCAAAACGTTTTAGTCCGCTAAGTCAATGCAACTCTTCAGACGGGATCAAAACGTTTTAGTCCGCTAAGTCAATGCAACTCTTCAGACGGGATCAAAACGTTTTAGTCCGCTAAGTCAATGCAACTCTTCAGACGGGATCAAAACGTTTTAGTCCGCTAAGTCAATGCAACTCTTCAGACGGGATCAAAACGTTTTAGTCCGCTAAGTCAATGCAACTCTTCAGACGGGATCAAAACGTTTTAGTCCGCTAAGTCAATGCAACTCTTCAGACGGGATCAAAACGTTTTAGTCCGCTAAGTCAATGCAACTCTTCAGACGGGATCAAAACGTTTTAGTCCGCTAAGTCAATGCAACTCTTCAGACGGGATCAAAACGTTTTAGTCCGCTAAGTCAATACAACTCTTCAGACGGGATCGAAATGTCAACAACAACCAACAACCAGTGAGTGGCAAAGGCATGGGGGGGGGGCGGCACAATATCCTCATGAACCCAGGAGTACAGCAATAAGGAGAGGGATGAGACTGCTACTTCCTCTATACTAGTACCTCCCTCTCTTCTCTCAGTATCTGAACCGCTAAGCAGCGAACACTGAACCCCTGTGTTGGAAATCTCCTACACTCTTAGAAAAAAGGGTTCCAAAAGGGTTCTTCGGCTGTCTCCATCGGAGAATCCTTTTTGATTCCTTTCTACAGAGGGTTCTACATGAAACCCAAAAGGGTTACACCTGCAACCAAAAGGGTTCTACCTGGAACCAATAAGGTTCTTCAAAGGGTTCTCCTATGGGGACAGCCAAAGACACCTTTTAGGTTCTAGGTTTCCTTTTAGGTTCTAAGAGTGTATGGTGTATCAGACTGAGGGAACATTTACAACAGAAGAATAATGAGATCTTAAATATGTTGACTTGTTATGGATTTCAAGTTCACAGAGAAAACAAGGATGGAGGAATCAATGAGAAGATGGATTTCAAGTTCACAGAGAAAACAAGGATGGAGGAATCAATGAGAAGATGGATTTCAAGTTCACAGAGAAAACAAGGATGAAGGAATCAATGAGAAGATGGATTTCAAGTTCACAGAGAAAACAAGGATGGAGGAATCAATGAGAAGATGGATTTGAAACTTTTGGGATTCACCATGTGTGTTATTTCCGTACCAGCCAGATTGCTGCAGTCCAAAGGCCAGATCACAGACACAAGCAGAACCAGGCAGTAGGCGCTGCTGTATGTGTCTGGTTATCTCCTCTGTTGATAATGAACAGTGACGGACTAATTTCAACAGCCAATCATAATTAGTGATTTAATCGCTCTGCAACATTTTCCTCACCCTGCTCCCCACCACCTCACCCCAACTCACACCCCTAAACCGTGCCACATGGTTGGACGTGACTGGATATGCTAATGTCTGGAGATTGTGCGTGTAGACAGAGAGAATCTGCCAGGACTAAAAGGGATGTGTGACAGTGTGAGATCACGCAGCAGTAGTTCCGTTTTTTGTTTTTTCTTCACTGGTTATTTGGATTTATCATGACTGGTTGAAGACGGGCTTAAACTGCTTCACCTTGGCTGGTTTGCGTGTGTGTGTTTGTGTGTGTGTGTGTGGGGGGGGGGGGGGGACTTCATTTTTGCCAGAACTCAATTTCTAACATGTATGTGCACAGAAGTGAATCGCATTGCAGCTGACCCAATTACCTGAGATTTTATTTATGGGTGCAGAGATTATCTGGAGACTAACGAGCAGTGGATCAACCTCTTCCCTCTCTTCATCCCCTCCCTCCTTCTATCCCCTCCCTACCACTCATTTTACTCCCGCCATCTCTCCCTCCCTCCAGACTCCTGTGGGATCTTAATTAATCGCAGCCTTCATTATGCAAATACAGTGCAATAAACGACAGGAGAGGAGGAGCTAGACACAGTCTAATGGAGGGAGAGGTGGGGGAGGGAGAGATGGAGAGGGGATGCAAATCTGGTTTTACCTACAGTATGATCTCACCAATACCATTGAACATGTTCTGATAAAGGATTGGTACATGTTTATAGCAGAACACAAGACTATAGTGTCATTTCTCCATCAAGCACCTGCTCTCCCCAGACTGGTGGCCTTTTCTGCTTCAAGCACACAAGGAATATATGTAATACTTGCAGAAGCTCAGCAGCCAACGCCATCTTAGTTTAATCATCACACAGGATCATAGGGTTCATGCGAATTTCATTTGCATATCATTAAACGGTGAGACTCATTTGGTGCGGCCAGCAGGAATGGGATTGGATGAAGAAAAAATGAAAAAAAGCATCTCGTTATTAAACAGCAATGTTTTATAGTCCGCCAGCCAATCCATTTAACTTGGCCGTAATTAAAATGTGTCAGAGACAATCAATCATTCTAACAAGGATATTACCAGCATCTCAATCTGGAAGAACACTTGATACTGGAAAGGAACCTGTGTATGGAGCTTAAAGGTATATTCCCCCATAACACATCCAGTATACTGTATGTGGCACAGGAAGTTGGTGGCACCTTAATTGGGGAGAACAGGCTCGTATTAATGAGTGGAGCGGAATAGGTGGAATGGTATCAAATACCATTCCATTAGGGCCGTTCCAGCCATTAACATGAGCAGTCCTCCCCTCAGCAGCCTCCTGTGGTATGTGGTTTACATTACGCTTGCCTTTCCAGTTTCCCTTCTCTGAACTCTGTGTTACTGTGGAAAGAAGTGAAACACACATAAAGAGTCAGATGGAGTCAGATGTCATATCTCAATGATGCCACAATGACCTTAGCACTGTGTGTGTGTGTGTGTCTGTGTGTGTTTGTGTGCATGCGTGCGTGAGTGTGTGCGTGTATGTTTATGCATAAAACACTTTTTACCATAAGGGATATAATTAGACTGCTGATCTTTTTGCATGCAGATCAGTTGGACAGCATGACAATTGCTCAAACCTGACACACACACACACACCCCCATGACCCACCCCCTATCATGGGCAGCATGTGGTGTTGTCTGTGGGCAGAGTGTATTAGGATTAGCATAATGCGGGGTGAGTCTATGTAACAGCCACGGTGACGCGTGCTGAACTCACTGTCCTGCTGTTGAGCATTCAAATCACCTAATGGATGTAAAGAAGCTAGCTACCCAGGAGAGGGGTATGCGTGTTGGGGGTGGGGCATAACAATGAAAAAAGGCATAGATAGATCAAATGTAGACATAAGAAAAAAGTATAAAATAACAAAATTACATATTTGTGTGAACTATTTGAGTGAACTAACCCATTTAAGATGCTCCTAAAAGCAGACAATTCTGGCCCTCTTACAATATAGAGCCTTCAGATACTGCGGAGAGAATGTGTTCCAGAACATTCGCATTGTAAATAGACTTTTACCAGGCTATCTCTCCCATATGACTGATTAGAACAGCCTGGCGACCATTATAAAATCATTAAGAAGATGGATAGAGAGCACATCTTCTAATAAAAACCGCTCTATACCTGATGAAGCACTGAACAAACTCTTCCTCAATGACATTCACTGATTACTGCCCAACAGTGTGTGTGTGTGTGTGTGTGTGTGTGTACTATTAATACTGTACTCCATTAGTGATATGGCTATTGCAGTATAGTATTCCAGCAATCAGTTTACCATCAGGACTGTGTCTGTACTGGGATTTCTAGTACTGAATAAAAACATGATACATTGATAATGTGAAACACACACACACACTGAGAGAAATCATGGAAAAGCATCTGCCAGGGGAGGGGTTGAGGCTGGGGTAGGGGTGTTATCAGTGAAAACAGAGTCCTGTCTCTTTAACTGGTGGCTGAGCTGAAGGACTCATGAATAAACATGAACTTTTTCCTCTGCTCACACAGAACCAATCTAAATCTAAATGAGCCTACATACACACCAACACCAATGACATTATAACCCTTCTGGGTTAACCCCCCCCCCCCCCCCCCCCCCCCCCCCCCGGATCACTGATGCTCTAGTGTATGACATTACAACCCACTATCCCTCCTTAAAGTAACCTCCCCTGTCCCCCCAACAGCATTCAAAATACGTACACGAGTAGGCAATAGCATTATATCCCCTACACACACATAGACCCTCCCCTTCCTTCAACCCCCCTCCCCCAGCCCCACTTCCAGCATCATCAACAGCAGCAGCAGTATAATTCATGCGAGGTCATTAATATTCATCATATCATTTTGTCACAAAGGAAAGTAATCTGGCTGGATGTCACTGACGTAATTAATGAACTGACCTCTGGGTCCAGGGATCTACCCAACACACACACACACACACACACACACACACACACAAGACATTGGGCAAATGTGTCCACCAAACCAGACTTTATTTACCTCAGTGGCTATGGAAAGGGGAGGGGGAGAGGGAACACAGTTAACCACTGGGGCAAGAGACTGGGACAGGTGCACAACACAGGTATCTTTTGGTTATCACTACGGCAACAGCTTCCAGGAACGACACAATATTTACATCTTACAGTTATTCAGAAAATAAGCAAAAGGAATAAAACAACAATATGTACATAACAACTGCCAAGTGGTACAGTATTTGGAATTTCAGTACAGAAGAAAGATCATTGGTATTGTGGTAAACATTGGTCAGATATAGAGCTAAGGGTAAACAGAGTTAGAATCCTTTGGAAGGTTAGCCTGGATGACAGACTGTTTCTGTGTTCAGTATCACTGCATGGCTACATAGCTACATGGCTACAATCTGTGTGGCTACATGACTACGTGGCTACCCAGGTACATGGGATACGTGTCTATGTCACTTCATGGCTACATTGTTGCCTGGCCTATAGCAGAGACAAGCATGGCTACATAGCTACGTGGCTATAAGGCTACATTGTTGGCCTAAAGCAGAAACAAACATGGCTAAACAAGCCAGCGACACAAGATCAGAAACATACCGGTACACAGACCTGTGGAAGGTTTGGGCTAGATACAATCCAACCTGCCATAGAATAGCTATGCAGGATCTTAAGTATAGAAGTATCTTATCTTTATAGTATCATTGTAACTTCTTTGTATCTTTGTTTAGAAACCACTGTCCACATAGTAATACATTACTGAGTAAATACTGGCGCCCCAAGTATCTCTTTGTTAACATCAGAATAAAAGGTCAGGTTATGAACAGCGTCATGTGTGTTATAACAGTTTGTTGTTATTAAAGTATTACAAAATACGTTAGCAGCCAACTGGACATCCTCAAAGACTGAGATGGAAGAATCTATCTGGTCAGAAAGACATTGAGGAGGAAAACATTTCAACCACTCTACACACTGCAATGGCTCTGAAGTAGTTCCCTACTGAGTATGGTACACTAGGGGCTGGGGTTTGGTTCCCTACTGAGTATGGTACACTAGGGGCTGGGGTTTGGTTCCCTACTGAGTATGGTACACTAGGGGCTGGGGTTTGGTTCCCTACTGAGTATGGTACACTAGGGGCTGGGGTTTGGTTCCCTACTGAGTATGGTACACTAGGGGCTGGGGTTTGGTTCCCTACTGAGTATGGTACACTAGGGGCTGGGGTTTGGTTCCCTACTGAGTATGGTACACTAGGGGCTGGGGCTTGGTTCCCTACTGAGTATGGTACACTAGGGGCTGGGGTTTGGTTCCCTACTGAGTATGGTACACTAGGGGCTGGGGTTTGGTTCCCTACTGAGTATGGTACACTAGGGGCTGGGGTTTGGTTCCCTACTGAGTATGGTACACTAGGGGCTGGGGTTTGGTTCCCTACTGAGTACACTCCTACTGAGTGCACTAATAGCTGGGGGGGGGGGGGGGGGGGGGGGTTGCTCCTCCATCCTAGTATAATAACAGGTTTTGGTTTTTCTGGAGGTTACAGTGTACACTCACCAGTGGCCTGGTGAAGAGGCAGATACAGCAGTTCTGATACAGTCACTCTTTCTTCCCAACAATCAATATTACATTATCAAGTAAACTTTTTAAGTTGTTTTCTGTGGCATTTATGCATCGATGGTTACAGTGTTATTGTCTTTGGGTTGTGTTTTAAAGCATTCAATATTATCATAGTTATTACTGTTACTATTACTACAGTAATATTATTACATTTAGAGAACAAAAAGAGGAGAGATGAGAGAGAAAAAGAGAGAGAGAAAGAAAGACGGTTAGAGTGTGTGAGAGAGTTAAGTGCACACAACATCCAAAGTTTTCATCAGTATTACGTCAGTAACTCTCAGTGAGTATGGTCCGTCAGAACAGAGGCAGTCTCAGGGGAGACTGAGTCGACCATATAAAAGCTACATACTGTACATTAATTTACTCCTCACACCATTTAACATTGTAATAATGGAACTATCAATTATCGGTCAGAAAGCTCAGATATCTGAAATCCAGAGAGGTTTCTTTAGAACTACCATTATAGGAACTTCATATCAACAGTCAATATTTACATCATAAGGTTTCAAAACAGACTTTGTGTCTGGCATTAGGAACAGAAGAGAAACTAGTACATTACTAGGACCAAATAAAAAACAGTTCAGTTGGCCTGAGTATAGTATACATGGGATTATATTACACAACATACTGGTATTTACTCAAATAAGAAGAAAAGGCAACTCCACATCATAACGCCTACATTATGTTCTCATACACCACAAAATAACACTTGTCATATCAAAGCATAATAACGACCGTTAATCCATTGTATTCATATTCATTAACATTTACTAAACACAGACAATGTTGTGTAGTGTTTGGTTAAAGTTGTGACATATATTGGTCGAACGTTATCAAAATAGCTTCTTATACGACCTCTCACATAAAGGACAAAGTGGACTTAGCTCAGTGCTATTTGGCCTATTTTCCACATAAGGAGCGTTCAGTACATGTGCAGTAGAGTCATCATTGGCTTGAGAAGGTTGAGGTCTGCTTCAGCACCACATAGACCAGTCAGTCTATTGATACGCACCAGTCTCAGATCTACTCTTCACTGTATGGGCTGTACTGTGGTTTGGAAATGAAAAACACCATGTTGACAACACAATCCACGGACATGTAAGGTTTTGGTTACGAGCTTTGGAATCCAAGCCAGTCTTTGCAGATGCTCTTTGTAAAGAATATTTGAATTTTTTGTTTTCCGTAGCTGCTTTTGTTTCTTTCAGTTTTCTTATACTTTGAAAGAACGTTCTATACACTAAAACATCGAACAGTTTGATACTTGCACTAGTAGTCTTTAAACACAAGTGAGACGGGCACCTACTGTGTCCTGGTTCTCCAGATTCTATTGTCAGAACAGGGACATCTGTTGGCATGGAGGGGTTAACTCCTGAGGTATCGGTTGGAGGACAGGAGAGGAGGGGAAAGGAGAGAGAGGAACACAGGAGTGGTGTCTTAAAGCTCTAGAGGAGGTCTGCCCTGTGATGTTTTGGGGCTGATTAAGGGGTGAGGTACACTGGTAGAATGCTCTTTGGCTTCTGTGGCATCCGGTTGGTTTATTGTTGTGAGTGACGTGCACTTAGTTCATGGCTGTGTGCGTTCTCTCCCCTGTCCTCTGCTGCCTTTCCCTCTATCCTGTGGTGGGGTCAACTCTGAGGCTCCTTGCCCTCTTCTCCTTGGCCCGGCCATTCTGAAACCACACCTGCACCACCCTGCGTGGGAGCCCCAGCTGCCGTCCCAGGCCCTCACACTGCAGGGGACTGGGGGTGGGGTGCTCCCTGTAACAGGCTCTGAGCTTGATCACCTGCTGGGGGGTCATCTGTGTACGCTGCCTCTGCTGCTGCTGCTGTCTCGGTCCATGCCTATCCACACTCTCAGACAGACTTGGACTGGAGTTCTGGTCACAGTCTTGAACGTTGAAGCTTGCCATCCCATATTTGTATCCCAGAGACAACAGATTGCTATGGTTACCCACATGAGCCTGGTCAGACGAAGGGAATATTTTTACTGACAGACCTTCTTCCTCTTCCTCCTCTTCCATGTCGGGTTCGTTCAGGTCAAAGGTCAAATCTGTTTTCCCAGAAATGTATTTTCTCTCAGTGGGGATGGCCCCGGGGCTTGGGGAGGGATGAAAGGGGTTCGGGGAGGGATGGAGGGGGGAAGGGAGAGAAGGATGGTGGGAGAGAGAGGGAGAATGCTGGAGGGGCAGTGGGGGACCCTCCCTGTCTCTGTAGGATCCATGGTTGTGAGAAAAGCTGAAGTCATCAGCGGAACCTATCTGATGAGACAGACCATAGGCAGGTCTGTCAGTCTGGGACCAGTGGCGGGCCCTAACATGGGCATCCAGGGCACTTTGAGCCTTGAACAAAGCCCTACAGAATGGACAGCGCCTGTGGTTGTCACCCAGACCCACACCTAAACCTCCTCTCCCCAGGGTCTGGAGCTGGCCCTTCCTCTGACGAGCCCTAGTGTTCTGGAACCATACCTGAGGAAGGACAGACAACCACAGCATTATTACACAAAAGATGATTCAGCATTACAGAATTATAGAAATGTTACTATGAGAATGATAAAGTACCTGCACCACACGTTTCTTCAGGCCTGTGTCCCTGGTGATGCCCTCCAGTACAGAGCGGGTTGGGTTGGAGTTCAGACTGTAGCGCTGGTACAGAACCTCTAGCTGCTCCGCACTGATGGTGGTCCTCTGGCGCCTATCCCGCCTCTGCTCATCCCCCTCTCCCTCCCTCTCTCCCCCTTCCTCTCCATCACCGGCCATCACATCACTCATAGGCCTAACCTCTGTCCCTTCCTCCAGCCTACGCTTCAGAGAGGGCAGGGCTGGGCTAGGAGCAGAGTGGGTGGTAGTGTATGGGGGCAGAGCTGGGCTAGGAGCAGAGTGGGTGGTAGTGTATGGGGGCAGGGCTGGGCTAGGAGCAGAGTGGGTGGTAGTGTATGGGGGCAGGGCTGGGCTAGGAGCAGAGTGGGTGGTAGTGTATGGGGGTAGAGCTGGGCTAGGAGCAGAGTGGGTGGTAGTGTATGGGGGCAAGGCTGGGCTAGGAGCAGAGTGGGTGGTAGTGTATGGGGGTAGGGCTGGGCTAGGAGCAGAGTGGGTGGTAGTGTATGGGGGTAGGGCTGGGCTAGGAGCAGAGTGGGTAGTAGTGTATGGGGGTAGAGCTGGGCTAGGAGCAGAGTGGGTGGTAGTGTATGGGGGTAGAGCTGGGCTAGGAGCAGAGTGGGTGGTAGTGTATGGGGGTAGAGCTGGGCTAGGAGCAGAGTGGGTGGTAGTGTATGGGGGCAGAGCTGGGCTAGGAGCAGAGTGGGTGGTAGTGTATGGGGGTAGGGCTGGGCTAGGAGCAGAGTGGGTAGTAGTGTATGGGGGTAGGGCTGGGCTAGGAGCAGAGTGGGTGGTAGTGTATGGGGGTAGGGCTGGGCTAGGAGCAGAGTGGGTGGTAGTGTATGGGGGCAGAGCTGGGCTAGGAGCAGAGTGGGTGGTAGTGTATGGGGGTAGGGCTGGGCTAGGAGCAGAGTGGGTGGTAGTGTATGGGGGTAGGGCTGGGCTAGGAGCAGAGTGGGTAGTAGTGTATGGGGGTAGAGCTGGGCTAGGAGCAGAGTGGGTGGTAGTGTATGGGGGTAGAGCTGGGCTAGGAGCAGAGTGGGTGGTAGTGTATGGGGGTAGAGCTGGGCTAGGAGCAGAGTGGGTGGTAGTGTATGGGGGCAGAGCTGGGCTAGGAGCAGAGTGGGTGGTAGTGTATGGGGGCAGGGCTGGGCTAGGAGCAGAGTGGGTGGTAGTGTATGGGGGTAGAGCTGGGCTAGGAGCAGAGTGGGTGGTAGTGTATGGGGGTAGAGCTGGGCTAGGAGCAGAGTGGGTGGTAGTGTATGGGGGTAGAGCTGGGCTAGGAGCAGAGTGGGTGGTAGTGTATGGGGGCAGGGCTGGGCTAGGAGCAGAGTGGGTGGTAGTGTATGTGGGTAGAGCTGGGCTAGGAGCAGAGTGGGTGGTAGTGTATGGGGGTAGAGCTGGGCTAGGAGCAGAGTGGGTGGTAGTGTATGGGGGCAGGGCTGGGCTAGGAGCAGAGTGGGTGGTAGTGTATGTGGGTAGAGCTGGGCTAGGAGCAGAGTGGGTGGTAGTGTATGGGGGCAGGGCTGGGCTAGGAACAGAATGGGTGTTGGTGTATAGGGATAAGGGTGGTTGGTGGCAGGATGATAACAGGGACTGGTACTGAAGCATTGACTGGAGGGCTATGGGCTGCATTAGACCAAGGGGGAGGAGAGAGGGGTCTATGGGGAAGGGAAGAGAGGAGAGGTTGGATAAAGGAAGACGGGGGAGGGGGAGTTGGGGTAAGGGGAGAGGGGGTATGGAGAGTTTGGGCTTGTGTATGATAGTTTGAGAGGGGTCAGGGCAAGGGGTGGTTGTCGTTGTGGTACCGTCCTGCTCTGAAAGTGGTTGTGGTTGGCGGGGGGGTGGAGGAGGAGAGGGTGTTGGTGAGGCTCTGGCTTGGACTGGGGAGAGGAAATTAACTGGGGCTTGGTCTGGGGACAGGGTTACAGATACGGATGCTGGTGGTGGGGGCACAGCTGGGTCTATGGCTGTTAGGGTTGCAGCTGGGGTAAGGGCTGGGACTGAGGTTTGGGAGATGGAGAGGAATTGGGCTTGGTCGAGGGTTGAATCTGAGGCTGGTGCTGAGGGTAAAGGTGCAAGTGCAGGTGCTGAAGCTGGGGTTAGGGGTGCAACAATAGTTGTCTCAGTGTCCCCCGGTGTGAAGGGTCTGAGGGGGTAGAGGCGGTCGTACTGCAGCCTGTACTGTCTGGAGAACATCTCCAACACTACAGGAGGGATCATCTGGCGGTGAACAAACTCCTGGTGGCTCTTCAGGATCAGAGAGTCAGAGAACAGCTTCCCACATTCTCCACACTGCTTCTCCTCCTCCTCCAGGCATCCCTCCATCTCTCTGTTCTGCTGTCTCTGTCTGCTCTGAGTGCTTTGTAGGGCCAGTTCCCAGCCGTATCTTTCCAACAGAACTCTGAGGGCCTTCTCTGCTCTCTCCTTCTTCTCACTCTCCTGCATCTCTCCGTTCTTCTCTCCATCTCCATCAGGAGGGGAGGATGGGTTGTATTCTTTCTCTGTCTGGTGGAGGGGGGAGTCACTGTCAGCGGTCTCAGCCTGGGTTTCACATTTCGGAGCATGGGCTGGAAACTGGATTCTATTCGTCTCTGGCTGTGGAGAGGGAGGTCCAAGCCTCTCTATCTGGGGGCGTTGGTCCGAGGTGGTCTGAGGGGAGACAGTTGAGGTGGTCTGAGGGGAGACAGCTGAGCTGGTCTGAGGGGAGACAGCTGAGGTGGTCTGAGGGGAGACAGCTGAGGTGGTCTGAGGGGAGACAGCTGAGGTGGTCTGAGGGGAGACAGCTGAGCTGGTCTGGTTCATAAGGGTTGTGTTGGGGTTGAGTAGCAGCCCTCCAGAAAGGTAGAAGGACAGTAGCAGCTGCTGCTGTAGAGAGAATAGGCTGTCTGGCGATAAGGGGAGGGGAGGGAAGAGGTTCCCGTGTTGGAGAATCTCTGCTGCTGAAGGGAGGTGCTGCTTTAGGAGGTTATGTTGCAGTAAGGGGAGGTGTGGGAGCAGTGTTGGACTAAAGATCTGGGGCTGGAGGAGGGCTGTGTGTTGCTGTATCTGGGCCTGGGCTAATTGCTGTTGGAGTAACGTCAGGTCCTGCTGTCCTGCGGAAGCGGTCAGGTCCTCTACTCTCCTCCTCTTAGCCTGTTGACCCTTAACCTGGCCGGAGACACCCACACTCAGCTGGGCTTCACTCAGGGAGGAACAGGGACTTGGGGAGGCAGGGGCTGGTCTGGTGACTGCTGGGGGGGTTCCCCTGGTAGATGCCTCTTCTCCTCCAGGCGAAGGGCTGGAGGCAGGGGTCTGGGTTTGGACCAAGGATGGGACTGGGGTGTGGGGAGGCTGGGTTGAGGCTGAGGCTGGAGCTAGAGTTTGGTGAGTGTGGGGGTTCAGTGGTAGCTGGGTCCGAGCTGCACGGGCTCGTGTCTGGTGCAGTACAGAACGGAGGTGGATGTCCAGGGTGGAGCTCTGGCTGTAGGCCACCCCACACATTCTGCAGCGGTAGGGCCTGGGGTCAGAGGCCAGGCTGCACCGGTAGGGGCTTGGTTCCAGGCCCTGGGGGGTGTCAGCATAACTGGGGCTGCAGTCATGCAGGGCCCGTCTGGCTTTGGCTCGGTGGAGGTGGGACACAGAGTTATAGTGGACCAGCAGGATGGTTCTCTGAGTGAAGGACTCACAGCAGACTGAACACTTGTAGGGCCGAGCCGGGTCCAGGAACCGCTCCAGAGTCGGTTTTGAGCCCTTGATGAGGGGGCTGGATTCTGACCCTGTCTCCTCCCCCTGCTGCCCTGAACCCTTGTCACTATTACTAACCCCTGGACTGGGCCTCTCCTCCTCATCTGGGTCATCCTTTTCATCCTCCTCTCCTTCATTTCCCTCCTCCTCATCTTCCTCCTCCATACTCTCCCCCTCCTCTTCCTCCCCCTCCAGGCTGGTTGGTCGTTGGACGTGTGCTCCACTCTGGTCAGGGTGTGTACCCTGTAGGTGTAGGTCCTGTAGGTGTGTGTTGAGCAGGTGTCTCTGCAGGGCCTCTTGGCTGCGGCAGCGTCTGGGGCAGAGGTGGCACTCTGTCGCCGCCCTCATGGCATGGTACTGCCAGTGCAGCTTCAGCTTCTCCTGTGTCCGGAATGCTAGACTGCACCTGCCACAGCGGAACCTGTAACCATGACGATCAGAGGAGGGAGGGGCATCGCTGAGAGGAGAGGGGGGTAAGGCAGATGAAGGGAGGTGGCTGAGGGAGGGAGAGGGAGGAGTGGGGGGGGGAGGGGATGAGCTGGGGGACTCTGGGAGGTGAGAGGTGTTGTCCTCTGCTAGATGCTGGTCCTCACAAGGACGGGTGGGCAGAGCAGGGACATCTTTGGCTGGTATCACTTCTTCTTCATTTATATGGGAGTCGTTTGATTGAGACTCATTTCTGAGGGACTCCTTTGCGTAAAAGTCCATTGTGTTGGAATCGTTTGTTTGATATTCGTTTGTGTTGGAGTCGTTTGAATGGGAATCCCTCTGCAGTGTCTCTTTCTGTAGAATCTCTGGCAGCTCCACTGCCACCTGGAAAAGAATCCAACAACAAAGGTTTTCAATGTCAGTCTGAACCTATCCAGATGACTGATTGCCTTTATAGTCAGTCAAAACAGTGTCTTTCCTGTTTGATAGTGCAGATGGAATAATAATTGTGATGCTCCTTTATTGTCTACATCACCTCATTCTCCCATTACACACTTTACTTCTAAATCAATGAATAATAATACGAGATGGAGGGAAATAGAATCAAGAGTGTTTTAAATCAACCACACACAGAAAGAAGACACACACACATGGCATGGCAGAGACAGAAGAGAGCATACACATATGCGGGTGCAGCAGTGAGAGAGTGAAGGTCAGGCTTAATCTTGAGAGAGTAATTGGAAAGCGAGGAACATAATGGCCATCATCACCCCAGACTGAATTAATGAACCTACACTACTATCAGAGAGAGCGGGAGAGGGGTGGAAAATGGGGGCTGTGGTAGCAGAGAGATGGAGAGAGAAAGCGAGGGGGGGGGTTGAGAGGGGGCGAGAGAGAGAAAGAGGAGGCGCAGAGAGAAAGATGGAGAAAGAGGGGGTGGAGAGGGGGGACGAGAGAGAACAAGGGGTGCAGAGAAAAAGATGAAGAGAGAGAGGACGGGTGGAGAGAAGAATGAGAGGTATGAAAAGGGAGTGAGAGAAAAAAGGGAGAGAGGAGAGGGTAAGAGAGATGAGAGGAGGGGTGAGAGAGGGATGAGGGGAAAAACAGGAAGACTAAAAGGAAGAAGGCAGTCAAGTGAAGTCAGAGAGGGAGACAAAGAGCACTTAGCATCCTGGGTAAAGTAATGGAGGTTGGTGATGTGGAGAGATGAGCACTCTTTGTTTGCTAGAGACACTAAAAGCAAACTCCTTCAGCTTGATTGTACTTCTGCTTATGAAAGGTAGCTAGAACACACACACTTACAGTGCTCATGAGCTTGTCCACACAGTCCTGGGCCACACTATGAGTGAGTGTGAGGTGACGTCTCAGGTGTGTGTGTACCAGTGTGTCCTGGCACAGTGGGCACTTGGCAGTAGTCTGTTGGTCAGTGGTGTGCTTGTCTGTTCTGGGGCGTTTGGGAGAGAGGGGGCTCTGTGTCTCCTCCAGCCAAGAGAATGATCGCTTGGCTGGGGATAAGGAATCTCTCCTCTCCCCCTCCTCACTGCTTTCATCTAGAAAAATAACACATATGTTAATCCCCCCCCCCACACCACACACACACACACACACACACACACACACACACACACACACACACACACACACACACACACACACACACACACACACACACACACACACACACACACACAGATTGATCCATTATTGATTTTCTATTAAAGAGCCTCCTGAGATTCAGACCAGTTCATTCAGACCAAATACCTGCTATTGACTGTTTAATACAGAGTAGCAGACAGAGTTAGACCAGATTTAGACCGGACAGAGATAGAACAAAGTACAGGTGGAGTCATTAGAACGGTACTCGGAAGTCTAGTTTCTGACCCTCACTAAGCCTAGTCATGGACTAAAATGCATGCTCAATGGAGAATCTCTATTGACAGTGTCTGGGTAACTGGCCCTTAAAGTTCTATTCTGGAATATTACAGACATTTTAGTCATTTAACAGATGCTCTTATCTAGAGTGACTTACAGGAGCAATTAGGGTTAAATGCCTTGCACAAGGGCACAACGTCAGATTTCTGTTCACCTAGTCAGTTCTGGAATTCCAACCAGCAACTTTTCGGTTACTGGTCCAAAGCGCTTAACCGCTAGGCTACCTGCCACCCTACAGTTCAATAGCAGTGAGTCGGTAGGTGCTTGTTAGCGTTGTCGGGGTGATAGGGGATGTAACGAGCATGTGCATCGACAAATCAATTAACCCAATTGACCCCTGACCATAATCAATCATTCCTTTTCTCTCAATCACTCTCTCTTCACCTTGCTCCATCACCTTTCTTCTAATTTCTTCTCGCCGTTGACTTATCCTAGGCCTGCAGTTCATTTTCTCTATCCTATTTATACATTTGTTCTGGACTGATGTACAAAATATGGTTGAAATTCCCTCTTGCCAATGTCTACAATAATCCCATACTTTTAAATTCCTCAGGAGGAATGAACAAGTGCACACTTCAGAGAGAAGGGAATGGGAAAAGACGAGCTGAATTTCTTACCCATCTCAGGACTGGTACACTTCCTGATGCTGAAGATGGCAGCTAGCTCCTCTCCTTTATTCAGGCTCCTCCTTTTCACAATCTGCAAGCGGTGAAGCTCCTCCCTCTTATGATGACCCGTGGAGTGGGTGTGTCTCAGTAGGTGGAGTTTAGAGCGGGAGGAGTAATTACACAAGACACAGTGGAACGACAAGGAGCCTCCAGCTACTGCACTGTCATACTGCTCTAAGAACTAGAGAGAGAGAGAGAGGGGGGGAAGTTGGAGTTATACAAGGTGTGATAGAAAGAAATATGTACAAAATAAATCTGGTCTCTGTGTTTTATTTGCTGTCTATATGCCAAATATTTAGAAACAATTGTAAAGCCCAAGAACAGCAAATATTGTGTTTGTACTGACCCTGTAGACTCTGAGGCTGTCCTGGTGTTGGGAGTTGACACTGTGTATTCTCAGTTTCTCCAAGCTGCTGGTCTGGAAGTCACACACGTTACACTTCAGCTGGACCAGGTTGCCTGTAGCAACCAACTTCCCAACTTCCTCCCAGTCCACAGCCTCCCCCTTTTCCCCTCTCTCCCAGAGGTGGGCAGCCAGCTGGTAGCGGGCCCTGTGTCTGTCTGTCTGGCAGTGCAGGGTGAAGTTAGCTGTGAGGGGGGTGCTGTAGCCACACAGCCTGCAGTAGCAGCCTCCGGCCACCAGACAGCGCCACTCAGACTGGGGCAGGGAGCGGGGGGCACTCAGGTGAGACCCAAGAGACTCCAAACTGTCAGAGGAGAAACTGAAACACACCAGGCACCGGAACACACCACGGTAGAGTGGAGACGAGGAGGAGAGAGACAGGGGAGGAGGGGGAGAGGGGGAGAGAGACAGGGGAGAGGGGGATGGAGAAGGGGATGGTGAGGAGGAGGGAGGAGGAGAGGGGGAGGGGGTCAGGGTTGATTCTGGGGCAACTGGCTCCTCTGCTGTTAGTTGATGCATATCCAAAGACTGCTCCCCACCTAGAACACACACACACACACACACACACACACACACACACACACACACACACACACACACACACACACACACACACACACACACACACACACACACACACACACACACACACACACACAGACACACAGACACACAGACACACAGACACACACACAGACAGGCCGTGACAAAACATACATATAAGCATGGATATAATCAAGTATCTACCTACAGTAATTAAGTATGTGTCAGTGTGTGTGTGGTCTCTCACCTATGCTGTGTAGCAGTGTGAGTTGAGGAGGCAGACTCCTGCAGTGGGCCAGGTAGTAGCTTCTCTGCAGCTGCAGCACGTTGTGTGTGTGTTTCAGGCGCAACACATTTTGTGTGTGTTTCTCGCTGGTGGTGTGTATGCGCAGGTTCCGCGCAATGCTGGTCTCATAATCACACACCTCACACCGCCACCTCTTACCCTGGGAGGAGGGATGGCTGGGGTAGGCCGGTGTGTTTTCCGGGGGCTGCGTGACTTCGGGGTGTGTGTGTCCGTACACCTGATCGCCTGCTGTGTCTCTGACAGAGGAGCCCCCGCTGTGTGTGGAGTGTGTGTGTGTGCTGTGCACATGTTGTGTTTGTCCCGCTGCCTGTACGTTGCTGAGGTGTTTGTCTGACTGCATGTGTATGCTGAGGTTTCCTTTAGAGGACGTGGCGTAATCACACACACCACAGCGGTAGGGCTTGTACCCACAGACATAACTCTCCCCCCGGGACAGACGAGGATGGGCCTTCCCTGTGCTACAGTACAGACACACACCCCTTGACCCTCCACAAACACAATTCTCCCCCAAGCCCCCACAGACACATGAGCCCCCAGACTCTGGGTGTTTTTCTCTGAGGTGGACTTGCAGTGTCTGCTGGGACTTGTAATGCCAGTTACATTTGGGGCATTTAAGCGTCTTGCAGGAGTTCCGGGAGTGCATCAATGCCATGTGACTGTTCAGTGAGATGGGAGAAGAGGGTGAGGAGGAAGAGGAGGGAGAGGAGTGGAGGTACTTAGATACAGTCTCTATGTTCTCATCTCCCTCTCTTTCTTTCTCTCCATTTCCCTCATCATCATTTCTTTCTATTTCCATCTCTCTATCTCCATCTCTCACTTCTGGGTTGTTGTTTGGTTTGGGAACTTTGGCGGTGTCTCCATTGGCAATAAGGGAAGTGTGAGTGGCGTCTGCTCTACCATCATCCTTAGCGGGTGTGCTGGTGGACTCAGACAGAGCAGACTGCTGGGGTTTAAAGCTCAGAGGAAAACTAGGACTATTGCCCTGCACTTCTCCTGTGTCTCTCACCTCTGTCT
This sequence comes from Salmo salar, assembly GCF_965601325.2. Lineage (NCBI taxonomy): Eukaryota > Metazoa > Chordata > Actinopteri > Salmoniformes > Salmonidae > Salmo > Salmo salar. The sequence continues at coordinate 96,061,396 of NC_138300.1, forward strand.
CGTTCTGACGATAAGGAGAGGAGGGGAAAAAGCTGGAGCGCTTTGGAGAATTGGAAGGAGAGGTAGAGTGCTTTGGAGAATTGGAAGGTGATAATGAGAGCTTTGGACAGGTAGAAGGAGAGGTAGAGTGCTTTGGAGAATTGGAAGGAGTAATGTGGATGTTGCTGTTCAATGTGCCACTGGCCATAACAGTGCTGGAAGCAGAGCTGTGCTGGCTCTGTCGAGGTAATAGACTACATTTGGATTTGGTTTGGCTTTGGTTTGAGATGGCCTCTTCCCTCTCCTCCTCTTCCTCTTCCTTCTCTTTTTCCTCTTCTCCTCTGTCTTTGCTGCTGAAGGCTGGTGCAAGGTTTTTTCTTCCCGTTTCCTCTCTGTCATCCACTAGTAACAATCTTTCTTTCTCCTTCTCATTTAGCTTCTCTTCCTTCTCTTGCTCTTCTTTCAGTGTCACACCATTATTCTGTGAGTATATACCCCCCTCCCCTTCTGGGGTCTCCTCTCTGCCTGCGGTCCCCTCTGCTCCCCCCTGCTCTGTCTGAGTCAGGTTGGAAGGCTCTTTGGCAGGGGCCGGGGCTGAGGTACGAGAGGGCGACCCCTTACAAGGAATCACTTCCGGGGTCAGGAGAGGATGAGATAACGGCTTGGTGCTGATGTCAGGTTCTCCTCCCTCTCTCCCTCCATCCCTTCCTCTCCCTCCCTCACCGCTGTCCATAATGGCTCCTACAGCAGCCACGCATCACTACCCCACCTGAGAGAGAGATGGGGGGGGGGGGGAGGAGGGAGAGAGAGAGAGAGAGAGAGAGAGAGAAAATAATTTAAAGGAAGAAATACATGTACATAGTACTGAGTGTTAATTACTGCAACACAATAAACAATAGTCTTTGTCAGGTGAACTTCTACCTCTACTATAGCTACTCCACTGGCATTGACTCTAAAGGTTTTCATTTACACAGATCAATAGCCTAGTCTATCGATAACAAATCTAAAATGATTTACACAATTATTCCCTACTATATGTCTATCTAGTATGGGAAACCATTACTTAGGGAAAGGTGTGTGTGTGTGTGTGTGTGTGTGTGTGTGTGTGTGTGTGTGTGTGTGTGTGTGTGTGTGTGTGTGTGTGTGTGTGTGTGTGTGTGTGTGTGTGTGAGAGAGAGAGACAGAGAGGTGGGGGCATACTGGTTAACGGGAATTCGACTGAATGAGTCGCGCTTTAGAGAGAGAATGATATCCTACCCTGATAAAAAAAAATAGGGCCTACCTCCCCAACTGAGCTGAAAATATTGAACCGACAGGAAACGTAGATGATTACGTTTGTGTGCATTGTCAGCGCGGGAAAAACTCACAAACCGAGGAACTATCGCTGGCAGTAGCCTGCAACGGCTGATGTTAACCAGTATAGGCTACACCAGCTGACACCGACATTATTTAACTGGAATGGTGACTATGACGATGTTTATATTACTGTAGCGTACTTCTGTCTTTGTTTAGCCTACTCAAGAGATAAAAACCGCAACAGCCTATAACGGCACAAAGCTCTTCTTTCCATTCAACAGCACAGCCAATATCCGCGATATCCCCCAGTAGTTTGAGGGATATCACGGACAGTTAGAAACAAACGCAGACTCACATCTGTGCGGCTGTGGCGGCGGCGTCTCTGGACTCCTTGGACTGTATCTGTATCTGTAGTAATCCAGTCAAATAGCGGGTCTACTGAACATCCACATATTCCCTTTGGACCAGAGAGCGTGCAGGAGAGGACAGCCGCAAAGAGAGCAGCATAACACAGTCCTCCTCTCTGTGTTCCTAAAATCGTCTTCTTAAAGCTATATCTACAGTAAACAGAGGGACGGAGGGGTGTGAGAGGGGGAGAGGTAGAGTGAGGTCTGAACATAGAGGAGAGAAAAACACTTAGCTCTTTATTCCTGCTAATTGGTTTCCTGCAGATGGCTGAGGCTACCCCACTGCGCATGTGCAACATTGCGCAGGCAGCATCAATGGGATGCGGCGGAGGAGAAAGGGAGGGGAGAGAGGGGGAGAGGGACCGAAGAGGGACTATGTAGAAGACTAAAGAGGATACAGATAGTCGGAGAAAATAGTGAAGTAATAGAATTATCATTGTAATGTTGATATTGTAAGAAAGGGTTGGAATAATTGGAATAATAATTTTGTCACAAAAGGTTAAAGTGACATGTAGCTGTATATGTAGATGTATGACAAATATATATATCGCTTATATCCCATACACCTTGTATCATAGGCCTACCATCAGTCGCATGCTTGAAATATAACACATTATTTGCCAAGTATTTATTATTTCAATCCACACAAAACTATACTACTGCTACATTATTAAATAATATTAAATAATACATTTTATCAGCGTTAGGCTATATCTGCCGCGCTTCAGAGAAATAGGCCAACACTAGCCATATTATGACTAAAAGGAGAAACAACGAATTGTAAAATGTCTTCTATTTTTGGTCATAAATGGCTAAGGCCTACACATGTATTTATGATCCGTTCAGCTTTTTCTTACATAAGCTCTCTCTCTTTCCTCTTTTTCTCTCTTTCTATTGTCATGATAATGTAATTGTGGATTTCACAATCTGTCGGTCTCTCGAGGCTCAACAGACTCAACGTACAAAAACCCTGCGTCTTCACGACAATATTCCATAAACCTACCGTGATTGTATAATTCAAATGTTTATTTGTTTTCATCCTTAAAAACTTGAACAAATAATTGTTTAACAGAATCTGAATTATTGTTATGATAGGCTTATTATAATTGTTCATAATAATCCAGGCTAATATAATATAGGATAATATATTATAATACAGCCTAATACAATTAATTATATATAATAATTATTTCAGAATTATTATTTTAATAAATCACATGCTATAATTACATATCTGATAGAATATGCAATTGCAATACAGGATTCATGAACATTTTAATTTGTACTGATTTGTAATGATTATATTTTAGAGAAATGCGTATTATCTGTGTAAATAATAGGCCTAATTAACATAGGCCTATGTTGGGACTTTTTCACTTCCAGTGCATCTCTTCCTAAAACCCTGTATATCGTGCATTAAACATAGAGATGGTTATTGTGAAATAATGCATTACAGTATTAAAGTAAGCTTACTTACTATGTGATACGATGATACGAGAAGCATCTGCATAGATAATTCTCTAGAAGATTACACCACCTTTGCTTCTATATTCCGTATGCACTCCAGAATTATAGAAAATTGTAAAAAATAAATAAAAAATGAAATATAGCACAAAGAAAATACTTTTTTTGTCTGCTTCTTAACCAGGTCTCATGTTGCTATATTATATCCATTCCACACATAATGTATTATTCAACATCATGACCTCGTGTGTGTGTGTGTGTGTGTGTGTGTGTGTGTGTGTGTGCGTGCGTGCGTGTGTGTGTGGGGTGTATTTCAAGACGCTTTGCTATGAATGTTCTATTTTTCATTTTTAATTAAACGAAAACGTAAAGTAGGCTATAACTTACTCATTGCAAACCAATTTAAAATCTTCAATAAAAACTGCTGTAGCTTAACCTTTTCTGACACAGAATTTAAAGGCATGTTGTACTGGGATTCAAATATTGAAATTGTCCTCTGCACCACTGTTGTTGCTTATATCCGGTGAAAGGCTATAAGGCAATATGACCTATAGCATTTCAAGAATAAACCTAAAAAATGTATGCATAATTAAATACTTTTTATTGACCTATTATCACATGTATTAGTTGATGTTGTTGCTGTTTTTGATATAAATTCAATATGCTGAATAAATCGGATTATTTTTGCATAGCAGAAAGTGGATCTAAAGAACCCCTAAAGAGCATCCCAGATATGCTGGAACGGTTTATGAGTTCGCCATTGTAAATACTCGTAACAATAGGTTACTTATCTGAAAATGTGTTGTTTATTTACGTTTATATTAATCAACTTTTGAATGTAAATGATGGTGTATTTCTGTAGGCCTACATTATATTATGATCAACATTTGATGACACTCTTCTGCATGTATGTGAACGCATTCTGGTCTTATTAAAGTCTACTGTTACATTATTAAAACATAGATTCATCAAATTTAGATAATATTTATAATAATATATTATACAGAGGAATTAAAAATAAAACAGAATTTACCATTGTGTTTATGTACGATTTTATGTCAGGCGCAGCGCGTGGAGAGATCTCTCAGGGGAATATGCGCGTGTCTAATCCTTTGAGTGAGTCAGACGCAGCCATTATATATTCACACAGAGACAATCTAGTGGACGGTCAGAAGCTAAACACACGTGTGCAGTCTCGATCAATAAAACAACCATCAGTGCAACCAACCCAACATTATACACACACTCCTGGCCTGGTGCCAGTCCCCCCTCCCATGCCCCCCAGGCAAGATTTACCCTGTTCCTGCTAATGGGTCAGTAACCACTGGTACGCTCCCTCCCCGTCCTGCCCCCTGGGCATAACAAGACCCCCAGCACCTCCAGCCTCTTCCCATGAACCCAAACCTCCAACCCCCACCTTCTCCAGACCCTATATAACATGTCTATGTCTGTGGGTACAGCAGGGGGAGGAGAGGGGGAATACATTGGGAAGGGAGACTCATCCAACACCCCTCTCTTCTCTCCAACCCATGGTATCCAATGGTATCCTACCTAAACGAGCCATTGCTATGGTAACATCCTGTCTGGTCAACCTGGCAACCCCACTCAGGTCCAGCAAAGATGGTGCACAGTGAGAGAGAGACAAACAGACAGGCAGAGAGAGAGCGAAAGCGAGAAGGAAAGAAAGAGAGAAATTGAAAAAGAGCAATGTAGTGAGAGGGCAAGTAAAAAGGTAGTTGGTAGTAAGATTTGCGTGGGCAACATACCTCACCATTCACTAAACAACAGTGCTCTCTGGTGGAGAGAAACTGTTACAGGGAGCTGCACAGACAAAACATTGTCTGATGGTCATGTGGATAATATAGACCTTCCCTGTTGGCTAAAGTATCTAAATGTATCAGCAAAGATATTTCATTCCTCATCTGATGTTCAACTGTTGGATCACAGTAGAGGCTCTCTGTTTGTTTTTACTCCACACTGGGTCACTTGATAATCCACCTTTAATCTATTTTCGTCCAGGTTTTAAAACAGGCTGTTCCACAAAGTTGCACATGCATCTATCATAAATGTCTTCCTGTTTGAGAGGGGAAAGGCAGAGCAACAACCTACCAGGCAACCGTAGCTAATCTAGCTATCAAATTCCCATATAATGTTCCTGCCCTGGCTTACCCACCTTTCCTTCCTCCCTTTTCTCCTTTGAGAAACCAATACAAAGAAGCTACAGCCTACAGAAACATTCTCATACTGAAGAACCCATCTCAGTGAGAAAAAAACATGGTAAGCATTATAGCCTGTTTCTGTTTTTTGCTACAACAAAACAGAAAGTTATTGAAGGAGAAGAATAGAGCAGTTGGGGAAAAGGGGAGACTAAAGGAATAGCCTACTTGAACTGTTGGTCCTGCTTGATAACTGTAACCAGATAGATTTATTAAACAAGGCAATACTTACAGAAAGGACCACCTTGTTCATTTAAATCTGAACCAATCATAGACATTCACAGACGTCCAGTCCGGACAGACCAAATATAGACGTCTATAATTGGTTCAGATTTGGTCCGGTCCGGACCAAATCTGAACCAATTACATTTGACATTTTAGTCATTTAGCAGACAGTCTTATCCAGAGCGACTGACCTTTTGGTTACTGGCCCAACCTCCTAACTGCTAGGCTACCACCCAGCCCACAATCATAGACATCTACAAGTTTGGACAGCACAGCACAGTGCATACAGTACAGTAGAGCATAGCAAAGTACATTACAGTACACAGTACACTAAAGAAAAGTACAGTATAATACAGTAGAGTACAGTACGATACAGTAGAGCACACTAGAGTACAGTAAAGACAAGTAAAGTATAGTGTACTGTATTGTACCTTAGTTTACTCTAATATACTCAACTCTACTGAACTAAACTGTACTCAACTCTACTGGATTAAGCTGTACTGTACTCTACTGTACTCTACTGTGCTCTACTGAATTCAACTCTAGTGTATTGTACTCTACTAAATTAAACTATACTTTACTGTAGTGTATTTAAATTAAAAACACCTTTTTATTTAACCTTTATTTAACTAGACATGTCAGTTAAGAACAAATTCTTATTTACAATGACGGCCTGCCCCGGCAAACCCGGACGACGCTGGGCCAATTGTGCACCGCCCTATGGGACTCCCAGTCACGGCCGGGTTGTGATACAGCCTGGAATCGAACCAGGGTATGTAGTGACGCCTCTTGCAGTGAGATGCAGTGCCTTAGAGCGCTGCTCCACTTAGGAACCGAAGTACAGTGTACTCTATTGTACTGTACTCTACTGAATTAAACTATACTGTACTCTACTTTACTGTACTCTACTCTAATGAATTAAACTACAGTACCATACTGTATGGACTCTACTGAATAAAACTCTGTTCTGTCCCATATCATACTGTACCATATTGTACTATACTCTTTGTTCTACTGTGCTCTACTGTACTGAACTCTGCCGTACTGTAATGTTCAAACTTGTGAAATTTAGCCTAGACGTCAGTGTTGGGGATTAGTGAACTACATGTAATTCAAATAGTAATGTAATTACAATTTGCCATAGCTTGGTGGTGGTGGAAATACTCTGAACAAAAATATAAATGCAACATGTAAAGTGCTGGTCCCATGTTTCATGAGCTAAAATAAAATATACAAATTAAAAACCAAATGCACATTGTCTCAAAAAAGTTGTAGACAAGTTGTTTACATCCCTGTTAGTGAACATTTTATCCTTTGTCAAGTTAATCAATCAAATTTCAGTCAAATGTATTTATAAAGCCATTCTTACGTCAGCTGATGTCACAAAGTGCTGTACAGAAACCCAGCCTAAAACCCCAAACAGCAAGCAATGCAGGTGTAGAAGCACGGTGGCTAGGAAAAACTCCATAGAAAGGCCAGAACCTAGGAAGAAACCTAGAGAGGAACCAGGCTATGAGGGGTGGCCAGTCCTCTTCTGGCTGTGCCAGGTGGAGATTATAACAGAACATGGTCAAGATGTTCAAATGTTCATAGATGACCAGCAGGGTCAAATAATAATCACAGTGGTTGTCGAGGGTGCAACAGGTCAGCACCTCAGGAGTAAATGTCAGTTGGCTTTTCATAGCCGATCATTCAAAGTATCTCTACTGCTCCTGCTGTCTCTAGAGAGTTGAAAACAGCAGGTCTGGGACAGATAGCACGTCCGGTGAACAGGTCAGGGTTCCATAGCCGCAGGCAGAACAGTTGAAACTGGAGCAGCAGCACGGCCAGGTGGACTGGGGACAGCAAGGAGTCATCATGCCAGGTAGTCCTGAGGCATGGTCCTAGGGCTCAGGTCTTCCGAGAGAGAGAAAGAAAGCGAGAAAGAAAGAGAGAATTAGAGAGAACATACTTAAATTCACACAGGACACCGGATAAGACAGGAGAAATACTCCACATATAACAGACTGACCCTAACCCCCGACACAAACTACTGCAGCATAAATACTGGAAGCTGAGACAGGAGGGGTCGGGAGACACTGTGGCCCCGTCTGAATATACCCCCGGACAGGGCCAAACAGGCAGGATATAACCCCATCCACTTTGCCAAAGCACAGCTCCCACACCACTAGAGAGATATCTTCAACCACCAACTTACCATCCTGAGACAAGGCCGAGTATAGCCCACAAAGATCTCCGCCACAGCACAACCCAAGGGGGGGCACCAACCCAGACAGGAAGATCACGTCAGTGACTCAACCCACTCAAGGGACACACCCCTCCTAGGAACGGCATGGATGAGCACCAGTAAGCCAGTGACTCAGACCCTGTAATAGGGTTAGAGGCAGAGAATCCTAGTGGAGAGAGGGGAACCGGCCAGGCAGAGACAGCAAGGGCAGTTTGTTGCTCCAGTGCCTTTCCGTTCACTTTCACACTCCTGGGCCAGACTACACTCAATCATAGGACCTACTGAAGAGATGAGTCTTCAATAAAGACTTAAAAGTTGAGACCGAGTCTGCAACTCTCACATGGATAGGCAGACCATTTCATAAAAATGGAGCTCTATAGGAGAAAGCCCTGCCTCCAGCTGTTTGCTTAGAAATTCTAGGGATAGTAAGGAGGCCTGCGTCTTGTGACCGTAGCGGACGTGTAGGTATGTACGGCAGGACCAAATCAGAAAGATAGGTAGGAGCAAGCCCATGTAATGCTTTGTAGGTTAGCAGTAAAACCTTGAAATCAGCCCTTGCCAGGAAGCCAGTGTAGAGAGGCTAGCACTGGAGTAATATGATCAAATGTTTTGGGTTCTAGTCAGGATTCTAGCAGCCGTGTTTAGCACTAACTGAAGTTTATTTAGTGCTTTATCCGGGTAGCCGGAAAGTAGAGCATTGCAATAGTCTAACCTAGAAGTAACAAAAGCATGGATTAATTTTTCTGCATCATATTTGGACAGAAAGTTTCAGATTTTTGCAATGATACGTAGATAGAAAAAAGCTGTCCTTGAAACAGTCTTGATATGTTTGTCAAAAGAGAGATCAGGGTCCAGAGTAACGACGAGGTCCTTCACAGTATTATTTGAGAAGACTATACAACCATCAAGATTAATTGTCAGATTCAACAGAAGAACAAGTATCTCTGTTTTGTCCAAGTTTAAAAGTTGAACATTTGCCACCATCCACTTCCTTATGTCTGAAACACAGGCTTCCAGGGAGGGCAATTTTGGGGCTTCACCATGTTCCATCGAAATGTACAGCTGTGTGTCATCTGCATAGCAGTGAAAGTTAACATTATGTTTCCGAATGACATCACCAAAAGGTTAAATATATAGTGAAAACAATAGTGGTCCTAAAACGGAGCCTTGAGGAACACTGAAATATTCAGTTGATTTGTCAGAGGACAAGCCATCCACAGAGACAAACGGATATCTTTCCGACAGATAAAATCTAAACCAAGACAGAACGTGTCCGTGTAGACCAATTTCTCCAAAAGAATGTGGTGATCGATGGTATCAAAAGTAGCACTAAGGTCTAGGAGCATGAGGACAGATGCAGAGCCTCGGTCTGATGCCATTATAAGGTAATTTACCACCTTCACAAGTACAGTCTCAGTGCTATGATGGGGTCTAAAACCAGACTGAAGCGTTTTGTATACATTGTCTTCAGGAAGGCAATGAGCTTTTTCAATTTTTTTTTTAGAGGAATGGGAGACTCGATATAGGCCGATAGTTTTTAATATTTTCTGGGTCAAGGTTTGGCTTTTTCAAGAGAGGCGTTATTACTGCCACTTTTAGTGAGTTTGGTACACATCCGGTGGATTGAGAGCCATTTATTATGTTCAACATAGGAGGGCCAAGCACAGGAAGCAGCTCTTTCAGTAGTTTGTTGAAATAGGGTCCAGTATGCAGCTTGAAGGTTTAGAGGCCATGATTATTTTCATCAATGTGTCAAGAGATATAGTACTAAAAAAACTTGAGTGTCTCCCTTGATCCTAAGTCCTGGCAGAGTTATGCAGACTCAGGACAACTGAGCTTTGGAGGAATACACAGATTTAAAGGGGAGTCTGTAATTTGAGTTCTAATGATCATGATCTTTTCCTCAAAGAAGTTCATGAATTTATCACTGCTGAAGTGAAAGCAATCCGCTCTTGGGGAATGCTGCTTTTTAGTTAGCTTGCAACAGTATCAAAACTAAATGTTGGATTGTTCTTATTTTCCTCAATTAAGTTGGAAAAATAGGATGATTAAGCAGCAGTGAGGGCTCTTCGATACTGCACGGTACTGTCTTTCCAAGCTAGTCGGAAGACTTCCAGTTTGGTGTAGCGCCATTTCTGTTCCAATTTTCTGGAAGCTTGCTTCAGAGCAGGAATGTCCACCAGAGCTGTTGCCAGAGAATTTTATGTTAATTCCTCTACCATCAGCCGCCTCCAATGGTGTTTTAGAGAATTTGGCAGTACCTCCAACCAGCCTCACAACCGCAGACCACGTGTAACCACCCCAGCCCAGGACCTCCATGTCCAGCTTCTTCACCTGCGGGTTAATCTGAAACCAGCCACCAGGAGAGCTGAAGAAACTGTGGGTTTGCACAACTGAAGAATTTCTGCACAAACTGTCAGAGACCGTCTCAGGGAAGATCATCTGTGTGCTCTTCGTCCTCACCAGGGTCTTTACCTGACTGCAGTTCGGCGTCATATCTAACTTCAGTGGGCAAATGCTCACCTTCGATGGCCACTGGCAAGCTGGAGAAGTGTGCTCTTAACGGAGTGTGGACCCAGTTTAATCCCAGTTTCAACTTTATACCAGGCAGATGGCAGAGCAGTTTGCTAATGTCAACGTTTCTGACGGGGGGTTATGGTATGGGCAGGCATAAGCTACAGACAACGAACACAATTGCATTTTATCGATGGCATTTTGAATGCACAGAGATACTGTGAGGAGATCCTGAGGCCCATCATTGTGCCATTCATCCGCCGCCGTCACCTCATGTTACAGTATGATAATGCACAGCCCCATATCCCAAGGAACTGTACACAATTCCTAGAAGCTGAAAATGGCCCAGTTCTTCCATTGCCTGCATACTCACCAGACATGTCACCCGTTGTTTGGGATGCTCTGGATCGACGTGTATGATAGTGTGTTCCAGTTCCTGCCAATATCCAGAAACTTCGTACAGCCATTGAAGAGGAATGGGATAACATTCCACGGGCCTCAATCAACAGCCTGATCAACTCTCGGTGAAAGAGATGTGTCTCGTTGCGTGAGGCAAATGGTGGTCATACCAGATACTGACTGTTTTTCTGATCCACGCACCACCTTTTTCTTTTTTTAAGTATCTGTGACTAACGGATGCATATCTGTATTCTCAGTCATGTGAAATCCATAGATTAGGGCCTAATTTATTTAAATTGATGATTTTCTTATATGAACTGTAACTCAGTAAAATCTGAGGTCCAACCTGCTCTTAAGGACCCACATGGTGTGCATGCCTTTGTTCAAGCACAGTTCTACCACAGGAGGCTGCTGAAGGGAGGACAGCTCATAATAATAGTTGGAATAGAGTCAATGGTTTGATACCATTCCCATTATTCCGTTCCAGCCATTACTAAGAGCCCGTCCTCCCCAATTAAGGTACCACCGGCCACCTGTGAGTTCTGCTATAGTGTTTCTACTAATAAACTGATTAGTAGAATCAGGTGTGGTAGAATGGGGCTTGAACATGAAGCCAACCCTGATACAAAATACTAACAAATCACAAACTGCTGGGAAACACCCATAAAAAGGTGAGTCATTAGACAAGTACAAAAGCACAAACAATTTGAAATAAACATAATTCAATTTATAGAATTACTAGTCTTACATTGAAAACTGGCATAAATCTATGGAATTCAAACTTTTGCTAATATAAATGTAATGTACAGAATATTGTGTATGAAATGTGGCTGCAAAATGAGCAGTGCCACTGCTGTGGGTGTAAACTCTGGAAAGCTGAAGTGCTCCTGAGTAGAATGGACCTCCCTTTTACAGCGACACAACGTACAGAAAATAGTGTATGGTGCAATATGTATGTCCAATATGGAAAAACTATTGGATTTAAGCTGATTAGCCACTATAATGGCCGCCAAATGAGCAGCGAAGCTCCACTTGATGTAAACTCTGTGCATTTGGAAATACAAAAGTGCTCCTGTAGAATGGACCCACCTTTTACTGCGACACAAGTACAGATAATGTTGAACCGGTGCAATAAATTATAGGAGTATAGACACAAAAAACATTGTTGACTCTTTTTTTTAAGATTAAAAAAAGACATCCTATAGAAATACTTTTGATTGTTCTTTGTATGATAACTAGTATAACATATATCGATATTTTTGCACATTTTTCATCATTTTCGACGTAATTATTCATTAAACAGGAAAGAACTTGTATTCTGAAGGAGTCCAAAACTCCGTGACCCGGAAGTACTTAGTTATTATTTCCTGTTTTACAGCGGTGTGGGTTTTTGTTTATTATTCAAGGCAGTTTCTTATCAAGAATCGTGAATATGGAAGACGAATGGGAGGAGGAGGTAAGACCAAAGAGTAGTTGTCGTAACAGCTAGTGACTTTGCTTATTCGTCTCTGATTCCCTATGAAACGCCACTGGCACAGAATGAGAGCAGTTTGCGAAGCACTACATAGAATTGGCATTCCAGACGGAAATCTTTGGTTGGGTGATGTTCCCATTTAATGCCGAATATAAAATAAAAATTAGCGATCCATTTGATTTACCGAACAAATGTGCAGAGAGGTGTATTACAAGCTGATCTAGTGAGAAGGTAAGAACCATATGCTCTCTCCTTCAACCTGTGAGCCAACACTTCCTGTTCACGTGGGTACATGTGAGTGCCTCTCAATAATCTATCCTACCTCCTGAAGTGTACACTTGTTCACTACTTCCCACAAATGCCTAATGTTTTTTCTTGCACGCCGCATCTGTAGGGGTTCCCATGTTGCAGGGGATCGGAAGTGTCCCGTGCGAGTGAGGCAGGTTGAGGTGGTCAGTCAGAGCAGTGCAGAAAGTGTTGTATGCTGAGGCAGTGAAGAAAGTAGAGGAGGATGGTTTAAGGGTGAGGGATCCATGTGAGTAGTAGTGTGCCAGCACATAGGGATAGGCCAATGAGTGATCTATGCTTTAGTAAGGTTGGCTTCTTAGCATTCATAGCAATAGTTATTAACTGTACTGCAGAATGAAATGTAAATCACAGAAAATGGAATGGGGTAGTTGGTTTTTAATGAGTGTAGGGTTAGTTGGAAGGGTTTTTATTATTTTTATTAAATTTGTCCTTTCCCCATTTTGTATCAGAAGGTATAATGGATTTATACTATAGTACAGTTGGGGGTGGTGATGCAACATATTTTGGTATTTTATTAGGTTCCCCATTAGCTGTTGTGAAAGCAGCAGCTACTCTTCCTGGGGTCCACACAAAACATGAAACATGACATAATACAGAACATTAATAGACAAGAACAGTCCAAAGATAGAACTACATACATTTAAAAGTGGCATGCATAACCTACATGTCAATGCATACAAACAAAATATCTAGGTTAAATTGGGGAGAAGTGTGAAGTGTTGCTTTCTGTTTTTTGAAACAAGGTTTGCTGTTCATTAGAGAAATATGAGATGGAAGGGAGTTCCATGCAATAATGACTCTATATAATACTGTACGCTTTCTTGAATTTGTTCTGGATTTGGGGACTATGAAAAGACCCCTGATGGCATGTCTGGTCTGGTAAGTGTGTGTGTCAGAGCTAGGGTTGCAAAGGGTCAGAAACTTTCCGGGAAGTTTTCCATAGGAAGTTAAGCCTGGGAATTTTGCTTAAATTCATCAAAAAGGTTAGCTTATAACAGAGAACCTTTTTTGTGGGATACACATAAGGCAATTCTAGGTCTTGTGGCATATTTAGGTTTAACTATCCCCAATTCAATGGAATTGTAACCCTCTGCATGCACATTGCAGTCTTCCATCACATGTACAGCTGATTCTCAAGATCTTGCACACTAATGAGTGCAAAATCATCTGGCCAAGTGCATAAAGTTCCCTCAGCGCTCACAACAAGCAACCTCTGACAAAAGTCCCCCTACTTCTATCCAAGGTGAAAATGATGAATCAGACACCTAATCGATAGCAACAGCTCATGGTCCTCCTGGAATCAGAAGTTTTTTTGACTCAATGGAGGAACTTAGTCAGAGAAATGCTGATGAATGTCTTGCTCGAGTTGTATATGCAACTGGTTCACCTCTGATGCTCACTGGCAATGTGTATTGGAAGAGATTTCAGAATGTTCTTGTCCCTGCATACACCCCTCCAACCAGACATGCTTTATCTACTCATTTGCTGGATGCCGAGTTCAAGGGAAGGTCAAGCAAATCATAGAGAAAGCAGACTGGATTGCAATCATCTCTGATGGGTGGTTGAATGTTCGTGGGCAAGGAATAATTAACTACATCATCTCCACCCTTCAACCAGTATTCTACAAGAGCACAGACAAGGGACAGACACACTGGTCTCTACATTGCAGATGAGCTGAAGGCAGTCATCAATGACTTGGACCACAGAAGGTATTTGCACTGGTGACGGACAATGCTGTGAACATGAAGGCTGCTTGGTCTAAAGTGGAGGACTCCTACCCTCACATCAAACCCATTGCCTGTGCTGCTCATGCATTGAATCTGCTCATCAAGGACATCATACAAGAGAGCCAAGGAAATGGTTAGGCATGTGAAGGGTCATCAAGTTATAGCAGCAATCTACCTCATCAAGCAAAGTGAGAAGAATAAGACCACCACATTGAAGCTGTCCGGCAACACCCGTTGGGGTGGTGTTGTCATCATGTTTGACAGTCTCCTAGAGGGGAAGGAGTCTCTCCAAAATATTGCCATATCACAGTCTGCCGATATGGACAGCCCCATCAAGAGGATCCTCCTGGATGATGTATTTTTGGAGAGAGAGGTAAGCAGCCCAAAACTACTGAAACCTATAGCAGTAGCCATTGCACGGATTGAGGGAGACAATGCCATCCTGTCTGATGTTCAGACTCTGCTTGCAAATGTAAGTGAATAAATCCGTACTGCCCTGCCCACTTCACTGTTGCTCCAAGCAGAGGAAACTGCAGTTCTGAAATACATCAAAAAGCGTGAAGACTTCTGCCTGAAGCCCATACACGCCGCAGCGTATATGTTGGACCCCAAGTATGCTGGCAAGAGCATCCTGTCTGGTGCAGAGATCAACAAGGCCTATGGTGTCATCACTACAGTGTCTCGCCACCTTGGCCTGGATGAGGGCAAGGTTCTTGGCAGTCTGGTGAAGTACACTTCCAAGCAAGGGCTTTGGGATGGAGATGCAATATGGCAGTTGTGCCAACATATCTCATCAGCCACCTGGTGGAAGGGACTGAGGCTCTTTCCCTGTTGCCTCCATCATCCTCCAAATCCTACCAACATCAGCCGCCTCAGAGCGCAACTGGTCCTTGTTTGGGAACACACACACCAAAGTACGTAACAGGCTGACCAATACAAGGGTTGAAAAATCTGTGGCCATCCTGGCAAATTTGAGGCTTTTTGAGCCTGACATCAAGCCATCCTCAACAAGGTTGGAAAGTGACAGTGAAGATGAGGCCTCAGAGTCTGACGTTCTAGAGGTGGACATTGGGGAGGTCCAGGGAGAAGGCATGGAAGCCTGAGAGGAAGACAACCAAAGCTTTAATTTCTAGACTATCATTTTACAGATTTATGTTAAATGTTTTTGGGAGATGCGATGGATCATTGGGGATCATTCAATGTTCCCTTTCTTTTGTTGTTCAGTGAAATCCCATGTGAAGCGTCAACTCATTTAAATTTTTATTTTATTTATTTTGGAAGGATTTAATCATTTGCAATTATGTCTACTTGTGATAAGGTAAAAGGTTTATGTTTCTGTCTCTATGATATGGTAAATATATCCAATGCAAGAAACATCTACATTTTAAATGATATAAATATTCATTTGCATAAATATTCATCTCCTCCTTTAGATTCCGTCTCTCACAGTTGAAGTGTACCTATGATAAAAAATTACAGACCTCTACATGCTTTGTAAGTAGGAAAACCTGCAAAATCGGCAGTGTATCAAATACTTGTTCTCCTCACTGTATATACTGAGATCATGTGACTGATCATGTGACACTTAGATCCACACAGGCAGATTTATTTTTTACTAATTATGTGACTTCTGAAGGTAATTGGTTGCACCAGATCTTATTTAGGGTCTTCATCGCAAAGGGGGTGAATACATATACACCACTTTTCATTTTTATTTTATTTTTTATACTTTTTTAGAAACATTTAACTTCACCAATTTGGACTATTTTGTGTATGTCCATTACATGAAATCCAAATAAAAATCTATTTAAATTACAGGTTGTAATGCAACAAAATAGGAAAAACACAATGGGGGGTGAATACTTTTGAAAGGCACTGTATATGTTTTGACTATGACAGTTTACAATCTAAGGTAACGCCAAGTAATTTAGTCTCCTCAACTTGTTCAACAGCCACACCATTCAATACCAGATTCAGCTGAGGTCTAGAACTTAAGGAATGATTTGTACCAAATACAATGCGCTTAGTTTTAGAGATGTTCAGGACCAGTTTATTACTGGCCACCCATTCCAAAACTGACTGCAACTCCTGTTAAGGGTTTCAGTGACTTCTTTAGCTGTGGTTGCTGATGCGTATATGGATGAATCATCAGCATACATGGACACACAGGCTTTGTTTAATGCCAGTGGCAGGTCATCGGTAAAAATAGAAAAGAGTAGAGGGTCTAGAGAAATGCACCACGCAGAATGACTTTGGCTTCCCTCCAGGCCTGAGGACAAACACCTTCCTCTAGACTCCGATGAAATATATGACGGATAGGAGTGTTTATAGACTCAGCTACCATCCTCAGTAGCCTTCCATCTAAATTGTCAATGCCAGGTTTGTCATTATTGATCAATAACAATTTTTACACCTCTCCCAAACTAACTTTACAAAATTCTAACTTAAAATGCTTTTCTTTCATAATTTGTTTTATTCATGAATACGATGGCTCACTGTTCGTTGTTGCCATTTCCTGCTTAAGTTTACCCACTTTGCCAATTAAGTAATTATAAGAATAATTGCCAACATCAAATGGTTTTGTGATAATTCATCTGAATCTATGAATGATGCAGTTGAATGTCTTTCTGTCCATAATTTAAAGTACTCAAGTTTTATATCATTGATCTTGGTTTCATAATATAGTTTATTTTTGTTAAGTTTAGTCATATTTCTCAATTTGCAATAAGTCAGCCAGTCAGATGTGCAGCCAGACTTATTAGCCACTCCTTTTACCCCATCTCTTTCAACCATACAGTTTTTAAATTCCTCATCAATCCATTGAGCCTTAACAGTTGTAATAGTCAGTTTCTGACAAGGTGCATGTTTATCAATAATTTGAAGAAGCAATTTCATAAATTCATCAAGTGCAGTGTCTAGATGCTCCTTAATAATCACATCAGACCAACACATTCTTTATGTCATCCACATTAGAGTCACAGCAAAATCTTTTGTGTTCTTTTATATACTATTTTAGGTAGAGGTTGACCGATTTTATGATTTTTCAATGCCGATACCGATTATTGGAGGACTAAAAAATGCCGATACCAATTAATCGGCCGATTTTACAAAACAATAAAAATATAAAAAATTATAATTATATATGTTTTTTTATATTTAAAAAAAAATAAATGTGTGTGTATATATATTGTAATTATTTTGTTGTAATTATGACATTTACAACAATACTGAATGAACACTTTTATTTTAACTTAATATAATACATCGATAAAAATCTATTTAGCTTCAAATAAATAATGAAACATGTTCAATTTGGTTTAAATAATGCAAAAACAAAGTGTTGGAGAAGAAAGTAAAAGTGCAATATGTGCCATGTAAAAAGCTAACGTTTAAGTTCCTTGCTCAGAACATGAGAACATATGAAAGCTGGTGGTTCCTTTTAACATGAGTCTTCAATATTCCCAGGTAAGAAGTTTTAGGTTGTAGTTATTATAGGAATTATAGGACTATTTCTCTCTATACGATTTGTATTTCATATACCTTTGACTATTGGATGTTCTTATAGGCACTTTAGTATTGCCAGTGTAACAGTATAGCTTCCGTCCCTGGGCTCGAACCAGGAACACATCGACAACAGCCACCCTCGAAGCATCGTTACCTATCGCTCCACAAAAGCCGCGGCCCTTGCAGAGCAAGGGGAACAACTACTTCAAGGTCTCAGCAAGTGACGTTACCGATTGAAACGCTATTAGCGCACACCTCGCTAACTAGCTAGCCATTTCACATCTGTTACACCAGCCTAATCTCGGGAGTTGGTAGGCTTGAAGTCATAAACAGCTCAATGCTTGAAGCACAGCGAAGAGCTGCTGGCAAACGCACTAAAGTGCTGTTTGAATGAATGCTTATGAGCCTGCTGCTGCCTACCACCGCTCAGACTTCTCTATCAAATATCAAATCATTGACTTAATTATAACATAATAACACACAGAAATACGAGCCGATTACCGATTGTTATGAAAACTTGAAATCGGCCCTAATTAATCGGCCATTCCGATTAATCGGTCAGCCTCTAATTTTAGGCCCAGATTTTGGAACAATGGTTCTTCTAGATACAGCCATTATATTGTGATCACTGCATCCAATGGGTAAGGATACAGCTAGAACAAAGTTCTACAGTATTAGTAAAAATGTGATCAATACACGTGGATGACCTTGTTCCTGTAGTGTTTGTAAACACCCTGGTAGGTTGATTAATAACCTGAACCAGATTACAGGCACTGGTTACAGTGAGAAGCTTCCTCTTGAGTGGACAGCTTGATGAAAACCAGTCAATATTCAGGTCCCCAAGAAAGTAGGCCTCTCTGTTTACGTCACATACACTATCAAGCATTGCACACATACTATTTAGATACTGACTCTTAGCACTTAGCCTATAGCAATACCACAAAATAATAGGTTTTAGATGAGGCAGGTGAACCTGCAGGCGCAACACTTCAATAACACTTGACATAAGATCTTCTCTAAGCATTACTGGGATATGGCTCTGTGTGTGTATATCTCAGTGCCTTCGTAAAGTATTCAGAGCCCTTGACTTTTGTCACATTTTGTTACGTTACAGCCTTATTCTAAGATTGATTAAATAAATAAAAATCCTCAGAAATCAACACACAATACCCAATAATGACAAAGTGAAAATAGGTTTTTGGAAAACAAAAAACAGATACTTTATTTACGTAAGTATTCAGACCCTTTGCTATGGAACTCGAAATTGAGCTCAGGTAAGTCCTGTTTCCGTTGATCATCCTTGAGATGTTTATACAACTTGATTGGAGTCCACCTGTGGTAAATTTAATTGATTGGACATGATTTGGAAAGGAACACATCTGTCTATATAAGGTCCCACAGTTGACAGTGCATGTCAGAGCAAAAACCAAACCATGAGGTTGAAGGAATTGTCCGTAGGGCTCCGAGACAGGATTGTGTCAATGCACAGATCTGGGGAGGGGTACCAAATAATTTTTGCAGCATTGAATGTCCCCAAGAACACAATGGCCTCCATCATTCTTAAATGGAGGAAGTTTGGAACCACCAAAACTCTTCATAGAGCTGGCCAAACTGAGCAATTGGGGGAGAAGGGCCTTGGTCACGGAGGTGACCAAGAACCAGAAGATCACTCTGACAGAGCACTAGAGTTCCTCTGTGGAGATGGGAGAACCTTCCAGAAGGACAACCATCTCTGCAGCACTCCACCAATCACGCCTTTATGGTAGAGTGGCCAGACGGAAGCCACTCCTCAGTAAAAGGCACATCACAGCCCGCTTGGAGTTTGCCGAAAGACACCTAAAGACTCTCAGACCATGAGAAACAAGGTTCTCTGATCTGATGAAACCAAGATTACTCTTTGGCCTGAATGCCGAGCACCAAGTCTGGAGGAAACATGGCACCATCCCTACGGTGAAGCATGGTGGTGGCAGCATCATGCAGTGTTTTTTTCCCCCTGTGGCAGGGACTGGGAGACTAGTCAGGATCGAGGGAAAGATGAACGGAGCAAAGTACAGAGACATCCTTGATGAAAACCTGCTCCAGAGCGCTCAGGACCTCAGACTGGTGCAAAGGATCACTTTCCAACAGGACAACAACCCTAAGCACACAGCTAAGACAACGCAGGAGTGGCTTCGGGACAAGTCTCTGAGTGTCTTTCAGTGGCCCAGCCAGAGCCCGGACTTGAACCCGATCGAACATCTCTGGAGAGACCTGAAAATAGCTGTGCAGCAATGCTCCCCATCCAACCTGACAAAGCTTGAGAGGATCTGCAGAGAAGAATGGGAGAAACTCCCCAAATAAAAGTGTGCCAAGCTTGTTGCGTCATACCCAAGAAGAGTCAAGGCTGTAATTGCTGCCAAAAGTGTACTGAGTAAGGGTCTAAATACTTATGGAAATGTGATATTTCTGTTCTAAAAAAACTGTTTTTGCTCTGTAATTATGGGGTATTGTGTGTAGATTGAGGTTTTTTAATAATAATAAGAAGGCTGTAACCTAACAAAATGTGTAGAAAGTCAAGGGGTCTGAATACTTTCCGAAGGCACTGTGTGTCTATATATATTACACACAGTTGAAGTTGGAAGTTTACATACACTTAGGTTGGAGTCATTAAAACCCGTTTTTCAACAACTCCACACATTTCTTGTTAACAAACTATAGTTTTGGCAAGTCGGTTAGGACATCTACTTTGTGCATGACACAAGTAATTTTTCCAACAATTGTTTACAGATAGATTATTTCACTTATAATTCACTGTATCACAATTCCAGTGGGTCAGAAGTTTACATACACTAAGTTGACTGCCTTCAAACAGCTTGGAAAATTCCAGAAAATTGTGACATGACTTTAGAAGCTTCTGATAGGCTAATTGACATCATTTGAGTCAATTGGAGGTGTACCTGTGGATGTATTTCAAGGCCTACCTTCAAACTCGGTGACTCTTTGCTTGACATCATGGGAAAATCAAAAGAAATCAGCCAAGACCTCAGAAAAACAATTGTCGACCTCCACAAGTCTGGTTCATCCTTGGGAGCAATTTCCAAACGCCTGAAGGTACCACGTTCATCTGTACAAACAATAGTACGCAAGTATAAACACCATGGGACCACGCAGCCGTCATACCGCTCAGGAAGGAGACGCGTTCTGTCTCTTAGAGATTAACGTACTTTGGTGCTAAAAGAGCAAATCAATCCCAGAACAAGAGCAAAGGACCTTGTGAAGATGCTGGAGGAAACAGGTACAACAGTATCTATATCCACAGTAAAACGAGTCCTATATCGACAGAACCTGAAAGGCCACTCAGCAAGGAAGAAGCCACTGACTACGGTTTGCAACTGCACATGGGGACTAAGATTGTTCTTTTTGGAGATATGTCCTCTGGTCTGATGAAACAAAAATAGAACTGTTTGGTCATAATGACCATCGTTATGTTTGGAGTAAAAAGGGGGAGGCTTGCTAGCTGAAGAACACCATCCCAACCATGAAGCACCGGGGTGGCAGCATCATGTTGTGGGGGTTGCTTTGCTGCAGGAGGGACTGGTGCACTTCACAAAATGGATGGCATCATGAGGATGGAACAAGATGTGGATATATTGAAGCAACATCAAGACATCAGTCAGGAAGTTAAAGCTTGGTTGCAAATGGGTCTTCCAAATGGCCAATGACCCCAAGCATACTTCTAAAGTTGTGGCAAAATGGCTTAAGGACAACAAAGTTCAAGGTATTGGAGGGGCCATCACAAAGCCCTGACCTAAATCTTATAGAAAATATGTGGCAGAACTGAAAAAGCATGTGCATGCAAGGAGGCCTACAAACCTGACTCCGTTACACCAGCTTTGTCAGGAGGAATGGGCCAAAATGTTCCCAACTTATTGTGGGAAGCTTGTAGAAGGCTACCTGAAACGTTTGACCCAAGTTAAACAATTTAAAGGCAATGCTACCAAATACGAATTGAGAAAATGTAAACTTCTGACCCACTGGGAATGTGATGAAAGAAATAAAAGCTGAAATAAATCCTTCTCTCTACTATTATTCTGACATTTCACATTCTTAGGATCACTACTTTATTTTAACTGCCCTAGGACAGGGAATTTTTACTAGGATTAAATGTCAGGAATTGTGAAAAACTGAGTTTACATACACTTTAGCCAAATACATTTAAACTTCCGACTTCAACTGTGTATATACACACAGTAACAGTCAAAGGTTTGAACACCTAATCATTCCAGGGTTTTTATTTTATTTTTACTATATTCTACATTGTAGAATAATAGTGAAGATTTCGAAACTATGAAATAACATATATGGAATCATGTAGTAACCCAAAAAGTTTTAAAACAAATCAAAATATATTTGAGATTCTTCAAATTGCCACCATTTGCCTTGATGACAGCTTTGCACACTCTTGGCATTTTCTCAAACAGCTTCACCTGGAATGCTTTTCCAAC
The DNA here is from genome assembly GCF_965601325.2 of Salmo salar. NCBI lineage: Eukaryota > Metazoa > Chordata > Actinopteri > Salmoniformes > Salmonidae > Salmo > Salmo salar. Next base: position 96,083,621 of record NC_138300.1, read on the forward strand.
AGCTTTTGGGAGGGAGGGTGGACAAATTGCCTGTCATAACAGATGTAAGCAATCTCCCCACACACTCTGGCAGCTTTCATGGCTCGTGATAAGTTATTTTCTCTTCTGGCAGACAGCTTCAGGATAGTTCTCGTTGAGGAAGATGTATGTTCCCCTCAAGATCTTGGCTCTTTCCAGAACCGCTACCTTGTCCTTGAACCTCAGGAACTTGACCACTATCGGCATGGGCCCGTCACCTGTTCTGGTGGTGGATTTTCCAGTCCTGTGGGCGGGTTCCATCTCAATCTTCCTGTGGTCCATCTTCAGTTTCTCCAAATAATTTCCTTCTCTTTGTCATCAGACTCCGTCCAGGTCTCGTGGAGATTCTACAATTCGGTCTTCAACAATGTTCCGCCTTGATTGTCCCTTGAGTCTGATTTCTGTTATTGTTATCATGGATTCACATACAGAACTAATGTCCTTTTTCAGATTGTTGTCATCTTGCCGTTTTCCTGTTCAAACTTATCGAGCTGACCCTGGGAGAACTGCAAACTGTTCTTCAGGTCCTGGACATCTCTGGTCAGGTGTACATTATTTTATTAGTTGACTCCACCAGTATTTGGACACAACACTTGAAGCTATTTTCTTGTTGTTGTAACAACTGCTTGTAGAACTCTGTTTGTTTAAAATATCCTTCAATAGAGAGACACCACTGTCCTCAGCGGTACTCCCACCGGCTTTGGTCTTTGCCACTGTAGCAACGTAGGCTACGCTGTTACTCCCCGCAATTCCAGACAGGGCAGGTCACAGGGAACTGGATGCCAACCCTTTAAACCCCCCCAAAGGTTGAAGACTTCCCACAAATCTAAAAGCATTGGATTGGTCGGGCTGGAGGGAGGGAGTTTTCACCATATTTCTTATACATGCCAGTCATTTGCTTTCATATCAGTGAAGGGAAATTAACAAGTGCACACTTTGGGAGAAAGAAGAGAGTATTGGGATGCACCCGTAGTGTAGAAATGGCTCCTACAGTGTTCTAGAGACCTCTGGTAAGTCTTAGCCAACACATTTTATGGTGGACAATGACATCTAGTGTTGTTTGTTGTGATCAGATACACCCTCTACCATGGAAAAATGACTGAAGACAATTTCTTAAATGTTCTGCCTCCCCCTTTCTCCCTCCTCTCTCTTTTTAGGAGCAGTTGGTTGTGGTTGAGCTGTCTGGTATAATTAACTCAGATTTTTTGACCAAGTGTCAGGGAACCTGCAAGATACTGGTGAGTGATCTGGCTTCCCTTTCTCGCGCGCTACTGTAGGTAGCAAAGCAAACGTTGAATGAAACCTCTACATTCCTCCTCCTGTTGATTTTGTTGTATTGAAGGACATTGACAGTGAGCAGCCAATGATGCAGGTGGGAAGATACGTGTTTGCGGGAGAGTATGACGGTAAGTGTATTCATTATTAGTGGATTCTATTTGCTTACACCTGACAACAACATATTTGCTGAATGTCTAATGGACCCCTTGCCCCTCCTCCCTATGTACACTTTAGATCTGAAGGGACTGGGCTAATAAAAACAACTCAACATGTCACTTGTTGCATCTTGCCTACTGATAGACTAGGTGGAAGAGAGTGTCTAGAGAAGATGGGTTAGGGGTCTGTTTGTAATACAACATTTGTGTTATGAATTTGTGTTACCCATTTTCCAGTAAAGTACATGTAGTTCTACCTGTTTAGGAGTAGTTTTGTTATTAGTGCCCTGTTGTTGTGATACTGAGTTACAGACTGATTGTCTGTTTAACTCTCCCCTCTCTGGCTCTCTCTTCTCTCCCCCATATCTCCTGACAGATGCTCTGGGCACCTGTGTGCTCTTCGAGGAGGGACAGTCGAGTGGTGCGTATTGATGAGTGGTGAGTTTTATAGAGATGAACTGATCTTCACTCTAAGTTCTCGCTCCTCTCTTCTCTCTCCTGTGTGTTTGTTTTAGGGGCAGACCCTGAAGCCAGTCCAGAGCTGAGCTATAAGTGCCACACCGTTAAGAGACTGATGATGCAGAGAACCTTCCTTGCTGAGAAAAAGGAAGGAGACAACAGCTCAGGTTACACACACACACACACAAAGTGAGCCCTCACGCTCACATAGCAACACACACACACACACACACACTGTTGTGCTATGCTCTCTATTTTGGATTAATACTGTGGTCCTCTGGAGCTCAGTTGTTAGAGCATGGAGCTTGCAACAACTGTAAAGTGGGTTTGATTCCTGGGACCACCCATACGTAAAAATGTATGCGTGCATGACAATGTCGCTTTGGATAAAAGCTTCTGCTAAATGGCATAATTAATATAATTAATGTGCCGGGTTGGACCTTTGCTTCTAGTGACTCCTTTCAATGCACATTTTACTGCACAATACCTTTTGTAGCCAAAGTCAAACTTTGAGATGCTTGAATTTAGCTCTGGTTTTTTTTATGCGACATGAACATGCTTGAATGTGGCTGTTTGTTGCTGTTGCAGGAGACTTTCAATTTCAGCCACTGAGTGACGGAATGTCCCCAGCCAGACTCGACTCACTCTCTCACTTCATCCAGAACCCAAAGAGGACCTCCAAGCCAGCAGGGGAAGGGGGAGCACACACGATGGGGCAGAAGACCGGGTAGAGGGGTCAGGCAGGACACTGGCAGCAACTCCATTAATTAGGTTTTACCTCTGATTTGTATTTATATTTTTGTACTGTGTATGTTGTTGAAATAAATGACGCTTTCTAGACGTGTTGTGTTTGATTACCGTATTCTAGTACTTAATAGATGGGATATTTCCTGATTTAGCCTGGAACTGAGAACTGCTTGAATCTCTATTTTATCGCCATCACCTCATTCTTTCATTTTAGAATATCCCCACTCAGTTGGAATGTCAATGATTGATGATGAAATCAGTGGCGGTTCTAGACCATTTCAACTGGGGGGGCCAAGCTGGGGCCAGTTGTACTGTTAGAGGGGCCAGTTACATTAGATGTTATTGTTGTCATATCGTTTTCTTCACTGCATTGCAGGCATTAGTGGGCAAAAGACCATGTTCATAATCATTAGTGTAATGCTGTCTAAATAAGGATGTAAAAAAAGAACTATAACTAATTTTTGCTATGTAAAAATAATTTCATACTCCACATGTGGCCCCCCTCAGAACCGCCCCTGGATGAAATGGACATGCAGTTTGAGAGGGTATGCACTCATGCATATCCTACTAATGAACTTGGTTGTGTGATGCAGTTAAAAAACACTGTCACAAGAAATAAAAGTCACTGTTAGAAAGTTCTTTTGACAATTCCTGCCTGATAAGTGCTGCTGTTTTTGGGGGGAATGGGGAAAATATTTTAAAACATTACACGCTCAGCGTGAGGACGTGGCGGTTATTAACCAATCAAAAGGCCGAAACTGTCCTGAAGTGGAGTAATGGACGAGCGGTATGGCACAAGCTAATCTTAGTACAGGAAACGACTTTACTACGGCGTTGGCGATGGGTGTGTATCCGGAGTAGATAACGACGTTGACGGTCAAAATCGAAAGACTTCAGAAAGACCGGTGAGTAAAATATCACTTTTACGTCTACCTAAATTCACAGTGCAGCTCTGTTTTTCTCTTGCTACATTGTTGTAACATTAAAGTTATACACTGACATGAGCATTGCATTTATTTCATCAACAGATGTCGAGCTAGCAAGCATGCTTATTTGCTAACGTTAGCTTACTTGCTAACTGGCTGCACAGCAGGGTAAGACTAACATAAAGCCAACTAGCTATCCATGTCATGTAAAACAAACCGTAGCTAGTTCAGCCAGAAACGGTGGAGCCACAGATGAGTAGGGGAAACTGAGTTTGTTATAAATATCTTTGGTGGAACTAGTTAACTAGCTACATCATCTTATCACACACTGTCACTGATCACGTTGATATCAGGCTAGATTTCTAGCTTGCAAAGGCCGTTACAACAGTAACGTTACCATTAGTATGGTTAAACTAAAGATGGTCATGACGAATTCCTGTCGTAAACTAAATGCACTGTCACAATCATATTGTTGTTGTAAGCATCTCTCTGTCGTGTGTGTCAGAGTATGGCGCTGCGGCCGTTGGTCATGTGCTTTGCGCTGTGCGTGGTGTACGCCTCCAGTAAACCCACCATCGAGAAGAAGGACCGTGTCATTCATGACGACCTGCTTAGCAACCGCAACCATGACGACGCAGATAACTTTGATTATGACCATGAAGCGTTTCTTGGACAGGATGAGGCCAAGACCTTCGATCAGCTCACACCTGAAGAGAGCAAGGAGAGATTGGGGTAACACACCCACACACAGAAACACAGATGCTGCATCTTGTTTAGAAGGAGAGGAATAGATTTGTATAGAAAAGATGGATTTACACCCTTCATCTCTCTCCCCCTACAGTATGTTGGTAGAGCGTATAGATGAGGACAGGAATGGGTATGTGTCAGTAGAGGAGATGAGGAAGTGGATCAAACACAGTCAGAAGAGGTGGATCTATGATGATGTGGACCGCCAGTGGAAAGGTCATGACCTTAACGGAGATGGACTGGTGTCCTGGGAGGAGTACAAGAATGCCACATACGGATACATACTGGGTACGGACACACACTCTGAAACGAGTATAAGAATGTAACTTACGACCCCTGACAAGTGCCTTTTTACTGGAAGGTCTGACTTAAACTTTTCTAATTGGTATGTGTGCCCCTAAGATGATTCAGACCCAGAAGATGGCTTCAGCTACAGACAGATGATGTCACGAGACGAGAGGAGATTCAAAATGGCCGACCTGGACGCGGACCTGAAGGCCAATAAAGAGGAGTTTACAGCCTTCCTCCATCCTGAGGAGTACGACCATATGAAGGATATAGTTGTACTGGTGGGTCACACAACCACACACACTATTAATTTTGGAATACAAACACGATTTCTTTATTGTCGAAGGTAGCCAGCCAGTAACATCTTTGTGCCAATACCCTCTCCTGTAGGAGACCATGGAGGACATTGATAAAAACGGAGACGGCTTCATAGATCTGGAGGAGTACATAGGTGAGTTATAACCTGTAATTACACCTGAATCAGTACATGGGGGACACATAGTTATAACATGTCATCAGCATCTCTCTTTTCCTCTTCTCTTCCCTCTCTCCTACCCCTCCTCTAGGTGACATGTATAACCAGGAGGGTGATCCTTCAGAGCCAGAGTGGGTGAAGACAGAACGAGAACAGTTTACTGAGTTCAGAGATAAAAACAAAGATGGCCACATGGACAAGGAGGAGACCAGAGACTGGATCCTCCCTTCAGACTACGACCATGCAGAGGCAGAAGCCAAACACCTGGTCTACGAGTCAGATAACGACAAGGTGTGTGTGTGTGTGTGTGTGTGTGTGTGCGTGCACCGGAACAGTGCGCATCTAACCAAAGATTGTTTTCTCTCCCCCTCTCTCTGTAGGACGGCCGTCTGACCAAGGCAGAGATCCTGGAGAAGTATGACCTCTTCGTTGGCAGCCAGGCTACTGATTTTGGAGAAGCCTTGGCAAGACATGATGAATTCTAACCCTCCACTTCCCACACAGGGTTGGGCTCAATTCCAGGTCAATTAGGTCATGGAGTTGAAATCCCAATTAAAAATAAGTGCACTATATGGAGAATAGGGTGACGGTTGAGACGGAGCGTTTCACTCCGATGCCTAGGATAATAATTGGATTTCCTGGCCTATTATACAGACTAGTGAATACATCACTTTGTACTAAGTAGTGTACGAGTTTGGACATCAAGACACACCTCCTGGTTTGGCTCCACCTCCACCGCCACCATCCTCTCGTCCAATCCGGACAATGGAAAGGATATACAGTATTTCCTTTGTCTTCATTTGCAGATCAACTTTGTTTTTGTAAAAAGTGACAGAATACAGATGTTAGTGTTTGTTTTGTTAGCCTTGTTTGAACAATGTGTCAGGCGTGCAATGAAGTGCAGAACTGTGCATGTTGTGGTCATTTCAGTTTTCAATTCAGGAAGTGAGTCAAAATTCAATAGAAAACAAACTGAATTGATCCCAACCCTGGTGTGTGTTCTGCTATGCACTGGACTATGAAGGGGAGATGTACAGTGCCCTCCACTAATATTGGCACCCTTGGTGAATATGAGCAAAACGGGCTGTGAAAAAAAAAAAGTATTTGTTTATCCTCTTGGTCTTTCAAAAATATTCACATAAATCTAACCTTTAATTAAAGTAAAATAATTTGAAAAAAATATATCATAGAACAAATATTTTTCTCTGTGTGCCACAATTATTGGCTCGCCTTCATTCAATACTTTGTGCAACCTCCCTTTATCACGATAACAGCTCTGAGACTTCTATAATATGTAATGAGGTTGGGGAACACATGGCAAGGGATCTGGGACAGAATCTGTCCAGATCATTGTGGACTCTCTTCAGCTCATCCCACAGGTTTTCTGTGGGGTTTAGGTCAGGCTGGGATGGCCATGGCAAAACCTTGATTCTGTGGCCAGTGAACCATTTTTGTGTTGATTTTGAGGAGTGCTTTGGGTCATGTACTGCTGGTGGGTCCAACCATGGCCCAGTTTATATCTGCTGGTACTTGTCCATGATACCATGTTTCCTAACAAGTTGTCCAGGGCCTTTGGAAGAAAAACAGCCCCACAACATCAAAGATCCACCACCATACTTCACATTGGGGACTTTTCTGCATGGCTATCTTTCTGTCTATGCCAGACCTACCTCTGGTGTTTGTTTCCAAAAAGCTCTATTTTGGTCTCATCTGACCATAGAACCCAGTTCCAGTAAAGTTTTGCGAAATGTAGGCACTTGAGTTTGTTTGACAGCAAAGGCTTTTTTATGGCAACCCTCCCAAACAACTTGTGGTTATGTAGGTGCGTCTGATCGTAGTTTTGGAGACTTTCGGACCCCAACACCCAACTAACGTCTGCAATTCTCCAGCTGTGATCCTTGGAGATTTTTTTTGGGCCACTCGAACCATCCTCACTGTGCGTGGGGTCAATATAGCCACACGTCCTCTTCCAAGCCGTTTGTTAACATCTCCAGTTGCTTTAAACTTCTTACTTATTGACCTGATAGTGGAAATGGGCATTTTCAACCATTGAGACATTTTATTATAGCCATTTCCTGATTTGTGCCGCTCAAAAACCTTTTGTCGCACATCATTACTGTATTCTCGGGTCTTTCCCATAGTGATTGATGATGGGAATTTGGCCTGTGTCACCTCATATTTATACCCCAGTGAAACAGGAAGTCGTGGCTTACCACTTATGTGTTCCTAATCACTCAGGTGAACTTAATGTAAAATATTAATGTGAATATACTTCAGTTATATTTTACCTATAAGAATTTCTAGGGGTGCTAATAATTGTGGCACATGTTTTGTAGAAAAATGTTTATTTCACAATTTTTTTCAATAATTTTACTTCAATTAAAGGTTACATTTTTGTGAATATTTTGAATGAAAGACCAAGACGATAAACAGTAGACATGTTTTTTCACAGCCCGTTTTGCTTATATTTACTAAGGGTGCCAATATTAGTGGAGTGCACTATAACACGGTCCACTCTATAAGCTACTACCACAAACTGCTCTTTTGATTTCATTGGCTAGCAGTGTCTTCATACCACCACTCCCCATATGTGGCCAATCCTCCCAGGGTTAGGGTTAGTGGTTGTAGCCCAGGGATCATCAACTAGATTCAGCCGTGGGACGATTTTTATTCTATTTTTTTATTGAGTGGATGGTCGGTGGGCCAGTTCCTACATGTGTGTAGGAGCTTGGCTCAATTAGGGGTTAGATCAGTTATTTTTACTTCAGTCTGGGCACCCCCTAGGTTGTACATTTCTGATCTAGTACCTGTACTAGCACAACATATACAGGGCTGGAACAAAAATGCGAAACCTTGTGTTTCACTCAAGGACCAGAGTTGCGAAACACTGGATGGGAAACTGAGAGAAACTGTAGGACTCTTTCGTTCTCTGATTCTATGTGTGTGTCCCTCCACTGAGTGCCTCCTTTTGTTTTATTTTGGTATCTACTGAATTCTCTTCTGTACTACACACACATACCACACACACATACTACATATGTTTGGAGGCTTATTAAAGTAAGATTTCCCCTGTCCAGTCTTCTTCCCTAGTTATAGTTGTCAGACTGTATAATCATTTTATAACACCTGATACTTAGTGTATGACCCTCTATAACCACTGTTATTGATCTGGTTCAACTTCCCTTAAACCCTCTGCCATCAGGACTACATGATAATGACATGAACAGTCATAACTGTTGGTATAAAGTCCGTTTTGATAAACTGACACCAAAAGTAGGACTTTTTATGACATGTTATGTCATGTTTTCAACAGTGTTATTTATGTAGGTCTTATGGACAAAGGGTTCTGGTAAAGTTTCCATTGTCTTTATAAAATATATGTTATAATATATGTTATAATAATGTATATGCTATAGCTGTTTTTTACATGATCAATCCAGCGCCATGCCTATCAGTAGTGATTACCCTGTACATACCTTGTCACCTGTTGCCTTGTTGACAGTGTGTGCTGTTGTCAATCAGGTGGAGAAGTGTTTTTCTGATTAAAAGGATGTTGTGGAGGTTTTATACAAGTATAACTAATCATTCTAATTCAAAGGGTGCTTGCTCTGTTACCCTTATCAGATCGTTTTAGACCAATCTGAATCGAATCTATTTGACCACATATGTGACAACCAAGACTAGAACCTTGAGGCCAACCTAGACATTTGATTGAATTGCCATTCCGTTTATTTTTAAAATGGGAAAAATAATTCAGTTGTGGAATCTTATAACCTTATCTAAACTAATGACCCTCATATAGCACCTACAATCACTGAATATCTTCACCTTGGACACATTCATCAATCAATACAATGGCTCTGTCTACAGAATATTCGGCAAGGTGAACAACAGGTTTGAAATCATACTGCTTCACAGAGTTCTGTGTATGTGTGTGTTAATGTATGTGCGTCAATTGGTGCATCTCTATCTCTGGTCAAGGTGAACTGGGTGGGGCCGGAACTTGATACCGGCGTTGCCGCAGAAACCGCATCCTACAGTTCTAATTCAGGCAGCAGCATCTACACATAGAGTATCGACCTCTGGAAGCACACACACACAATGCATACCGGTTTGCAGTATATACATGTGCAATCACACATACAAACAGTAATGTATATGTAGTATATGCATGCACAGTCACACACAGGCATACCAGTCATCCAGTTGGAATGTAGATGCTTTCTCCTGCTGAAGTCTCAGTATGCTAACGAGCCTATAAAAAGCCATGTCACCAAACCATGAATATTCATCCATGTCCAATGTCCCAGCGAAGGTGACCTGTAAGGGCGCAGCAGAGGTTACAAGGGGCAGGGCTTAGATTAGAGGGACTCAACCCCCTGGGACCCACCCCATCGGACAGAGCATTCATATCCCCATACTAATACACACACGTTCACACAGCCAACCAGAGATGCCCTCTCTCTCTTGCTCTCTCTCTCTCATTCCCTCTTTCCTGTCATACCTGTGCTCCTTGTGTCAGAGACTCCGCTGAATGAACAGAAGGTTAAAACAAACAACAAGAAGCTGCCACCCCTCCTCACCTCCCGTCCTCTTTCCTGATCCTCTCCTCATCCTGTCATCTTCTCTCTTCTCTCTCTCTCTCTCTCTCTCTCTCTCTCTCTCTCTCTCTCTCTGTGTGTGTGTACCTGAGAGTCATACCTCTCTCCACCCTGCATCCAGTCAGAACCAAGGCCAGGACATACACACAAAGGTAAGACTCCCTCTCCCCTCTCTTTCTATCTCTCTTTCTCTCCCAAGGTGTGGTCAGTGATGGTGGTTGAGGTGACGGGTGTGGTTGGGTTAGGGTTATAATGTTGGGTTAATGTTAGATTACAGTCGGTCAGGGTTACAATGTTGGTTTAGGGATAGATATATGTTAGGGTTACAATGTTGGGTTAGGGTTAGATATTTGACTGTGGATCAGGGTTAATGTCATTTCCAGTTTTGGTTGTAAATGGGAGGAAATCAGAACCATGTTATCTTCAGCTTAACTCTTTATTTAATCAGGCAGGTCTAACTTCTTATGTATAGTGAGGACCTAAGAGAGTGGGTTAGAGAGTGACACAGTTTAGCCATGATGGAACAAACTCGTTATAAGACAACACACTGTGGAAGTGACTTGTCATGCACTTGTAGTATGTACCTATTAGTAGCATAGCATGCTGAAGACAAGCAAAACATCCGAAATAAATCCAAAGTGATTTTCTTCCTGATTAGCAGCAGTGATTAGTGTAGTTGTGTCTCTAGTGATGACATGATGATATCAATGTCATTGCGTATTACATTTAAAATATACATATATTGTCACATGTTGTTTTACACCAGTTATAGAATGCTAGACTGTCTTCATTGAATATTTTCTGCTAACATTGATGATGGTTAAGAGCTGAGTGAGTCAGTTTCCCAGACTCAGATCTGAAAAACATAGAAGGGGTAGGGATCAAGGTGAAGGGGTAGGATGTGAATTGGGACCGTCCCTACTCTGGACTAAAAACATTCTCACCTCCTCTCTCCAGAGATCAGACACTCATGATGTCCTTTCTCTGTCCCCCTCTCTTCCTCCACACCTCTCCCCCCATGTGTTGTGTTGTCAGCAGGTTTGACAGGGGACAGGGTTGTGTATCTTATGTACAGCAGGCCTTAGTGCCAGACCAGCAGAAACACAAGAGGCCATCTGACACACACACACACACACGCACACGCACACGCACACACACAACTAGGACCACTCTATAACACATACGGCTGGATGTTTCTCAAAACTTGGTGCTGATCATTAATATGCAGTATTCCACACTAGTTTTGTAATAAGTGTCTATTTGAAAAGTTTGTCATTTTTGTCCAGATATCTGGAATGTTGCAGTACTGTGAGTTACTGTTAAATGAACAATCTGTAATTTAAACAGCCTGCCCTGCCACTTGGTTTGGCATTCTGAAGGATGGGGCTGGGAAATCTAACCACTCACTCAAATTTAAAGACAGAGCTAGTTTGGATGCAAAAAGTGACATTTTTTTAAAGACTTTCCTTCTCTTTGTGTCTTTCTCTCTCTAGGTGATGACAAGTAGTCATAGGGTCATCCCGGCACAGCCCAGCCCCTCACACCTGTTAATCAACCCCAATGCCTCAGCAACCCCAGAACCTGGGCCCGGAGGCCACACCTCCACAAAGTTTATGAGCGAGTTGCACTCCCTCCACAGTGAGTAACAACCAATCAGGGTGGGTTTCTAGAGCCTTCGTAGCACTAAGTTCAATTTTAGAACCAAGTTAAAGTGCAGTTGAAGTACTCAACTGAGAAATAAAATACTCTCACAAGCTAGTGAAACCCTCCTGTGTTATGTAAAACATTTGCTATTAACATATTATTAACTCTGTGTGTGTGTGTGTGTGTGTGTGTGTGTGTGTGTGTGTGTGTGTGTGTGTGTGTGTGTGTGTGTGTGTGTGTGTGTGTGTGTGTGTGTGTGTGTGTGTGTGTGTGTGTGTGTGTGTGTGTTTGCAGTGCCCTCGTGGGCTATAGGAGCTCTATGCGTGGTGAGTGTGTGTCTGGTGTTGTCATGCTGTTTGTGTGTCTGGAGGAAATGTCTGAAGAAGAAAGACACAGAGAAGGAGAAGAAGGGCAAGAACGGCTTGAACATGGACACTGAGCTGGAGGGAGGCAACTCTGAGGTATACATACACACACATTGCAGAGTATCAACTCCCTGTGGAGCGCTGCACAGAAACGTTTAATAAAAAGCGTGGCTTAATACAACTGAGGCTGTGTATGTCTCTGCTGGTTACTGAGTATCAGGCTTCACCTATATGTGTGTGTGTGTGTGTGTGTGTGTGTGTGTGTGTGTGTGTGTGTGTGTGTGTGTGTGTGTGTGTGTGTGTGTGTGTGTGTGTGTGTGTGTGTGTGTGTGTGTGTGTGTGTGTGTGTGTGTGTGTGTGTGTGTGTGTGTGTGTGTCCTGTAGCCCCTGAAGGATGAGGGTGACACAGAGACCGGATTGACTGGCAGGGAGGAGGAGGAGCCTAAAGAGGAAGTGAAGTTGGGCAGACTGGAGTTCTCAATGGACTACAACTTCACAGAGAACACGGTGAAGACTCCTTGTTTCAATCCCTGCTCTAAGACATCTGATTCAGCTAACCAAGTGGAACAGCAGATTAACCAGTCTGAGGAACAACAAATCACTCCATCAGAGACATGATATAGATGTGGGTAAATTCTCTCTCCCTCTCCCTGTTTCCTCCCTCTTTCCTCACCCTACCCTCTACCCCCCTTCCCTGTCTGTAGATGGTAGTAGGTATCCTGCAGGCCTGTGATCTCCCTGCCATGGACGTTGGGGGAAGTTCAGACCCGTATGTTAAACTCTACCTTTTGCCAGACAAGAAGAGGAAGTTTGAGACTAAAGTCCACAGGAAGACACTCAACCCAACCTTCAATGAGACTTTCACCTTCAAGGTACGCCTAATTCCTGACCTCTGACCTCTAAACCCTAACACTGACTCCACATTCAACAAAGTGTTTGTGTGTGTATGTGTGTGTATGTGTGTGCGTGCGCGTGTTTGTGTGTGCATACTGTATGTGTGTGTGTGTAGGTACCGTACAATGAACTTGGAGGCAGGACTCTGGTGATGACAGTGTATGACTTTGACCGTTTCTCTAAACACGACGCGATTGGAGCGCTACGAGTACCAATGAGCAGCCTGGACTTCAGTCAGATGACACAGGAGTGGCGGGAACTGAAGAAGGCAGAGAAAGAGGAGGTGAGAATGGAGAAATTAGGACAATAGATAGAGTGAAAAAAAGAGATGGAAGAGATATATATATATATAAATAGGAAAGAAAGTCACAAAGTTACAAATCATTTAACTCCACAAATTTAAACAAAGAATTCACAGAAAGAAAGAACAAAACAAAAATGTCAGTATTCCCCCTCCCATACCTCTCACCCTCTCTCTCCCTCTCCCTTCCCCACTCCCCTTTTTCTCTCTCTCCAGTCAGAGCGTCTGGGTGATATCTGTCTTTCTCTGAGGTACGTTCCTACAGCAGGGAAACTAAGCATTGTTGTCCTCGAGGCCAAAAACCTAAAGAAGATGGACGTAGGAGGACTATCAGGTGAGCGGGGGGTGTGTGTGTGTGTGTGTGTGTGTGTGTGTGTGTGTGTGTGTGTGTGTGTTAGGCTGATCTCTGTCTCCTCTGTCAGACCCCTATGTAAAGATACACCTTCTGCAGAATGGAAAGAGACTGAAGAAGAAGAAAACCAGCATCAAGAAGAACACTCTCAACCCTTACTACAATGAGTCCTTCAGCTTCGAGGTGCCTTTCGAACAGATACAGGTATGCTCTCTCACCACACAAAAATACGCACAAACACACACACATTCTCTCTCTCTCATCCCTTACTACAATGAATCCTTCCTCATTGAGGCCCTTCGAACATAGGTTTGTGTCTGTGTTTGTGTGTGTAGAAGGTGCAGGTAGCAGTGACAGTGTTGGACTACGATAAGATTGGGAAGAATGACGCTATCGGGAAGGTTTTCCTAGGCGGAGCCAGCAGCGGCACAGAGCTCCGTCATTGGTCAGACATGCTGGCCAACCCCCGCCGGCCCATTGCTCAATGGCACGGCCTCAAAGCAGAGGATGAAGTCAACGCTGAGCTGGCTGCCAGGAAGTGATGTCACATCCCTAGGCAGCTCTCTGTAGAAGACTACTTTATATTGATGCATACTGACTTTGCCCTTCTACTCCTACCCACTTATAAACTCCCAAACCCTGATACCCATCCACCATTCATGACCCCCCCCCCAAACCCCCTCCTCTACTGTGGAAAGTATTTAAGACACATTACTATCTGGGACATTAGCATGTATATATCATGATAATACTGTCAAACATGTACATTATACTATGTTATTAAACATTCTAAGATTGTTGCTCGTGTAAATCTTCACTCACATCAGATACACATCACTGGCCAGCAGAGGGAGTCAAAGTCTTTTACACACACGCACACGCACACACACACACACACACACACACACACACATATATATACACACACACACACACACACAGTTACACACACACACGATCTCATTTATAATTGAATTAAAGTTGAATTACTGAAAATCATACAGATTGAACATTAAAGTAGGACTATATTTAAAAAAATCAAAGGTAGCCTACATTATTCAGTTATTGCATTTGTAATGTCCTAATCTCAGATAATCTATCTACTTCAGTTAGGGCACTATTTTCCTGCGCATTGAGAGTTGCGGTATTTCCGTCTTTTCACTTAGTTTGATGTCACCTGTTTGGTACAAAAACTATGCACACACACACACACACACACACACACACACACACACACACACACACACACACACACACACATATATATACACACACACATATATATACACACACACACACACAGTTACACACACACACGATCTCATTTATAATTGAATTAAAGTTGAATTACTGAAAATCATACAGATTGAACATTAAAGTAGGACTACATTTAAAAAAATCAAAGGTAGCCTACATTATTCAGTTATTGCATTTGTAATGTCCTAATCTCAGATAATCTATCTACTTCAGTTAGGCCACTATTTTCCTGCGCATTGAGAGTTGCGGTATTTCCGTCTTTTCACTTAGTTTGATGTCACCTGTTTGGTACAAAAACTATGCACACACACACACACACACACACACACACACACAACACCTGCGCGCAAGTGCACTCATCATCCATCTGAGGGGCTCGCTCAACTTCCTCTGTGCGCGTGGATGTCAACCGCGGGAAGCTCGGTAACGAAAAGAGATCACTACTCCCCAGTCTGCCTTGTGAAATGTTCGGTTAACCTCCCGGTGGATGAGCTCTGAGATGAACGGTCAGCGGAGAGTCAAACTGTTTCTTCTTTCGTGGTATTCAGTCCTCCAGCTGCTGACAGCACAAGGTGAGTCTCCCAACGACACATGCGCATAATCCCTATTTCCTAACTTTTCCAGCTGATTCATTTATCCAATGTTTCAGCGCTTTTGACATTTTAAATGTGTCATAGTCTACGTAACTTCATTTCAGAGGCCAGCAATTTAGGATCTGCGCTATATCCGTGATCTCGATTAAAAAAGTTTATTGACGTTTGAACATTATGAAATATCGGATGATTTTACTGTTGCTGTATGACATTTATTTTTTTGTCCCTCTTTAGTGACATTAATCACATAATCAACCGACACTGTAGTTGTGTAAATAATTCTTATTTATGCTGTTTAAATATGTGCAATACTGATTCTACTGATATGCAGGAATGGTTCTGCATTTTGAAGATGTCTGTTGTTGTAGATATATTTGTTATGTGTTGTGATAGTGATATTTAAATATATATATATATATATATATATATATATATATATATATATATATCACCTTTATTTAACCAGGTAGGCAAGTTGAGAACAGGTTCTCATTTACACCTGCGACCTGGCCAAGATAAAGCAAAGCAGTTTGACACATACAACAACACAGTTACACATGGAGTAAAACAAACATACAGTCAATAATACATTTGAAAAATAAGTCTATATACAATGTGAGAAAATGAGCTGAGATAAGGGAGGTAAAGGCAATAAATAGGCCATGGTGGCGAAGTAAATACAATATAGCAATTAAAACACTGGAATGGTAGATTTGACAGTAAATGAGTGTGCAAAGTAGAAATACTGGGGTGCAAAGGAGCTAAATAAATAAATAAATACAGTAGGGGAAGAGGTAGTTGTTTGGGCTATTTATAGATGGGCTATGTGCAGTGATCTGTGAGCTGCTCTGACAGCTGGTGCTTAAAGCTAGTGAGGGAGATAAGTGTTTCCAGTTTCAGAGATTTTTGTAGTTCGTTCCAGTCATTGGCAGCAGAGAACTGGAAGGAGAGGTGACCAAAGGAGGAATTGGCTTTGGGGGTGACCAGAGAGATATACCTGCTGGAACGCGTGCTACGGGTGGGTGCAGCTTTGGTGACCAGCGAGCTGAGATAAGGCGGGACTTTACCTAGCAGGGTCTTGTAGATGACCTGGAGCCAGTGGGTTTGGCGACGAGTATGAAGCGAGGGCCAGCTAACGAGAGCGTATAGGTCGCAGTGGTGGGTAGTATATGGGGCTTTGGTGACAAAACGGATGGCACTGTGATAGACTGCATCCAATTTGTTGAGTAGGGTGTTGGAGGCTATTTTGTAAATGACATCGCCAAAGTCGAGGATCGGTAAGATGGTCAGTTTTACGAGGGTATGTTTGGCAGCATGATTGAAGGATGCTTTGTTGTGAAATAGGAAGCCAATTCTAGATTTAACTTTGGATTGGAGATGTTTTATGTGAGTCTGGAAGGAGAGTTTACAGTCTAACCAGACACCTAGGTATGAGTAGTGATGCTGGACGGGCGGGCAGGTGCAGGCAGCGATCGGTTGAAGAGCATGCATTTAGTTTTACTTGTATTTAAGAGCAGTTGGATGCCATGGAAGGAGAGTTGTATGGCATTGAAGCTCGTCTGGAGGGTTGTTAACACAGTGTCCAAAGATGGGCCAGAAGTATACAGAATGGTGTCGTCTACGTAGAGGTGGATGAGAGACTCACCAGCAGCAAGAGCGACATCATTGATATATACAGAGAAGAGAGTCGGCCTAAGAATTGAACCCTGTGGCACCCCCATAGAGACTGCCAGAGGTCCGGACAACAGGCCCTCCGATTTGACACACAGAACTCTATCTGAGAAGTAGTTGGTGAACCAGTCGAGGCAGTCATTTGAGAAACCAAGGCTGTTGAATCTGCCGATGAGGATGTGGTGATTGACAGAGTCGAAAGCCTTGGCCAGGTCAATGAATACGGCTGCACAGTACTGTTTCTTATCGATGGCGGTTAAGATATCGTTTAGGACCTTGAGCGTGAGCCTATACATTGTGATAGTGTGTGTGATGTTTTATTGATGGCATTTTCTTGTGTTTAGAAGCTCAGAGCCAACTGACAGAGACAGACGGAAGACTACAGAGGTGAGATGAGTGGATGAAAGGAAAAGAGAAACTCATCCCCTCCAGGGATTTATTCATTCAATGTCATGACCAAGCTGGTGTGTGTGTGTGTGTGTTTGGCTGTATTCAAGGGGTCTTAAGTGCATTTAACTTCAGTTTGCATGTTTCTCTTCATAATGTACGTTTCTCTCCGTGTGTGTGTGTGTGTGTGTTTGTGTGTGTGTGTGTGTGTGTGTGTGTGTGTGTGTGTGTGTGTGTGTGTGTGTGTGTGTGTGTGTGTGTGTGTGTGTGTGTGTGTGTGTGTGTGTGTGTGTGTGTGTGTGTGTGTGTGTGTGTGCGCAGGAGGGCTAATGCACTGCGGAGGAAACGGGATCTCCTAGGGGAGGAGGTAGGTACACTACACCTAAGAGAAGCAGAGGTCAGGACTCACTCAACACACTGACCAGCACAAAGATGCCTTTGTAGGACACACACACTGGGGCAACTACACAAACACACAAACAGGGCTAGAGATACACAGCGGCGTAGTGGAGGGTAAAGGCCACGTTTTGTTTTGCACGGTTGTTACCCACCTTTACAGAAAAATAGCATTGAAAGTACAGATTTACTTTTTTCACCGTGGCCGGCCACCTATTTCTTTACCACTACATCATTGGATACACACATACTACACACACTATACACACAGTAGGTATGGTAGGTATGTATGTGTGTGTGCTCATCAGTGCTCTCTCCTCTCCAGACATTCAGTCCTCTTCTCTCTGAAGCAACTCTCCCTCGCAGTGTTCTACATAATTACACAGCCCGCGATGCCTCTTCAGGTAGACACACACACACACACACACACACACAGGGTGAGGTTGGGTCAACGCGGCTACAGAAAAGACTAAAAAGCAGTCTGTCTTGTTAAGAATCATTTGTTCTCAAAAGTATTTCCAGAGAAGATTGAGGAAAGATGGTGTGTGTTTTACCAGAGTACTGCGGCTGTCTGAATGGGGGCTGGTGTCAGGAGGGGGGGGTGTGTGACTGTGCACAGTTCCAGGCCCTCGGAGACCGCTGCCAGATCAGTGAGTAACACACACACTCCACAATGCGTGTCTCATTTTTGTGTGTGCTTAGTGCGTGTGCGCGTGTGTGTGTGTGTGTGTGTGTGTGTGTGCGTGTGTGTGTGTGTGTCTACATGAGGGTTAGACCGACACGTCAATCAACAATCATTAATAAGCTGCATTAAATTAATAACCACATTCACACAAACACCCCCTAGTCCATATAGTGTGTGATTAAGTCTGGAAGATTAGGGTTGAGTTTCTGTAGACTACATCAGAGCTGGATCAATTACAGCCTCTACACTAGTAGCTTGCCTGAGAATTTCATTAGTGTTTCCCTTGCCCAACTATGGTTGGTTTTGGTGGGTTTGGTGACGCAACGGTAATATGAAGTGTTGCTGTTGGGTTCTCGTCCCGAGTGAGGCAGACAGGGACCAACTCTGTTACACAGTGTTCCTGTTAACCAAATACCTACCTGGTTAAAGCACCACCACTGTTACACACTGTTCCTGTTAACCAAATACCTACCTGGTTAAAGTACTACCACTGTAACACAGTGTTCCTGTTAACCAAATACCTACCTGGTTAAAGTACTACCACTGTTACACAGTGTTCCTGTTAACCAAATACCTACCTGGTTAAAGCACCACCACTGTTACACACTGTTCCTGTTAACCAAATACCTACCTGGTTAAAGTACTACCACTGTAACACAGTGTTCCTGTTAACCAAATACCTACCTGGTTAAAGTACTACCACTGTTACACAGTGTTCTTGTTAACCAAATACCTACCTGGTTAAAGCACCACCACTTACACAGTGTTCCTGTTAACCAAATACCTACCTGGTTAAAGCACCACCACTGTTACAAATCAAATCAAATCAAATCAAATTTATTTTTATATAGCCCTTCGTACATCAGCTGATATTCTCAAAGTGCTGTACAGAAACCCAGCCTAAAACCCCAAACAGCAAGCAAAGCATGTGAAAGAAGCACGGTGGCTAGGAAAAACTCCCTAGGAAAAACTCCCTAGAAAGGCCAAAAAACCTAGGAAGAAACCTAGAGAGGAACCAGGCTATGAGGGGTGGCCAGTCCTCTTCTGGCTGTGCAGGGTGGATATTATAACAGAACATGGTCAAAATGTTAAAATGTTAAAATGTTCATAAATGACCAGCATGGTCAAATAATAATAATCATAGTAGTTGTCGAGGGTGCAACAAGCACGTCCGGTGAACAGGTCAGGGTTCCATAGCCGCAGGCAGAACAGTTGAAACTGGAGCAGCAGCACGGCCAGGTGGACTGGGGACAGCAAGGAGTCATCATACCAGGTAGTCCTGAGGCATGGTCCTAGGGCTCAGGTCCTCCGAGAGAAAGACAGAAAGAGAGAAAGAGAGAATTAGAGAGAGCATATTTAAATACACACAGGACACCGGATAAGACAAGAGAAATACTCCAGATGTAACAGACTGACCCTAGCCCCCCGACACATAAACTACTGCAGCATAAATACTGGAGGCTGAGACAGGAGGGATCAGAAGACACTGTGGCCCCATCCGATGATACCCCCGGACAGGGCCAAACAGGCAGGATATAACCCCACCCACTTTGCCAAAGCACAGCCCCCACACCACTAGAGGGATGTCTCCAACCACCAACTTACCGTCCTAAGACAAGGCCGAGTATAGCCCACAACGATCTCCGCCATGGCACAACCCAAGGGGGGGGGGGGGGCAACCCAGACAGGAAGACCACGTCAGTGACTCAACCCACTCAAGTGACGCACCCCTCCCATGGACGGCATGGAAGAACACCAGTAGGCCAGTGACTCAGCCTCTGTAAAAGGGTTAGAGGCAGAGAATCCCAGTGGAAAGAGGGGAACCGGCAAGGCAGAGACAGCAAGGGCGGTTCGTTGCTCCAGCCTTTCCGTTCACCTTCACACTCCTGGGCCAGACTATACTTAATCATAGGACCTACTGAAGAGATAAGTCTTCAGTAAAGACTTAAAGGTTGAGACTGAGTCTGCGTCTCTCACATTGGTAGGCAGACCATTCCATAAAAATGGAGCTCTATAGGAGAAAGCCCTACCTCCAGCCGTTTGCTTAGAAATTCTAGGGACAATTAGGAGGCCTGCGTCTTGTGACCGTAGCGTACGTGTAGGTATGTACGGCAGGACCAAATCGGAAAGATAGGTAGGAGCAAGCCCATGTAATGCTTTGTAGGTTAGCAGTAAAACCTTGAAATCAGCCCTTGCCTTAACAGGAAGCCAGTGTAGGGAGGCTAGCACTGGAGTAATATGATAAAATTTTTGGGTTCTAGTCAGGATTCTAGCAGCCGTATTTAGCACTAACTGAAGTTTATTTAGTGCTTTATCCGGGTAGCCGGAAAGTAGAGCATTGCAGTAGTCCAGCCTAGAAGTAACAAAAGCATGGATTAATTTTTCTGCGTCATTTTTGGACAGAAAATTTCAGATTTTTGCAATGTTACGTAGATGGAAAAAAGCTGTCCTTGAAACAGTCTTGATATGTTCTTCAAAAGAGAGATCAGGGTCCAGAGTAACGCCGAGGTCCTTCACAGTTTTATTTGAGACGACTGTACAACCATCCAGATTAATTGTCAGATTCAACAGAAGATCTCTTTGTTTCTTGGGACCTAGAACAAGCATCTCTGTTTTGTCCGAGTTTAAAAGTAGAAAGTTTGCAGCCATCCACTTCTTTATGTCTGAAACACAGGCTTCTAGCGAGGGCAATTTTGGGGCTTCACCATGTTTCATTGAAATGTACAGCTGTGTGTCGTCCGCATAGCAGTGAAATTTAACATTATGTTTTCGAATGACATCCCCAAGAGGTAAAATATATAGTGAAAACAATAGTGGTCCTAAAACGGAACCTTGAGGAACACCGAAATTTACAATTGATTTGTCAGAGGACAAACCATTCACAGAGACAAACTGATATCTTTCCGACAGATAAGATCTAAACCAGGCCAGAACTTGTCCATGTAGACCAATTTGGGTTTCCAATCTCTCCAAAAGAATGTGGTGATCGATGGTATCAAAAGCGGCACTAAGATCTAGGAGCACGAGGACAGATGCAGAGCCTCGGTCTGACGTCATTAAAAGGTCATTTACCACCTTCACAAGTGCAGTCTCAGTGCTATGATGGGGTCTAAAACCAGACTGAAGCGTTTCGTATACATTGTTTGTCTTCAGGAAGGCAGTGAGTTGCTGTGCAACAGCTTTTTCTAAAATTTTGGAGAGGAATGGAAGATTCGATATAGGCCGATAGTTTTTTATAATTTCTGGATCAAGATTCGGCTTTTTCAAGAGAGGCTTTATTACTGCCACTTTTAGTGAGCTTGGTACACATCCGGTGGATAGAGAGCCGTTTATTATGTTCAACATAGGAGGGCCAAGCACAGGAAGCAGCTCTTTCAGTAGTTTAGTTGGAATAGGGTCCAGTATGCAGCTTGAGGGTTTGGAGGCCATGATTATTTTCATCATTGCGTCAAGAGATATAGTACTAAAACACTTTAGTATCTCCCTTGATCCTAGGTCCTGGCAGAGTTGTGCAGACTCAGGACAATGGAGCTTTGGAGGAATACCCAGATTTAAAGAGGTGTTACACAGTGTTCCTGTTAACCAAATACCTACCTGGTTAAAGTACCACCACTGTTACACAGTGTTCCTGTTAACCAAATACCTACCTGGTTAAAATACTACCACTGTAACACAGTGGGTCTAGTTGGCAGGTCTGGGAATAGTACAGAGACAGGGGTTTCCTGGAACTGAGCAGCTTTTAGTGAGCTGGCACTGTGTGCAACCAACCTCTCCATAGCCTCCTACACACAAAGACAGACCAGTGCACCTTCAAGCTGATTCAGAGATGAGATAAGCATACACAACTGTGTGTGTGTGTGTGTGTGTGTGTGTGTGTGTAGTTCCTAACCAGGGCCAGGACAGAGATGGGATCTGCAGGTCTTGGGGTCAGTACCACTATGAGACGTTCGATGGCAGCTACTTCTACTACCCTGGGACCTGCTCCTACATACTGTCCCAGGACTGCCGCTCAGCCACACCACAGTACACAGTGTGGGTCCATAACAGCCGTGTGTGTGAGGGCAGTGTGTACTCCTGTCCCAGGGCTCTCAGTCTCTTCTTCCCCAACGAGGAGGAGATCCACATCTCTGGATACCAAGTCCACCAGGGGGGTCGCAGGTTAGTAGGCTATGGACAAATGTGTGTGTGTGTAGGGCGGCAGGTAGCCTAGCGGTTAGAGCGTTGGTCCATTAATCGAAAGGCCGCTGGTTTGAATACCCAAGCTGACGAGGTGAAAAATCTGTCAATGTGCCCATGAGCCAGGCACTTAACCCTCATTTTGTCCAGGGGCGCCGTACTACTATGGCTGACCCTGTAAAACAATGTTTCACTGCACATATCTGGTGTATGTGACAATAAAGCATCGTAAAAAAATAAATCATAATAATCCGTGTGTGTGTGTGTGTGTGTGTGTGTGTGTGTGTGTGTGTGTGTGTGTGTGTGTGTGTGTGTGTGTGTGTGTGTGTGTGTGTGTGCGTGTGCGTGTGTGTGTGTGTGTAGGCTGAGCCTACCCCAGACAATAGGAGGTGTGTTTATAGAGCGTCTGGCTGACTACCTGTTGGTGAAGAGCGTTTTTGGCTTCTCTCTGGCGTGGGATGGGGGGAGCGGAGTATATCTGAAGATGTCTGAACAGCACCACGGCACCCCCTGTGGCCTTTGTGGGAACTACAACAACCTGCCCAATGATGACCTCACCACAGCCCGCGGTGAGACACACACTCGCACACCTCATCAAAGCCCACTGTAAGACTGGACAGACGGGTCCGACCAGTCTCTTATCCTCCCTCCTCCATCCATCTCTTATCCTCTCTCTCAGCACCCAATCATCCCTCCATCACAACCTTTCTCCTCTCAGCACCACAGGGAACCATTCTAGTTATTATTACTGAGGGGGAGGCCCTAGTCCTGTAACCTGAGAGGAGAGGAGAGAGGAGAGCAGAGAGGAGAAATGGGCAGCAGGTTGCTTAGTGGTTAAGAGCATTCGGCCAGTAACCGAAAGGTCGCTGGTTCGAATCCCACTACTGACTAGGTACAAAATCTGTAGATGTGCCCTTGAGCAAGGCACTTAACCCTAATTGCTCCTGTAAATCATTCTGGATACGAGCGTCTGCTAAATGACGTGGAGGTAAATGAGAAAAGATGGAACAGAGGAAACCAGAGGAGAGAGTAGTTCTTCTAATATACAGTTGTTCTATTATATTGGATTATAGTCAGGCATGTAGAGGGAGGAACCTTAACCGTGTGTATGTGTTTCGTGTGTGTGTGTGCCTGTGTGTAGGCGTGCAGACAGAGGAGCCAGCAGTGTTTGCTAACAGCTGGTCAGTCGATCTGCCCCATGAGAGAGGCTGCCCTCTAGTGGACATAGACTTCACTGGACCCTGTCACTCTGAGTCTGACATGGACGTAAGACCTGTCTGTCTGTCTGTCTGTCTGTCTGTCTGTCTGTCTGTCTGTCTGTCTGTCTGTCTGTCTGTCTGTCTGTCTGTCTGTCTGTCTGTCTGTCTGTCTGTCTGTCGCTTGAACCTGGCTTGTCCATGTACCTGTGTTCTGTGTGCTTATTTCTGTGCTTATTTCTGTGTTTTATTGTAATATGTTGATGTAA